>NW_028317898.1:2367288-2674576 GCF_062004578.1 Staurois parvus | reverse complement strand
GCCTATGGAGACTGCCACGTTCAGTCAATGGGCCCCTCCATAGAGAGATTGCCAAGATAATCGCTAGCAACCAATCAGTGGGCAGTAATAATTGGCCCAGGCATACGTTTTCAGGCGTTAGCCCATAGTAGCAGAGTCCATGGTTGATGGCACCTCGGGATCCTCTGTATAGAAGGTGAAAGAAACGGCTTCTCCTAGTCCTGGAATGTAGCAGCAGCAGCAACACAGCAGCATACCAAAGCGCTCAGGGTCTAGGTATTTCTGGGCCTCAGCCTTCCCTCAATTTATATCACAGTTGGGCTGGCTGAAGCCACAAAACGCCTGCACACCAGGAACAGTAAACTTAGCCCTTTCTCAACCCAGCCTGGGCCAGTACCTAACATATTAGGGAGTACCCAACCTGCTTAGAAGCATATTTACACTATGTCACAATATTCTGATAGGTTAGCACCAGTAAAACACAATACTCTAAGTCAAGTTAGGACAAGTAAAACACAACATTCTAAGTAAGGATATGAGTAGTAAAACACAGCAATGCTCTGTGAATGGGCTAACTTTAGCACAAGATTATTTTTGAGTGTTAAAATTTTGTGCCTATGTCTTCTAATGATGAAAATCTGGCCTGAGATCACATATATAAAAAATGAAGAATTATAAAATACTCACATAGACAGTAAATACACAGGTAGAATGGCAGCAGAGGAAAACAAAAGATTCCAAGTAATATGTTCTGCCACAGCTTGAGACGTTGGTGGAGTGCCATGCTGTTTGTCACTCAGCTGTGATTTTCAGTTCTTCCTTCTAACTATCTATATTCGTACTAACAGTTTAAACCATAGTTCAGGTTTATGTATCGATATGATATCCATAAGATACTGCGCAGATGCAAAACCAACAAAATGGTATTTGGTTGTGCTAGCCTGACCTTTGGATAAATAGTTCGCTTCCCAGACATCATCATTTACAACTCCAGCACTGATAACCCAATGCAAGATAAAATGCTCTGTAACGTTGTAAAAGTTTGCAGCAACAAGATTTCCTTATAAGAAAATTGCAAAAAAATAGAATACGTAATCTTCAATTTACGACAACCATTATCTAACTTCCTGTACCTGAGCACATTTTCCAACTTAGAACAAATAGAATTAAAGTATATATAACCTGAATCGCTAATATATCATAAGCTTTGACAGGTTAAAGTAATTGCAAAAGTACAGACTCAGCTGAATGAGAATCCTGGCAATCGGGACCCCGGTGATCATGTGATTGCTGTGCGATCACATGATCACAGTGACAACAAAGCTTTTATGAATAAATCCAATTTATAAAAGCTTTGCTTCTGTTCTTGGAGAGCTGTGATTGGTCCACAGCTCTCACATGACACATGGGGCCAATCACAGCACCCTGTACCATGTGACCAGCTGGAGCCAATCACAGATCACAAAGTGTATAAAAAAAAAAAAATCCCTGATCACCCCCTCATAGTAGTAAAGTGTTACTATGGTAACATTGCACTACTCTGATAAAAGGATTTAGAAAAATTGTATTTTGCACATCTCATTTGTTGCCACAAGTTTTTGGAAAACAAAGAAAGAAACTGTATTTTTCATTTTATTTTATTTTATTATTTTTCAAAACTCTTTCTCAAAAATGAGATCTGCAAAATGCTCACCATGCCTCTTATCAAATTAATTGGGGTGTCTACTTTCCAAAAAGGGTCATTTGGGGGGTGTTTGCACTATCCTGGAATATTAGGCCTTCGAAACTATGATAGGTAATGAGGAAGTGATATGAGGAAACATGCCCTTTGAAAGCCTGGAGGGGGTCATTGAATTTTGGGTGCCTTGTATGTAGCTAGCATATATATATGCTATAGCATCCCTATACTTGGGAGAAGTAGCAGAATGTGTATTTGGGTGTTATTCCACATATACTCATTTGTACAATTTGTGGCAAAAAAATAAAATGTTCCATGGACTCAACATGCCTCCCAGAACATTCCTTGGGGTGTCTACTTTCCAAAAAAGGAGGCATTTGAAGGTACTTCCCTGGCATTTTAGCACCTCAAGAAATTTGATAGGTAGTCAGAAAGTAAAAACTGCCTAAATTCCAAAATGTATACCATAGTTTGTATACACTATAACTGTCACACAAACCAATTAATATACATGTATTGGGATTTTTTTTTACCAAAGACACATAGCACAATACATTTTGGGCTACATTTATGACTAACTTTGAATTTACTGGATATTTTTTTATACTCGAAAGTAAAAAATATTGGGTTTTTTTCCAAAATTTTAGTTCTTTTTTTTGTTTATATCACAAAAAATAAACTCAATGGTGATCAAATACCACCAAAATAAATCTCTATTTGTGTGAAAAAAAGGACATAAATTTTGTTTGGGTACACACCTTGCACAGGCATGACCATGTTGTCACTTGTCACCGCCAGGACAGCCACCATGAAAAATGTCGTCGTCATAGTACGTACATTTAGACAGAAATTGGGTGCAAAGCATAAAAGTATAAACAAGGCGAAAATAGTACTTTATTTAGGAAAATGGCAATTTTTTCATGATGCACAGTTTTTTAGCACAGGAAATGTCATTCAGTTAGGGTTTACATCTAGTTTACCAAAATGCATTACACCATAGTTATCGGTTTCAGGTTCTATGTTAGTTTTTCATTTATAAGAAAAATATGCTGTGCCTATTAAATTCACTTCTCTAACATGTGAAATGTGATCTTTTCATCAGCGGAAACACTTTGACTTTTAGCACTTTAAATGTCTCTGTGCATGCAGCATTTTGTAAGTAACTGAATATTTGCATAAATGGATATACAGTGAATACCGCATAAATTAAAATTATTTTGGCTAAGACAAACATTTTCTCACTTTGCCTCTTCCATTTTATTCTAGTATCTTAGGAAGTTGCTAAAGCACCTTTTTCTGCCTTTTTCCCATTAATAGTACCATAAGGTCACTTTTGTGCTCATTTGTTACACTGGTAACACTGCATTAACAACCCAATATCCATGAACTTACCTATCCACTATGACCTTGTCATTAGCTGAAGCCTAGACATCAACTAGCACAGTAATATTACGTGCATAGCACAGTATGTTATACTGTAAGTTTGTCCTGCAGCTAGAGTGGGACTGTCCACAGAGGGATCACCGTGGCGTTAGCTGGTCATTTAAACATATATTGCAATATGTGAAACAACGGATGCCCATACCAGAGATAGTTGTAGAATACTGGTTGTGGAAATCAGTCATTCGCCGATCTACAGAAACAGACCTAAAAGCAAGTTCTGATATGAATATATATGGTAAGAACGCAACTCTTGCTGGTAGCTCAAGGCAGGAGCCTGATAACATGGCAAATCTCTGGTAAGTGAATGCTAAAGTCAACTTTTGTTTTTACATTCCTTACTGCTGTGTATATAGTAGATATATTTTACATTTGTATTACAATCTTGCTTGATGGCACCTGTACATCATTATGAAAATGTTGTTTTCAGCTGCACTGTCATGTGTACTGGAGGTAATGTGTGTCAGTAATCTCCTAAACTAAACATTTCCAGTCTTTTTCTGTAGCTAATGTAGAACCAGAGTGGGATCACCTTGCTATATTTGGTTTGCCAACCATGACTGCATTACCTAGAATTCCTCTTTTAATATTACAGTATATGGGTATGTGGGTGGACAAGTTGGGTAAAAGGCACCACATCCCTTTTAAATGCAACCAAAATAGAACTAGAAATATGGGAATGAGACTTTTAAAGCAGAACTCTGGGCAAAAATGTATTTACATGTCCTTGTTGCTGATTTCTTGCCTTCACTGAATATGTCATCCATCTTCTGGTTCACTCAGTAGTTGCTCTGAAATAGCCTATTAATTTTCAGATCAAACCATTAATTCTCTTTGGTTTCCTGTTTGTAAGACCAGTGGCTGCTATGCCTCCTATTCTCCTAGCCACTGGTCTTGGCACATCCCTTCTTTAATTTATTCTACAGGAAGCAGTAATGCAATTCTGCCTCACTTGCAGTGGTGGGCAGACTGAGACTCTGATACATTCAACATGTACAGGCCTAGTGTACCCGCTCACATTCAGTACAATTAGCTGTGGTTGGTGAGAACTGTAGTTTCCTTTTACTGCAGAGAGAGAGAGGAGAGGATATGATGTAATCCCTGCTGTTGCACCTCCTCCTGGGCAGAGCATATGCTGTAATCTTGTGAGTTACAATGAAGACATCTTGAAAAATCAGTTAGACTGTTTTCTTCAATGGTGAGGAATATCAAAATATATTAACTGTTTAGGGTTTTGTGTAGGGTGGTGTACTAATGGGTGATTTTTTTTTGTCTATGCCAGATATTCTTTAAGGTGCAATAGATATGTCAAAACCAAAACGACCAGTTAAAAGGTATAAATGTTATTGAAAAATGGTTAAAATATATAAAAGAATGAGATAAATGAACAATTCTACAAGAATGTGAGAGTTCGGTTGGTTTCAGGTTGGTCAGTAAGCTGGGCTGGGAATTTTTCTTTTTTGTTGTTTGACATGCATCTCCCTTCCATGTGCTCCTTGTTCCGAAAGGAATTATAGATTGGGGCAGTTGCTATTTGTTTGTACTGTTGATACACTGGTGAAGAGTGCCCTGGACACCTTAGCTGCCATTGTGCTGTGTGTTGGGTGTTCAGTGTACTCCTGTGCCTTTAAGGAGGGGTGGGCTCCCTCCAGGCTAACCTGCCCTCACTCTATCCATTACTATACATGTGCTTCTACTATGGAGGCTCTCAAAACCCTAGAGTTGGGGCTGAAGAAAATAATGGGGTGCCATGAAGAGGCTCTGCAGCTTACTCATTTATTTGCAAATGTGTGCAAACTAAACCCCTGTTTTTAACACAATCTGTTAGACAGGACAATTTGGTTGCAGGCTGGTTGGTAAGTTGAGCTGGAAATTTTTCTTTTTTATTGTTTGACATACGTTGCCCTTCCATGTGCTCCTTGCTGCAAAGGCCAGTTATAGATTGGGGCAGTTGCCGTTTGTTTGCAAGAATGTGTTGTACAAGGAGATTGTTGAAGATATCCTCTGTATGTGATCCTCAACATGTCTCACCATCCTGGCTTTTACAGGGATCATTCACACAAGAAGGATACTATCAGAAATACAAAAAACATTCATATAAAGTATAATATATAACAAAAAATATACACAAACAGTATCAGTTTTATGAAGTTTTACATAAGCAGATACCTCACATGCACCCAGGCACACCATACCGCCGATGGGTCCCAACCATTCACTTTAGCTTCAAATTATTTGCCTCCTCCAAAGACCAACAACCGCCACAGCATGCTGGGTAAGCCTTACCCATGCATGCTCTTCCACACCCGCAAGGCTCGCTGGATGCCATCCTGTAAGCCCAGGGACCACATATTGGTCCCCACCGCATTAAGGTGCACACCATCGCCACGAAGGTAGTGCCAAGTGTCAACTTCCAATTACAAATGCCAAACAACCGCCCCCCATTAAGGATCACAAACCTACCCACCTCCTTATTAACCATAATTCGGGCCATGTTAAGCCGCTCCACCGATCTAGCCAAACGCCAAGAAGTGCGGGTGACAATGTCAGACCACACTATAATCGTGTCCAGAAATGCCCTGCGTAACCGAAGGAAATCCAACTTGATAATAAGCTCCCTCATGGACCTGACTGTCAAGGTCCTACCTTTTCCCTGAGGTTATGTTACTCCATGTGCTGGCGTCCATCTTGGATTCTGCTGTGCATGATGGGAATCCTTTTTATGCCTTCAGGTCTCTGAGGTCCACCCCCCAGAGGGGCGTGGCTGATGACATATAAGCCTGTGGCCCGCACATGCTCTTTGCACTTGTGTCTTGTGTCTTTCTGTTACTATTACTCTGTTCTGACTCTCGTGACTCTCCTGGTATTCTGATTCGGCTTGTGACTTGACTATTCTTTGTATTCTCCTTTGATCTGACCCTCTGTTGCTGAACCCGGCTTGTGACCTGTGATTCTCGTCTGCTGTCCTGTACTGTTTTGTCCTGTTGTTGTTGACCCCGCCTTGTCTGACTACTCTTTTGTTTCTTCCACCAGCTACACGCCATTGGCGGCGGCCATTACCGCAGCTGAGGTGTCTTGGGGGCCGTGACCTGGTTCCTGGCTGCATCAAGTCCATCCCCACCATCAGGGGCCCTGGTGAAGGGCAGCCTGGGACTTAGACTCCGCGCCCTGAGGGACTTCGGTCTGTGGGTGGTGGTTGTCGTCAGCCAGTGCGTTACATTGTTAGGCCTGCCTGTCCGTTCCTTGGCTCCTGCCCTGACACTGACCCCTAAGTTGTTGCCCCCACGTGGACCAACAGCACTTTATCAACCCCAGGGAGATGCACAGAATAGATAAAAACATTCAATTGAAGACAACACAACACTAAGTGGTGAAGTAAGCAAATTACAGGCTGCGAAGTAGCCGAGATGCGATTAATGACCTGAACCACTTCCAGATTATCTCAGTTATTGCTCACCTTCAGATTCCAATACAACCAGAAAGAGCTCTAGTAGAACCAGATTCCGAAGAAAACCAGCCTCTCGACAAGAAGGCAGCCATGGAGCCGCACTCCAGCGACCCTGGATGAAGGCCCCATAGCCCATGGAATCGGCTGCGTCCATGAACAGCTCTAGATCAAAATTGCTCACCGGGCCGCACATCCACAGCAACCAGCCATTAAATGAATCCAAGAAACTGTTCCAGCAAATGAAAGCTGTTCGGGTGAACCAGTAGCAGCCAGAATGCTGATTCAATGTAAAATTTGGTCATGAGAGCACCCCGCCCATAATGGCACAGCCAACAAAATGCTGCATCGAAAGAAGTATACGACACCGTACACGACTCAGGAGTGATGGCATCATTGCCTGAACCCCCTTTCGGGAAAGAAAGATGGTGAATCAGCCGAAATGTATTGGGCTCCTTTTTGGGCACCAAGGGGGATGCCACCAAATTCGTCAAAGGCACGCTCAGAAATGGACTGCCCATGAGGCCCAAAGCCACTTCCTTACTCAATTTATTAGAAACCACTACGGGATGCTGCAAAGCTGAACGTAAATTGCACGCCAACGGCGAAATGGAAGCCACAGTACAAGGGATCCGAAAACCTTCAGAAAACCCAGCCTCCACAGTGAAGCAGCCTCCCAATTGGGATATCTGTTTAGAAAAGGCTGCATTCTTTCCACCCTCAGAGGCAAGAGCCTGCATATCTCTATATACTCACCTCTCCAAATCTTTTCCCGAACATCCGGCTTCAAGTGCGCACCTAACGGGCCCTCAAATCAAACATAAACCTCAGAGAGGCAGACAGCCTCCGGAAGCCTTGCCCCATCCATCAACACCTTGGACTGGTCATCCACCACAGATACATTAGCTACAGACATCCCCACAGAAGACACTCCACCTGACCCTGACCATGAAAGAGAAGCCCCCGCCACCCCCCGATCCTTAGTGGAGCCCCGCACTTGCCCCCCAACCACATCCCCACCACTAGCAGGGATGCACACGGAAACTGGGCCAGAACGCACACCACAACCTCGCTCAAAATGCAGCAGCAAAACCCGAAAGCTGGAAAGCAAATCCCGTAAGCCAGCATCTGTCCCCAATGGGGCGGTATCGACGTCCGCCACCTGGGGGGCAGAGGCAGTACCCACGTCCGAAACGGATGCAGCGGAAGCTGAAAGAGGGAGAGCCCCACCCCCCAACATATCCTGCAGAGCAGAACACAAAAAGAAAGACGAGCAAGGAACAGTAAACTCACCAAGCTGCCCAGAAGAGGTCCTATCAGCCGCAGGTCCAGACACCACCACCACCAAGCAGCCGATCGCTCCACCTGCCTCAGATCTGGAGAGTTCAGCCTCGGAGCGGTACACATGCCCCCGCTGCAAAGGAGGCCTCCCAGAGCCCCGAAGCTTTTGGTCGGTGCTGTGCTCAACTCTGCCTCCCAGCACCAGACCCACCTGTAGCTGGCCAGCTAAGACCAGTCCTAGGTTGCTAATATGGTTCACATATATGTGTATACCAAACCTTCCAATAACCTCAGTACAGTATATATGTGCATATGTAAAAGCCAAAAGCAGAATCATTGCTGTGATTTATGTCTTTGATTGTTATATGACATTTGTATATTCATTGTGTTAGCAGAAGCAGAAAAGGAAAATACGCCTTTAAGAGTTAGTATAAGGTGAGCCAATCACAGCCAGCCTCACACTGTACAGAGCCTTAACCAATCCCAGCCAGTTTCACATTTATGCCTGTGTAAAACTCCCTGCTAGGATTTTCTAGAGACACATGCTCACCAGACAGAGGAGGAAACAGACAAAGTTCCAATCAGAGAAGCTCCATGGAGGCAGAGAAGGCCAAATAGGTATTTAATGCACTTGTGTGTTCCTCTGTTGTTTAACAGTGCAGGTAGATCTGTGGGTAAAAACTGTTGTATGTGTGTTTACTTGTAGTTCCACCGAACCTATCGAATTTACGAATTAATCGAATCAAGTCACTGTAGAGTAATCATTTACAAATTTATCGAACGAATTTACCGAATCTAACGAATTTATCAATCTATCGAATCAACCCAATGTAATACGAATTAAATCATTGTAATATGAAAGAAATAAGCCATTGTAAGCAGTGTTATATGAAGAAGATTGAAGTTATTAAAGAAGTTAACTAAAGTATTCGGTGTGCTCTTTAAACCTACTGCATCCATAGAGCGGCATTGGAGGAATTACAGAGTAAAGTCAGTCTAATCAAACAAAGAAACGGCAATTGCATAATTTTTCTAATGCCACAGCGCACAAGGCACCAAAGGGTGCTGCGCCTGCCACACCACCCACCAAAGTCCTGGACCTTCTACCAGCAGAGTGCCCAGCTGCTCTCCACCAAGCACTGCTCCTCTTCTCGGCCATCGCTGCAAAGGTTCCCAACAAGGTAGGGGGGGCCGCTGGCTGCAGGAGGGGACAGCCAGGCTGCCGAAGCAGACCATCTCCATTGCTGGACCTCCTCCCTGACAGGCACCTCATCAGGGGAGGAGTCTGAGCCGCCGTGTGAAGTTTGCCGAGCGTCAGGGGGGAGGGACTAACACCACGAGGCCTCCCGCCTGCCGAGCTCTGCCATGGACAAGGATTCCTCCCAGACACACCACCAGCAGAGGCAGGAGATTGCCCTGCTTGTGGGCCTGGAGGGTCCCTGTGGGGGCTCCCATGCTGGTGCCAAGCTCTGGGGGTGGGTTCCAGGCTGAAGCACTCCGGAGGCTTTGACCTCCAAGCGTATGGGAACTCCCCCCCGCTGCTGTCCCAGAGCCCTGGTCCCCCAGCAGAGCAGAAACCTGGCCCTGCAGCCAGGCAGTGCCGCTGGAAGCGGGACAACAAAAGGTCCAGGTCTGCCATCTCTCATGCAGAGGCCCCAGCAAAAGGGTTTTTTTCCACACGGTCACAGGACCGTGAAGTTTCTTCTTCCGCTGCCACTCCTGTACTGGATAGTCCCACACTACACCACTCCCAAAGGTGCCGAAGACCCACCCCACACTACCAATCACCAATCAGATAAGCCTAACATGTTTTACAACCGTCCTGCCTTTCCTTAACCCTTTACTGTCTGTCCTACCTGATACGAACGTGGCGTCAGACCCCTGACCTTCTCACCAAACTCGTGACCGAAGGACCAGCCAATCTAAAACCGCTATGTCACATGCGTAACAATGCCACGCCCAGCTGCACCCTGCACAGCGATTTTCCAGCTAATCGGACCACAATCAATGTACCGGCAGCCTGGGAGGGATTGTTACTGGGTCAGGTTAATTACGCAATTAACCCTTAATACTGCCACCACCTCATTTTTGTACAGAGAAAGAGGAAACTTAGCAATATCAGCAATAACACTATGATGGTTAAGACCATCATCTGTATAACACTGTCACTGCAGACTGGTTATACAGAGGGTTAAACAAACACAGTAGCGCTCTTTTAGAGGCAGGAATTCGTAAATTTAGCTTTAGAAACAGTTCAACACTTTCAGAAAGAAAGATTTATTACTAAAAGGTCAAAAGGGTGCAATAAAAATATTTACAGAAAAAAAGATGTAACCAATATATATATATAAATATACAGAGAACAGCACAGCAAAGAGGTAACAGAAAGGAGGTTAAAGGGTTAAAGTACTTGCCAATCAGCCTTGGGTTTGCAGGCTGATTCAAGCAAGGTTCCAGCTCCCTTGGGGGTTTTACAGCTCTGGGCTCCCTGCTGTGCCCTGGCTGGCCTGTGACACTTCTAACACACAGGCCATATGTCCCTGTGTATGAACAGAGAGGAAGGGGGAGAATGAGGGGAATATGTTTGTACAAGATGGAGGATCCTTTGCCAAGATGGAGGTTGAAACCAAAATGGTTGAACCACGTCCATCTCTGGGTGTACGCTTGCTACACTACCCTATTCATCTAGTCATGTCTGTCCTCCGCTTTTTTTTTTTCTCTTTTTTTTTTGCTACGGTCACCGCTTTACCGAGTTGAGTAGTACTTTTAGCTTACTCCAGATATTTAAACTTTTAAAAAAGAGAATAAGCAGCCAAACAAAAATGATTACTCTCATCCAAAGGGAAAAGGGGTACAGAAATGTGGATGTTGTCTGGGCTCCAAATGGGGTAAGGGGTTATTAAAGATCCTTAGAATATAGAAAGATTGGTGCACTTGAGAAGGGGAACATTGGGTTGGAAGTGGAAAGAGAAGGTCTGTAAGGTGGGGGAAGGAAAACAGAGGGAACGTTGGAATTGGAGAAAGGAAAAAGGGTAGGGGGTATCTATGGTTTTGGAGAGCTTTGACCATACTTGCCTAAGGATGAGAAATACATTGCTCAATATAATTAAAGGAACACTTTTTATTCAGAGTATAGCATCAAGTCAATTAAACTCCTGGTATATTGATCTGGTCAGTTAAGAAGCAGAGGGGGTTGTTAATCAGTTTCAGCTGCTCTGGTGTTAATGAAATTAACAACAGGTGCACTAGATGGGCAATAATGAGACGACCTCCAAAACAGGAAGGTTTTACAAGTAGAGGCCACTGACATTTTTTCCCTACTCATCTTTTCTGACTATTTTTCACTAGTTTTGCACTTGGCTAGGGTCAGTGTCACTACTGGTAGCATGAGGCATTGCTTGGACCCTACAGAGGTTGCACAGTCAGTCCAATTCCTCCAGGATTCCATTGATAGAAGGTTTGCTGTGTCTCTCAACACAGTCTCAAGAGCATGGAGGAGATTCAAGGAGACAGGCAGTTACACTAGGAGAACAGGATGAGCACTGCCAGAGCCCTACAAAATGACCTCCAGTAGGCCACTGGTGTGAATGTCTCTAACCAAATAATCAGAAAAAGACTTCATGAGGGTGGCCTGAGGGCCCGACGTCCTCTAGTGGGCCTGGTGCTCACTGCCCAGCACCACAGAGCTCGATTGGCATTTGCCATTGAACACCAGAATTGGCAGGTCCACCACTGGCGCCCTGTGCTTTTCACAGATGAGAGCAGGTTCACCCTGAGCACATGTGACAGACGTGAAAGGGTCTGGAGAAGCCATGGAGAATGCTATGCTGCCTGTAACATCATTCAGCATGACCGTTTTGGTGGTAGGTCAGTAATGGTTTGGGGAGGCATATCTATGGAGGGACGACAGACCTCTATAGGCTAGACAATAGCACCCTGACTGCCATTAGTTATCAGGATGAAATCCTTGGACCCATTGTCAGACCCTACACTGCCGCAGTAGGTCCCGGGTTCCTCCTGGTGCGCTACAATGCTGGGCCTCATGTGGCGAGAGTATGCAGAGGATAAAGGAATTGATACCACTGAATGGCCCCAACGCTTGCCTGACCTAAATCCAATAGAAGACCTCTAGGATATCATGTTTTGGTCCATCCAACGCCACCAGGTTGCCCCTCAGACTGTCCAGGAGCTCAGTGATGCCCTGGTCCAGATCTGGGAGGAAATACCCCAGGACACCATCCCTCGCCTCATTAGGAGCATGCCCGATGTTGTCAAGCATGCAAACAAGCACGTGGGGGCCATACAAACTACTGAGTACCATTTTGAGTTGCTGCAATAAAATTTCAGCAAAATAGACTAGCCTGCTGCATCATTTTTTCACTTTGGTTTTCAGGGTTTCTTTGAATTCAGTCATCTGTAGGTTGATCATTTTCATTTCCATCAAATGATGGGGCATCCTTACTTTCCTAACACATTACCCAGTCCATATCAGTATAGCATGATATTTTCCCCATTGAGATCTGATGTGTTTTCAAAGTTTTCCTTTAATTATTTTGAGCAGTGTACTTTCACTTCTTACAATGTGTCCAAAATAGGAAGTGAAGGAAAACCTCAAAAGGACACAGGCAGGGATTTTAGCCATTCTCTACTCTGTAGAAAACCTTAAAAAGTTTTGGCTTTAGAGATTCTTTAAACACCCATTACCATCTGTATACCAGGTGGAATTTCAAATCAGGATGAAACCAGATATTTTTGCACTAAAAAAGTATTATAGACTACATTCTGATCCGTGCAAGGGACCCACACTGATGCGCACTCAAAGATGAGCTTGGAGATTCATGCAGTACTGTGCAACTGTCTGCCTGTCATTGATTTGAACACACACAAGCCTGTGCGGGACACCTATGCATCCTGCATGGGTAAAGGCGGCCCTTCACACCGTGTATGGATAGGTACACCCATGTGAATGAGGCCTTAAAGGTGAAAAGCAATTTTGATGACATAGATTACATTAGTAGGTGCTCTGCTTTAAACTGCTTGAAGCTCTATTGGGGTCATACAACATGCACAGGAGCTTTAGGATTTCAACCAGCACACATCCAAATGTTGAGTTGAGACTCCTAAAGAAACTCCTAAAGAGAACGAGAGCGAAGGAACTGCAGTCATATTCTTTAACCTACAACTGCTTTGTTGTTTGGGGCTAGTGATGGACCCAAGTATTGACATAGATACAAGAAAAATATCTTACAGGAAAGCAGCACCCATTATAGATTTCTTTCTTTTGAATGGAATGTCTCTTTAGCTCTACTTTCATGTGGCAGCTGCAAGTTAATTAGGTTTGTAACTGTTATGTTCTTATGAAGCTGGCATTCAAATCTTAATACAAAATATCCAATAAATGGGTCAGCTTTTGGTGGCATATAATATACTATTAAAGTGTATCAGTGGAATTCAAAAGAGGACATTCTTCAACATAAAGGCATTCAATATAGCATTCTAAGTATATTTTTCCTATATAATGTATGTTGATTAAACACAGTTAATAATTTAAAGCAATACCGTGTACATGTTAAAGACATACTATAAGCCATTGTTATCCTGTTGTGCAATCAGTAGGTGGTGTAAAAACTCTTCTCAGGGTCAGTGAGCCCAGTTTATATCCTCTGTCATATGACACATTACTCCTGTAAGAGCATGTAAAAATACACTGTTCATATTTTTACATATTTGGGGTTTTGCCAGACTGAAGTTTAACAGGAGTTCCTGGACCTGAGACCCTAATTCAAGAAAACCTCTTTCTTTCATCACAGTACACCATCATATGTTAAATGAGATCTCTCTCCTAAGAAGCATGTCACATTCAGTTAGCTATTTGCATAGTGGACATTGCTTATAATGTGGATATTTCTTGGAGTCTTGACTTTGTTGGTGAATGATGAAGATGGCAAACTGTGCAAGATGTCTCTCCCCCCCTTCCCCCCAAAAAAATCAAGCACCTATCTGCACACATATATATTACCTTTGCAAGCTAAAATGTTCCCCAAACAAAAATTCCTCCTCCCAGTGCAAAAGCTTCCCTTCTTCCCTGCTGAAAAATTCCCCCTACCAGCTCAGATCTTTGCACCCCCCCATCCTTCCTCCCAGCTCAAATCCCCTCCCTTCCCAAATCTCTCTCCTCGCACAAATTCCCCCCTGCCCCCAAACAAATCATCCATCCTAGCACTAATCTTCTACCCCTCAATTTTCTCTTCCAAGCACAAATCCTCCCTCCATATTCCACCTCTTAGCACAAATCCTCATCCCAAATTTCCCCTGAGCACAAATCCTCCCCTCCAGAATAAGTCTCCCCTCCTAGCACAAATCCCCCCCAATCATCCCTACTAGGACAAATCGCATGAACTGAGTGCGATTTCAATGCAGTTTGGGAAATGCTCAGGATTTGCTGTGTTTCTGGGACCGCATACACAGTATGTCAATCGGGTCTAAGTGTTTTTATTTTCTAAAAATTGCATTGGGGTTTCATTTGAAGGGGTTTATTTCCTAAAGGCAAATAGGTGGATCACTTTGCAAGAAAATGTTCACTTTACCAATCACTCATCCAATCATATGCAAACAAAAATAATGTTTGTTTTTTTTATTTTCCTTGCGCGTGAGGTCACCAGATTCTGTTGCTGGATTAACAAAACATGTAAAAGTGCGCATTGCAAAGAAAATGTTTCCTGTAGTTATAGGGATGAACAAACCAGGCAAACTTCAGTACCCTGGATGTTTGGTGAACCTAGTTGGAAATATTTGAACTGCAACCATGTTGCCAAACCTCACTGAAGTCTATTAGAGGCAAATCATGTAGTTTTTCCCCCCCTTTTTTTTAAAGTTGATTTGCAAGCTTTTGTTGAAAAAGGGTGTAGTCCTTGTGGAGGACCAGGTAATAGACAACACTCCACAGGTGAATTTTCTAACTAAAACGCTGGACTATCTAGCAGAATTAGAGAAGCAATGCTAACATAAGGTGATGATTTTAATCTTAGCCCAGCATCTATCCATAGTGTAATTACCTTCTTTTAAACCAGTGGTTCTCAACCTGTGGGTCGCGACCCCTTTGGGGGTCGAACGACCCTTTCACAGGGGTCGCCTAAGACCATCAGAAAACACATATTTCTGATGTGTAAAGAGCAGATACTGTGTTGAGAGCAGATACTGTGTTGAAAGCAGCTACTGTGCTGAAAGCAGCTACTGTGCTGAAAGCAGCAGTATTGAAGGTAAAACGACACTTCATGAATTATAATTACTGGGTAAACAATTTTATGGTTGGGGGTCACCACAACATGAGGAACTGTATTAAAGGGTCGTGGCATTAGGAAGCTTGAGAACCACTGTTTTAAACCCTTCAAAAATACAAAGGGGTGGATTTATAAAGAATTCACATATCAGTTCACACAGTGAAAGTGCATATACTGTACATTCATTCTGTGAAAATGGGGCAAAAAATTAATGTTACTAGATGATTTCCTGTGTTGGTCAAAAGCAGGATTTTCCATTTTAAATCAATAAAAAACATTTCTCTAACATGGGAAAAAAAACCCCAGTAACATTTGTTTTTTTTCTCATTCGCACAGAATGCATGTACATACAATTATTCTGGGCAAATTGCTATGTTGTTTTTTTATATTTATAAATACACCCCATATATTTTATTCTAGACTCCATTTGATTTTTGGTAATCAATTCTGTCTACACATGCTGAAGACTACTTCCATGGGGCAGATAATGATATTGGACCATGCATCAGTCTCATTAACTATAATCCCCCAAAAGCATCTCACAAGGAGTGGACCTGGCATTTAAAGGATACGTTCATCTTTAGGAGCATATTACATGTTACACCTACAGTTGTGCTCAAACGTTTGCATACCCTGGCAGAAATTGTGAAATTGTGGCATTTATATTGAAAATATGACTGATCGTGCATAAAAATTGTCTTTTATTTAAGGATAGTGATCATATGAAGCCATTTATTTATCACATAGTTGTTTGGCTCATTTTTAAATCATAATGATGACAGAAATCACTCACATGGCCCTGATCAAAAGTTTACATACCCTGGAATGTTTGACCTTGGTACAGGCACACAAGGTGATAAATGCAGGTTAAAATTGCAATTAAAGGTTTTTTCCTACATCTCTCACATGAGAGGAGAGGCCAGGAGCACCAGCTGGGGACCCCAGAAGAGGATGACCAGCTCTGCTCTGTGCAAAAGCATTGCACAGAACAGGTAAGTATGTTTGTTATTTTAATAATAGAAAAAAAACACGGTTTAATATCACTTTACATAAAAGACATTATTTTTGGTGTGATCTATCATATTTTCAATATCAGTGCCAAAATTTCATGATTTCTGCCAGATTATGCAAACTTTTGAGCACAACTGTATATTCTGGGTGTAACATGTAACATGCTGCTATGTAACCACCTCCTGCGACAGCGGGTAGGGGATCCTCTCTCCAATATTAAAGCAACATAGCCATGCAGGGCTGTGCCCACATGACAGCATCATTCATTCACAGTGTTCTGCATGAATAGACTACAAGTACCTTCACCCATTGTGGCTGACAGCTTGTAGTTCTCAATGAACTACAAGGGTTCTGGTGAGCGCTCTTGTAGTTCATTGGTTGTCCTGCTCTCAGTTAACTGCCTGTCTGTATAGGAGGTACAGGCACACAGCTATCCTGACAGTCTGCAGGAGCCCTGCATTGCACCCATGATCTGCTGATCATGCAGGCAATGCTTTGTAGGCACCTTAGAAAAAATAATAAATGTACATTTTTTTACCTTGAAAAAATGTGCACTTGTTACATAGTTACATAGTTAGTCTGGCTGAAAAAAGACAAACGTCCATCCAGTTCAACCATTTAAAAAAAAAAAAAGTTATAATTTTACACCTACAGTTTATCCGGAGTTGATCATTTTTCAAAAGGTGAACTTATCCTTGAAATGACAATTTTAGGTGAAGATGGCTTTTAGGTGCAGGGTCCTTGATTGTCAATCACTGTTCACCATCATCAACTAGCAAGCAGGAGTGCCTAAGGAGGAAAGGGGTAATAGCCATATATCATGTTACACACTGACATCTACTGACACACTGTATGGAGCTTCTCTGCATTACCTAATCCTGACCACAGAACTCTGCATTACATAATCCTGACCATTGAATCCTTCATTACTTAGGCACACTGGTTTATTTTAAACATTCTTTCTTCTGACAGGAAAAAAAACAGCGCTATAAACTCACCTAATACCCCATACACACGATGAGAAAGTTATACAAAAATACCCGCTTTTGGTAAGATTGTATGATAATCTAAACATTAGTACACAGCTGATGACATCAGATTACGGCCGGTTTTAGGAATTTCACAGAAAAAACAGGAATGAAAAATGTTCTTGTTTTTGAACAGAACAAATGATGGTCGCATAAATAATATAGGAATCAAATGAAAAAAGTAAGTGATGTCAGACGCACAGAAGAACTGGAAGTGATCCAGTGGCCATTTTAGAATCTGGCAAAACCTCATAGAAGTTCACGTGGAGGAACCAGGGAACTCTGAGAGGTTTGGATATTCTGATAAAGGCTATTTTAAAGAGGAATCATGATGTAAGCATATTCAATAAAGTATTTTAAATTGTATATGCGGGTTTACACTATGATTTATTCTATATATGGTGGGCTTCGGTGGATTGGTGGAGATTGATGGTCATACTTGAAAGCTGCTATATCTGAATGGCATCTTGATCTGATCCATGAGGCTGTGATGATCCTTTGGTTGAAGCAGAATTTGTGTTAATACCCTCGCCAGGAGGTGTAAAGGCATATTATTTACATATTTTTGGTAAGAGTATTCACTCCTTACACCATAGATGTGGACACAGGGTTTCACATGCTGTTTTTGGATGCATTTTTCACTCGATTGATTTACTGGCACTGTTTTGACACTTTCACTTTTTTCACTATTTGTGATCACGCATAGTTGTTTGCGTTTACCACATCTGTTTTATTTATATTTTACTTAAGATAATGCACTATGTGATTTTTCTTTTTATGTTGAGGTTTCTTTGTGAGCCATTGAAAGGCTGAATATGAAGATTGATGATTGAAGTTGGCACAGAGTGACTTTTTATAATATTATATTTATTTTAATTTTATTTCTTATTCTTTTTTTGGACTTTTTTTTTATATATTTGTGTGATATATATTTTTGGGAATATTGGTATTAACATATTCATATTCACAGTTTTTACACTTTTTGGGGGAAAGTGTATCTTTATGCTATTTATTGCCTTATTGTATTGAATGATTTAAGGGATACCGTAAAATTCACATATATTATAATCTTCCTCAGTTTATTGGACAGCACTATTCCAAATCCATCAGCATCATCTGGCTTCCTTTCCAATGCATCAGTTGTCAGAAACACAGAGGTAGCATCATCTAAACGTCTCCTCTTCTTGCCTATGGGCACAGCTGGCACTGGAGTTGCAGGAACCAAGTCTTCATTAGCATTGTTGTCCTGTGAAAATAGTTCCTCATGTGACATTTCTGGATCCTGTTCAAGGGCAGGGAATCATCAAAGGCTTGTCAGGCTGCAGAGGTTGATGGTAGAGTGTATAGTGATGCTCTTGCATCAACCTGTTCTGTCAAGAACCATAGGCTCTCAAAGTACCATAGTCGCTGTACATAAATGTCATCAGTTCCAGCCCCTGATTTTTTGTATTCTATTTTGTTTAATTCTTTTTTAAATACAGTTCATAGGTTGGGTATTTTTTTCGGACATAATCCAGAGTGGAATTAGGGCAAACTGCTTTACATAAATCAGTAAGTTTCTTTAGGGCCTCATCCCTTTTCAGTCTGTCAGAATATTCCTTGGACTTGATTTCCCAAAGGCATGGCATTTGTCTGTACATTTCGATGAACTATGACAGGAAGTCAGGGCAAGTGAACTTGGCTGTCATTTTGGCTGGAAAGGATAAAAAAACATTGCTCAGCTACCTTCAACATATGACATGACAATATACAATATACAAATACATATACTTTATTTATTCTGCAGCTGTCACTGCAATTATATGTTTGCATTATCAAAAACAAATATGGCAGTAGATATCTTATCTAAAACAACATATTATGCTTGAACATGCATATAAAAGTAAAAAGTCTACTAACCTTCGGTCATTTGCTAACTTTTTACTAGCTGCTCAAAGTTCTTTCTGGTCCACGTTCTGATGGACGAATCCACGTTCGTCCGCCTTTGTGGACAATGGGCAAGCTCTTCCCATGTGTACGTGCAAGCGTGACGCCGTCTTCAACACCTGATGTAAGCAGATCTTCAGGAGAGACAAGGCAGGAAATGACGGACGTGGATGGCGGTAGGGGTGGCAAGAAATATGCAAAGGAGGCCAAGTGCAGCAACAGGGGCTCTATTCCCGAAGGCCAGACAAGAAAATACTTCAAGTAGAAAGTTTAAAGCAAGTGCTATGTCTAGAGCACAGATGTTTGACATGGTCTACATGTTAGAAAAACGTGACTATGATGGCAGGCAGAACCAGGAAGGATATAATTCTAGTAATAGAGCTCCTTCAAAAGAAGTATGGGGTTGTTCGCTCCAAGGATTAATCGAGGAAGCAGTGGTCGGACTTAAAATGCTGGGAACAAGAATAACTTCAGCAAATTCATCTGTCCATCAAAAAATGTAAGCATGTAATTATTTTATATTGATGTAGTTATTGTGATAAAACAGGTCTTTATAGGAAAAGGAAAAAACTGGAAAAAAAATGAAGTTTAAAGCAAGAAAAAAATCAAAGCTAAGAAGTTTTTATGATGAACATGCACATACTTCTGGTGAACGTTCCTCAAAGCATGAAGATTTTCCAGAAGATCACGGGCATCCCCCAACTATACCAGGTAAGTTAAAGTGGTTATAAATTTAAAAAAAACTGAAATGCACAGCATAGCACCGGAAATCAACTGTCTCTAGTCTGGTAAAAAAAGATGACTGGCTGCTCCTTTTTTGGCCAGACTATGGACAAATGTCTTCTGCTACTATGCTGTATGAGGTAGACTGGTCATTTACATTTTTATTTTTTTTGGGTTTACAACCACTTTAAATTTTTAATGATTGTAACAACAGGGAATGTAAAATATTTCAATTATTTGCTTTAGTAAATACACTATATTGCCAAAAGTATTGGGACACCCCTCCAAATCATTGGATTCAGGTGTTCCAATCACCTCCATGGCCACAGGTGTATAAAATCAAGCGCTTAGGCATGCAAACTGCTTCTACAAACATTTGTGAAAGAATGGGTCGCTCTCAGGAGCTCAATGAATTCAAGCGCAATACCATGATAGGCTGACACCTGTGCAAAAAGGTCATACGTGAAATTTCCTTGCTAATAAATATTTCACGGTCAGCTGTTAGTGGTATTATAACAAAGTGGAAGCAACTGGGAACAACAGCAACTCAGCCACAAAGTGGTACGCCACGTAAAATGACAGGGCGAGGTCAGTGCATGCTGAAGAGCACAATGGCCAGAAGTCGCCAACTGTCTGCAGAGTCAATAGCTAAAGACCTCCAAACTTCATGTGGCCTTCAGATTAGCACAACAACAGTGTGTAGCGAGCTTCATGGAATGGGTTTCTATGGCTAAGCAGCTGCATCTGAGCCTTACATCACCAAGTGCAAAGCATCGGATGCAGTGATATAAAGCACACCTCCACTGGATTAGAGCAGAGGAGACATGTTCTCTGGAGTGACCAATCACACATCTCTGTCTGGCAATCTGATGGATGTGTCTGGGTTTGGTGGTTGCCAAGAGAATGATGCTTGCCTGACTGCATTGTGCCAAGTGTAAAGTTTGGGGGATGGAGTTTATGGTGTGGGGTTGTTCTTCAGAAGTTAAGATTGGCCCCTTAGTTCCAGTGCAAGAAACTCTTAAGGCATCAGCATACCAAGACATTTTAGACAATTTCATGATCCTAACTTTGTGAGAACAGTTTGGGGATGGCCACTTCCTGTTCCAACATGACTACACACCAGTGCACAAAGCAAGGTCCATAAAGACATGAATGAGCAGGTTAGGGGTGGAGGAAGTTGACTGGCCTGCACAGAGTCCTGACCTCAACCTGATAAAAAACCTTTGGGATGAATTAGACCGGAGACTGCGAGCCATGCCTTTTCGTCCAACATCAATGCCTGACCTCACAAATGCGCTTCTGGAAGAATGGTCAAACATTCCCATAGACACCCTCCTAAACCTTGTGGACAGCCTTCCCAGAAGAATTGAAGCTGTTATAGCTGCAAAGGGTGGGCCAACTCAATATTGAACCCTACGAACTAAGACTGGGATGCCATGAAAGTTCATGTCCATGTAAAGGCAGGCGTACCAATACTTTTGGCCAAATAGTGTATCTCCCCTTTTATTTTAGGCACAGGAGAAAAAAGAAGACTGCATACAGAAACAAATATGGAAACTGGGGAATCAACCATGGGCCCTCTATTGATCTTAGGGCTGAACCAGAACATGCAGAGGAAAACAGTGGTCACATAACCTATGAGGAATCATCTCCATATGATGTTCCCCAAACAGGTATATACAGTCAGGTCCATAAATATTGGGACATCGACACAATTCTAACATTTTTGGCTCTATACACCACCACAATAGATTTGAAATGAAAATAACAAGATGTGCTTTAACTGCAGACTGTCAGCTTTAATTTGAGTTATTTACATCCAATCCAAATCAGGTGAACGGTGTAGGAATTACAACAGTTTGCATATGTGCCTCCCACTTGTTAAGGGACCAAAAGTAATGGGACAGAATAATAATCATAAATCAAACTTTCACTTTTTAATACTTGGTTGCAAATCCTTTGCAGTCAATTACAGCCTGAAGTCTGGAACGCATAGACATCACCAGACGCTGGGTTTCATCCCTGGTGATGCTCTGCCAGGCCTCTACTGCAACTGTCTTCAGTTCCTGCTTGTTCTTGGGGCATTTTCCCTTCAGCTTTGTCTTCAGCAAGTGAAATGCATGCTCAATCGGATTCAGGTCAGGTGATTGAGTTGGCCATTGCATAACATTCCACTTCTTTCCCTTAAACTCTTTGGATGCTTTTGCAGTATGCTTTGGGTCATTGTCCATCTGCACTGCGAAGCGGCGTCCAACGTGTTCTGAAGCATTTGGCTGAATATGAGCAGATAATATTGCCCAAAACACTTCAGAATTCATCCTGCTGCTTTTGTCAGCAGTTACATCATCAATAAATACAAGAGAACCAGTTCCATTGGCAGCCATACATGCCCACGCCATGATACTACCACCACCATGCTTCACTGATGAGGTGGTATGCTTAGGATCATGAGCAGTTCCTTTCCTTCTCCATACTCTTCTCATCACTCTGGTACAAGTTGATCTTGGTCTCATCTGTCCATAGGATGTTGTTCCAGAACTGTGAAGGCTTTTTTAGATGTCGTTTGACAAACTCTAATCTGGCCTTCCTGTTTTTGAGGCTCACCAATGGTTTACATCTTGTGGTGAACCCTCTGTATTCACTCTGGTGAAGTCTTCTCTTGATTGGTGACTTTGACACACATACACCTACCTCCTGGAGAGTTTTCTTGATCTGGCCAACTGTTGTGAAGGGTGTTTTCTTCACCAGGGAAAGAATTCTTCGGTTATCCACCACAGTTGTTTTCCGTGGTCTTCCGGGTCTTTTGGTGTTGCTGAGCTCACCGGTGCATTCCTTCTTTTTAAGAATGTTCCAAACAGTTGTTTCAGCCACACCTAATGTTTTTGCTATCTCTCTGATGGGTTTGTTTTGTTTTTTTCAGCCTAATGATGGCTTGCTTCACTGATAGTGACAGCTCTTTGAATCTCATCAGGAGAGTTGACAGCAACAGATTCCAAATGCAAATAGCACACTTGAAATGAACTCTGGACCTTTTATCTGCTCATTGTAATTGGGATAATGAGGGAATAACACACACCTGGCCATAAAACAGCTGAGAAGCCAATTGTCCCATTACTTTTGGTCCCTTAACAAGTGGGAGGCACATATGCAAACTGTTGTAATTCCTACACCGTTCACCTGATTTGGATGTAAATACCCTCAAATTAAAGCTGATAGTCTGCAGTTAAAGCACATCTTGTTTGTTTCATTTCAAATCCATTGTGGCGGTGTATAGAGTCAAAAATGTTAGAATTGTGTCGATGTCCCAATATTTATGGACCTGACCGTGTATATATATATATATATATATATATATATACACATATATACACACAATAGATAAATGAAGTTATTTTTTTTTTACATAAACCTATGTCAGTAACTGAGGGTGGCTATAGCCATAGCAAATATTTTTTCTGCGTAGTGTACTTTTACTAATGAATTGTTCTGTTCCATTGTGGATTTCACCTTCGTTGAACAAGCACGCTTACACATACAAGGTAAGCATAGCAGGAATCCAAAGCATCTGGACAAAAAATGTAATCAAAGTTTATTTTACATTTCTTTTCAGATGGCATGCACTTTGAGATGGAGAAGGAAGATGCTATTACTCCAGGTGACACAAGGCGTTGACACAATGAGCACCCAAACAACTGTGCATGAAGAAGAAAATGTTAACAGCGTGTCCTACTTACATAAGTGTGCCGCCTTTAAAGTTTAGTTTCTGTTTAAATTTATTTTAAAGTTGATTTTTTTTTTTAAATCTTCATACATTCTATGCATGAAGGTAAAATACCTTCTGTGAGCTAGCACATCCTTTCATGATCCATCCACATGCACAAGAGCTTCAGCTGCAACTGGAATTTTTTTTCTGCATTGACCAAGACAGCAGTGAAAGACATTGGCTCCCACTGCTTTCAGTGAAGCCAATGAGGATAGTGAGAGTGGCCAGGGCTGAGCCACGGTGCGGTGTTGCAATGGACACGCAGTGCCTGCTTGAGTACAACCATAAACAAGCTGTTGTGAAAAAGGGCAGGAGGGAGTGTTCAAGGATTGCCTGCAGTGGACTCATGAATAGGAGGATTGGGGTTGTTCTATGCAAAATCACTACATGAAGCTGGTAAGATTGACATCTTTGAAATTAAAACATTTATTGAACCATGTATCGTTTTTATGACCTCCATATACATGCAGTGATCCAGGCTATTGAATTCTGCATATTCCTTTCACAGGACAAGTTTTAGATTCCACAACAGTGGGACATATGTCAGCTGACGTGATAAAGTGCTGAACTACAGACAGCTCTGGACTGCACAACCTCAGTTCTTCGTTGTTTGCAAAATTTCATTGATCTCTTGTCTAAAATTTAGAAATGTTTTAAGTATTTGTTTATAGTATTATTTTTTTATTAATATTCTATACATGTTTGCACTTTACTGAAATTGTTAGTACAGCCGGTACATTAATGGTAACCTGAAGATTATTCAGGATTTGTCACTCTTCTATTTTTCATGTAGAAGACAGGAAAAAAATAATATTTACCTTGTGTGTTTGCACTATTGAAAAAGTAAAAAAAAAAGATTCTCGGTATAATATTTATGGTTTTCCTCTCAGCTTTAGTGGATGACAGGAAACCCATTTATGTTTTGCTCAAGGAATGTTGAAATCTTGTAAGGAACATATAATAATACTTTAAAAGAGAATGTGTTTCTATTCAACACATTGGTAAAGAAAAAAGAAGAATCTTTCCAGAATGTTCTTGTTTCTTCCTCTTCTATGTTTGTAATGCAGGATAGTGAATACAATTATGTTTACAAGGAAATTGCCTTGATATTCCCAATCTTGTATTCTATTATGAGGCTTCAAAAACATTTTTCTTTTAAAGTGATGTCCTTGATTGACAAAAAAATGATAATAGGGCCAAAAAAAAAAGGTTTTTCAATAAGTTCTTGTGTTTACCCTTTTGTAATCATGGTACCATTTTTGCTACTTCGTTACGGAATTATATGACATTGTGTCTGCTTAAGGTACATTAAAGACACTGTTTTGATTGAATTTTGGTTGTGTTTTCTTTTTACTTTTAATGTTGACAAGTGTTTATTAATACATACTGTGTGCCTTGCTTTATGCAGACTGTTTGGCATAGTTATGAATTTAAAAAAAATACTATTTACATATTTCACGTTTTTGACTATAGTCCACTGCATACTGATAGTGCAGGTTTAATATTCACAATGTGTGCCGTGATGTTTGCTTACAGTTTTGCATTGTTCTGCCTTAAAAACACATGCAATTTATTGACATCCCACTCTTCAACATTTAGCCTATTGTGCTATATCCTGCAGACAGCAGACACACATACAATAAGCAGCAATGTTTTCTCAACATTCCCTTACATAATTATATCCTACTGCTTACACAAGTTGTAATGGTATTTCAACACCTAGGCATGCAAAATACAAATGCAAAGTGTTTACTGGACTGATAAAAAAAAGTTAAAGATACAGAGTCCTTACATGTCATACTGCCATGGCATGGCCCCATAGCCTGTAAAACAGTGCATATAGTCCAGCCTACATTGCCTGGCATTTAGTTTGGGCAGCCTGGGATGTCCACTGCTCAGTGGAGTGAGTACCTTACTGCCTTCCAGACTTTCTCCACGGCCACTAACACTGACTGCAGGCCTCTCCAAATCTCTGGTGTAATGTATCCATATGCATGTTGCCTCAGGTAGTTGTGAAGGATACAACAGCACAGCACGATGTTATCAGTTTTGTACATTGCCATATTTATGATGCTTAACAACAAACAAAATCTGTTGGACATTATACCAAAGGCATTCTCCACAACCTTCCGTGCCCTTGATAATCTATAATTGAAGATCTTTTGTTGCGCTGTTAGGTTATGCATGGGAAATGGTTTCATTATATGTTCGGACAATCCAAATGCATCGTCAGCAACTAAAACAAAGTTCAAGCCTTCAACTGTGTCCTCACGTGTGGGCAGGTTCAGATTTCCATTCTGTAGGCACTTGTAGAGTTCACACTGCCATCTGAGTTACGCCCATTTTTCCCAATATCCAAATATAGGAATTAATAATTCGCATTTACTATTGCCAGCATTATGATGATAAAAAAACCTTTATAGTTGGTAAAAAATGTGACGAAGTTTGGGGGTGGTGATATACACACGTTTCCCGTCAATGGCTCCTCCGCAGTGGGAAGGTTCCAGAAAATTGTTGCCAACCTCCATCCACTCAAGTGGGTTGCTGGGAAACTGAAAGGGAAGCCATATGGTATTATTGCATGTTATTTGAGCCATACCAATTTTACTATTTATGCACATGACAGTTTAAATTATATACTTATTTTAGTTACTGTGAAAGAAAAAAAAACAGTCATATCTGTTGACGTAATTCTTTTAAACAACTTACAATTTTTTTAAACCATTTACAATATTTACAATATTGATTATAATTAGAGATGAGCGAATCGAACATGGCGAAGTGGAATTCGTTTCGAAGATCAGGAAAAATTCAATTCGCGCCGAATCCGAAAATTAGCAAACTTCGGATGCACGAATCGAATTTTCCCAAAAATGGCGGCGACATGTGTGGCGACGGAGCGGGGATCTCTGGGAAGGCACGCAGACAAGGCGCGCTGACCCATAATGCATTCATTCATGACATGTGATCGCATTAGCCAATCAGCAGCCAGCCAGCCAGCACTGTGTAATGGTGCAGCTATAAATTGCGGCCATCTTAGAATTCTCCATTAGCCTCCGGTCATTCAAGAGAGACAGACCTGTCTGTATTAGGGACAGAGTTAGGGCCACAGAGACTTTAGGGCCACAGAATCGTTACTCAGGGACACAGAATCGTTACTCAGGGACACAGAATCGTTACTCAGGGACACAGAATCGTTACTCAGGGACAGACACAGAATCGTTACTCAGGGACACAGAATCGTTACTCAGGGACACAGAATCGTTACTCAGGGACACAGACTGTTACTCAGGGACACAGACTGTTACTCAGGGACACAGACTGTTACTCAGGGACACAGAATCGTTACTGAGGGACACAGAATTGTTACTCAGGGACACAGAATCGTTACTCAGGGACACAGAATCGTTACTGAGGGACACAGAATCGTTACTCGGGGACACAGAATCGTTACTCGGGGACACAGAATCGTTACTCGGGGACACAGAATCGTTACTTTCTGCTTCACAACCACTATTGAATTAAAGAGTATGTCAGACAACACGCAGAGGAGTGGCAGAGGAGGCAATGTTTCAGGAGCGAGCAGACGTGGCAGCAGAGGAAGGGGTCGAGGCAGCACTAGTCGCAGCCAGAGGCCAGTGCTCCCGGTGTCATCCAGCGGTCGTGTCTCCACCGACAACCCTGCCATCATCGATTGGTTGACTCGGTCGTCTTCCTCTTCCCAGGTCACCTCTGACACCTACAGCCAACGGTCGGTGGGTACGTCAGACACAACCGTTAGTTGGCATGGCCCGGGAGCAAGCCCACTGAAATCACGTGTCCTCGACCTGCCCCTGTCCTTTGGTGTTCCCTCACCAAGCGAAGTATCGCATGCTGTGGGCTCAGCCCCACTGTACAGTGAGGAAGAGCTAACAGAGGGCGGTCAGGAACGGGGGGAGACATCCGCTTCTTCAGCAGCCAGGCGAAGAAGTACTGGCGAGGAGAGTGGCTCGGTAGCCGGTCTAGAGACAGGTCTGTCTCCTGACCCACACGCAGCCGAGGGGGCTAGTAGTGACGCGGAGACCCTAATTGATGATGATGAGGCTGATCGCACTTGGCAGCCTCGTCGTCATCAGGCTATTGCTTCCGCATCATCAGGAGAAGAGGGTGCCAGCTTGCCAGCGAGCAAAACAGTCGGTGGGTTGCCCAGGAGGCACAGGGTCGCAGCAGTGTCAGTGGAGGCAAACGGCCACGGAGTAGAGCACCAGCTCCACTGCAGCCTACCACCACGGCCAGTAGTGGTGCCGGTGTGCACGGAGGAAGTAGCAGTCAGCCAGTGAGGAGTAGCGGGGGCAAAGTTTCCTACTCGGCGGTGTGGCAATTTTTCGTCAAGCCGCCCGAGGAAGTAAACGTAGCCGTATGTCGACTATGTGGCCAGAAAGTCAAGCGTGGCCAGGGGGCCCATGTTGGGACTACAGCGTTGCGTCAGCATATGCAGCGTCGCCATTCGGTGGCCTGGGAAAACCGTGATAAAGATACGGCGGTTCTGCCTGCCCCAGCCCCCGCTCCATCACCCGCTCCGTTACTTGCTCCGTCACCTGACGTCAATCGCCCTCTATCAGCCAGTCAAGGCTCCAACACCTCTGCTGAGGGGAGTTGTCGCTCGTTGGCATCTTCCGCTCGTTCAGATGCTCCTTCTCCTGCTACTCCTCTTCACGGATTCCATCAGCAGTCTTTCTTGGAATCCGTTTCCAAGAGACAACAGTTTGCGAGCACGCACCCGACGGTGCAGAAGCTGAACGTCCTCCTGTCCAAGTTGCTGGTGCTGCAGTCCCTCCCTTTCCAAGTGGTGGACTCAGCACCTTTCCGAGAAATGATGGCTTGTGCCGAGCCGCGGTGGAGAGTGCCAAGCCGGCATTTCTTCGCCAAAAAGGCAGTGCCAGCCCTGCATTCACATGTAGAAGAGATGGTGGGCCAGTCTTTGAGCATGTCGGTCTCTGCCAAAGTGCACGGCAGCGCCGACGTGTGGAGCTGTAACTACGGTCAGGGACAGTACATGTCATTTACGGCCCACTGGGTGAACGTGGTGCCGGCACAGCCGCACCAGCAACTTGGACAGGTCACGCCGCTTTTGCCTCCACGTTTGCACGTCCTTGGTCCAGCAAAGATGTCCGCCTCTACCACCTCTTCTTCCGCCGTGTCCTCAGCCGCCACCCCCGTGCCAAGTCCCATTACCCGACCGGCATATCACATGTGCAGGTCGCAACGGTGTCACGTTGTGCTGCACCTGGTATGCCTTGGCGAACGTAGTCACACAGGGGAGGAACTTCTGAGTGTAATGAACAGAGAAATCGACAGATGGCTGTCTCCGCGCAAACTGAAAATCGGAACCATGTTGACCGACAACGGAAAGAACATGGTGTCTGCTCTGCGTCAAGGAAGGTTGTGCCATGCGCCATGCATGGCTCACGTGTTCAATCTGGTTGTCAAGCGGTTCCTAAAATCCACCATCCCACTGCAAGACATCCTTAAAATGTCACGTAAACTTTGCATGCATTTCAGCCATTCCTACACCGCAAAGCACACCCTCCTTGAGCTGCAGCGGCAGAACGGAATTCCACAGCACCGCCTGATCTGCGACGTTGCAACAAGGTGGAATTCAACCCTACATATGTTAGACCGCCTTTACGAACAGCGAAAGGCCATCACCGATTTCCTGATGTTACAAGCGGATAAAGGTACTCCCCTGTGTAACTTAGATGTCAGCCATTGGCAGCTCATGCGTGACACCTGCCGCTTGCTCAGGCCCTTTGAGGAGGCCACGCTATTCGTGAGTCGGCAGGACTATGGGATGAACGACGTCATTCCTCTGTTGCATGTCCTGGAACAAATGCTGTTAACAATGGCTGGTCAGGGTGCGGTAGACGTGGCGCACAGATCTCAACGCCACATGACCCCTGTGGGGGCAGGACAGGAAGAAGAGGAGGAGGTAGAGGAGGACATTGGTGCTCAGGAATTATTGAGTGAAATGGGTGGTTTTTCCACTCAGCGGACAGGAGTGGAGGAGCAGGAGCATCTGGTAGAGGAGGAGGAGACAGAGGACCCAGACGCACCGTGGCAGTATGCTGTGGAGATGGAGGCAGGGAGTCCCTCGCATTCCTTGGCACAAATGGCCCATAGCATGCTCGCTTGCTTGCGTAGCGACAGCCGAATAATAACCATCAGACAGAGGGATGACTTTTGGCTGTCCACCTTGTTGGACCCTCGCTACCGTTCAAAAATGGTGGCCTTTTTCACACCTGCTGAGAGGGAGGCCAAAATAAAGTACTATAAAAACCACCTATGTAGTCAGTTGGTCTCTGCCTTTCTGCGCCAACGTCCATCCTCAGACACTGTGGGCCCTGTGCGCTCGCGTTCCGCTGCCATGGCAGCAGGGGAGGGGTGGGGTGGTAGGAGCAGTGGCAGCTCCACCAGCAGCGGCTGCCTCAGTCTGCAGTCGATGATGAGTAGCTTTCTTCACCAGCGCAGTGAGGAAACTACTAACCAGCCGCAGCAGCAGCAGCATCAGGTGGATCTGGAGCAGGACCTCAAACAACAGGCTCGGGCCTACTTGGACAGCACCCTGCCAACCGAGGTAGACAATCCCCTTGACTACTGGGCAACGAAACTTGACCTTTGGCCCCAACTAGCTGAATTTGCCCTTGAAAGGCTGTCATGCCCGGCCAGTAGCGTGGCATTGGAGCGCGTGTTTAGTGCGGCAGGAGGTATTGTAACTCCGCGGAGGACACGACTGTTCACCCAAAGTGTGGAGAGACTCACGTTTGTGAAAATGAATCAGGCGTGGATTAGTCTGGATTTCAAACCACCAGTTCCTGACACAACTGACTAAATCCGCCATGAATCATGCCCCAAACATGTTATTATTTTTAACATAGGCCTCTGTATGGCCTTCAATTTAAGCTGCTTACGCTTCGCCACTCTGCCATGGGCCCCTGTACCGCCTCCTTTTGCTGCTGCCAGGTCCAGAGTGTGTCATGGGTCCCTGTACGGCCTCCCATTGCTGCTGACTTCATCGCCAGACTCTGCCATGTGCCACTTTCAGGTCTCCTTACACTGTTGGTGGGTTCCATTTTGTGATAGGGTGCTGTATGGTCTTCCATTGCTGCTGCCTCCACCGCCACCCTGCGCCATGTGCCTCTGTCGTCTGCTCACGCTGCTGACGGCTTCCGCTTTTTAACCGAGGCCTGTGTTTGGCTTCCGAATACTGCTGCATCCACCGCCACCCTGCGCCATGTGTCTCTGTCGTCTGCTCACGCTGCTGACGGCTTCCGCTTTTTAACCTAGGCCTGTGTATGGCTTCAGAATAATGCTGCCTACACCGCCACCCTGCGCCATGTGCCTCTGTCGTCTGCTCACGCTGCTGCCAGGTCCATACTGATTCATGGCCCCCTGTACCGGCTCCTCATGAACGTGGTTCAGCGGGTTTGCATCACTTAACGGCAAATCGTTGACAAACGCTGGGACGTTCAGTGTTGTGCGCATTAAGCCAGACACCAAAGGGCAGCACAGACCTGTTATTACTCGCTCAAGCATGGCTGAACAAAACCAGTCTCTACCACAAATTGGACCCAGACCTGCCCAGGGTCTCGTAAGTAGATTGCACGGAGGAGTAGAGTTCGTTATTGGAATTAACTGTGAGGGACTTTTAAACCTAGGCCTGTGTATGGCCTTCAATTGAAGCTGCTTCTGCTCCGCCACTCTGCCATTGGACTCTTGATAGTTTGTCAACGATTTGCCGTTAAGTGATGCAAACCCGCTGAACCACGTTCATGAGGAGCCGGTACAGGGGGCCATGAATCAGTATGGACCTGGCAGCAGCGTGAGCAGACGACAGAGGCACATGGCGCAGGGTGGCGGTGTAGGCAGCATTATTCTGAAGCCATACACAGGCCTAGGTTAAAAAGCGGAAGCCGTCAGCAGCGTGAGCAGATGACAGAGGCACATGGCGCAGGGTGGCGGTGTAGGCAGCATTATTCTGAAGCCATACACAGGCCTCGGTTAAAAAGCGGAAGCCGTCAGCAGCGTGAGCAGACGACAGAGGCACATGGCGCAGGGTGGCGGTGGAGGCAGCAGCAATGGAAGACCATACAGCACCCTATCACAAAATGGAACCCACCAACAGTGTAAGGAGACCTGAAAGTGGCACATGGCAGAGTCTGGCGATGAAGTCAGCAGCAATGGGAGGCCGTACAGGGACCCATGACACACTCTGGACCTGGCAGCAGCAAGAGGAGGCGGTACAGGGGCCCATGGCAGAGTGGCGAAGCGTAAGCAGCTTAAATTGAAGGCCATACAGAGGCCTATGTTAAAAAGTCCCCCCAGCAGCAGCGTGGGGAGACGACTATTAGTCGTCTCCCCACGCTGCTGCTGGGGGGACTTTTTAACATAGGCCTCTGTATGGCCTTCAATTTTAGCTGCTTACGCTCCGCCACTCTGCCATGGGCCCCTGTACCGCCTCCTCATGCTGCTGCCAGGCCCGTAATCTGCCATGGGCCCCCGTACCGACTCCTCATGCTGCTGACAGGCCCGTAATCTGTCATGGGCCCCTGTACCGCCTCCTCATGCTGCTGCCAGGTCCAGAGTGTGTCATGGGTCCCTGTACGGCCTCCCATTGCTGCTGTCTCCATCGCCACACTCTGCCATGTGCCACTTTCAGGTCTCCTCACACTGCTGGTGGGTTCCATTTTGTCATAGGGTGCTGTATGGCCTCCCATTGCTGCTGCCAGGCCCGTAATCTGCCATGGGCCCCCGTACCGACTCCTCATGCTGCTGCCAGGCCCGTAATCTGTCATGGGCCCCTGTACCGCCTCCTCATGCTGCTGCCAGGTCCAGAGTGTGTCATGGGTCCCTGTACGGCCTCCCATTGCTGCTGTCTCCATCGCCACACTCTGCCATGTGCCACTTTCAGGTCTCCTCACACTGCTGGTGGGTTCCATTTTGTCATAGGGTGCTGTATGGCCTCCCATTGCTGCTGCCTCCACCGCCACACTGTGGCTCCACACTCTGGTTTTGGCCCCGTGACTTCCCAAATGAGTGAAGTGTGCGGTGATTCTAAGATCGACGGCACTCATCTGCATGTCATACTGACTGACAGTATTATTTCTCTTCCCCAGCAGACTCCAAGGGCATTTAAATTAAAGGTACAGTGTTCTGCACTAATATAAAGGCTCTCTGAAGCCTAGAAACACCCTTTTTACACGTTAAATTCGCAGCGAATATATTCGCCTCGAATCAAATTTATTCCGCGAATTCGGCGAATCAGCCGAATCGAATTTTTGAATAATTCGCTCATCTCTAATTATAATACAGCAATATAAACATGACATTGCAATATATAGGTGTAAATTTATCATTATATAGTTCCTTTAGTGCATCAATGAGAGCCTTGCAAGTTTCAAGTATTATTATTCCTAGGGCTTGTGGTGAAATTCCCGTAGTGAAGTTTATATTTTGCAGACTTCTCCCTCTCGCCATATAGTGTAGTATTGCTATCAGTCTTTGCTCCAGATTAATCGGTTTCCACATAGGAGTATCTACTTTCTGTATGACAGGTGTCACAATGTGAAGTAAAGCTTGGAAGCATTCATCATTCATGCGCAGGTGGTTCCTGAAATCATCAGGGTTATTTTCTTGCAAAAAGAGACATGTGCGAATATTGGTCTCTGTTTTGCAGCCATTGCTTTGACCATATTCTTTGTTTTCCCTTCTTCTTCTGCCTGACATTGCTGATGGTCAGAACTCCAAGTATAGCAACTGGAAGTGCAGAGTCCATGCAGAAGTCCATTTCGATTAATCGCTCGTGTACACAAAGGAAGCTACGTGTGTACACACTGATCACGAGGCAGCACTCAGAACCCTGGGCATGGTAAGCACAGGGGTCATACATACAGTGCATCACTTCCGATTCCACACTGCTATGTGGCTACGCACATGGCACATTCTATTTCATTGTATCAGATGTTTTGTATGAATATTATCGCTCGTGTATGCGATATGAGACTAGCATGCAAAAATTTTTTTAAAGAAAACTTGTACGATTTTCTCAATGTGTGTACAAGGCATAAGCTGCATTTTTTTTCATACCATTTTAGGCGAGTTTAGCTGTGTTTGGAGTGTGGGCAGTTTTTTATTTCATTGAAGTGTTTAGGCACGTTTAGACGTGTTTTGGTGCGTTTTGCCATGTTTTCTGTCAAAACAATCCTCTCCTGAACGCAATTCTTATTTTACTGCCTCTAAACTCTGCTGCTCCTAAACTCTGGTAAATGATTGTGTGCATGGACACATAGGCTTTTTTTTTAAGTTGAATTCAGGGGCATTGGCAAAAAAAATGCCAAAACCTCCTAAACGTGAGTCTAGGAGAAGCAGTGTACATGAGGCCTTAATCCTGACCACTGAACTGTGCATTACCTAATCATGGCCCATTAACTCTACATTACCTAATTGTGATCCCTGAACACTGCTTTATGCAATCCTAACCCCTGAGCTCTTCATTACTTAGTCCTGGCCCCAGCCCTCTGCCTTGCATTCCTAGCCTCTGAACTCTGTGTTATTTACTGCCGCCCTCTTAACACTGCTGTGTTACTTAACCACTTGACCTCAAAAAGGTTTTACCTCCTTCATTACCAGGGAATTTTTTGCTGTTCAGCATTGTGTCACTTTAACTGCCATTTGTTCAGTCATGCAACACTGTACAAATTAAATTTATATTTATTTTTTCACACAAATAGAAATTTCTTTTGGTGGTATTTGATTGCCAGTGGGTTTCTTATTTTTTAGTAGAAAAATGAAAAAATACCAACAATTTTGAAAAAAACACCCAATATTTTCTACTTTCTACAAGAAAAAAAAAAAGTGCCCCCTCCCCCAAAATCATTATCAAAACCCTTATCTTAACATGCAGTCTGGCAGGCCAGGAAAGGGGTGGACCAGCATACACACCCCCTTGTGATTCATACCAGGCCACGTGCCCTCAACATGGGGGTGGTACCTTGCCAGCTGATGAAGTCAAGGACTTCTTCCCAACAACCTGTGGGTTATAGGGGACTGGGGACAGGAGGCTGATCGTAATCTGGAAGCCCGTTTAAAAATAAGGGGGCCCCCATCATACTGGCTCCCCCCACATGAATGAACAAGGCATACTTAATACTACTCTGTTTATTCACAAAAAAACCCTACTCATTCAAAAATAGTAAATAAAGACACCACCTGTTTTTGTAACAAATGCTTTATTAAAAAAAAAAAATGTTCTACAATGAAATTCCATCATTAATCATATCGTCCAGTGATGTAGATCCTCATTCATCATGATGAATGACATCCTTCGACTAGCCAAAAAAAAATAATCTGCCAACCAGCCAGTACATCAGATCATGTCGCTTATCCCCTCACTTTATATTTTAATTGATCATAAATTGGTTGTATGCAGTTGTTCCTACCTAGATCATTCACATACGGCCACACTGCAGATCTCTTAGCCAATGCATAATTTATTAGACTTGCTGCTGGGCTTATTTAGGTTTTGTTGCGAAGTGGAAATGCCAATGCCTGGCTCTGAGTAGGGCTGGGGATGTACAGTATATCTGTTTTGTCTGTCTGTATTACGACAGCACATACACTGCACACGGGTACCCAGGTTGATGATGAGTAGTGAGCCTTTTCATCTTTTTATTACTGTACAAAGTAACTTTCCTTCATGCACTGCTTTCTGTAGTAGCTGACTTTAAATATTTGTCTCAGCCATCTGTCAAAAGACATTCCCCATAACATCTCTTATGGGTAGAAATGCTGTAAGCAGAAGCTAATTACAACAGCTGAGACGCCGATGACATATCATATCAATGTTCTAGCACGGCAGGACTTCGCCATCACTCCATCTGCTACCATAAAATGTAAGGTTATCTCTACTAGTATATACCTGTGCATGGTGTACTCCGATAAACTGGCTTTACCAACTGACCAATTTTGTTATGAAACTGTATAGATATGCATGAAAATTCACCTGATTCACATATTTAATGTGGAACTGAAGATACAGGGAATCATTTTAAAGCCCCCTTTGCTCCTCCCAATACCCACAATGGGTTAAGGCTAACAAAAATGATAACAAAAAAAATGTGTCCATAGCTTTTCCCCAGTTGAAAAGTTACATGTCCTTGCATAATTGTGCAGCTAAATACTTCTGTAACTTTTGTTGTCCCTTTCTCTGGAATTAAATTTGTTAAGATGCAATTTTAACCCAAAGGACTAAAAAAAAGATTGATGTGGTGCTTACTGTTTCAATCGGAAAAAAAAAAAATGTGTGTATTAGGCAATGAGCCCAAAACTGTGTGAGAAGACATAAGGCAGCCTTGTTGTTTTAAATTTCACAAGCCAGTAGTAATTTATTTTAAAATAGGAGACAGAACCAGCTTCCATTCCCACAGCCAGCAATGATCCTAGCTCCTGGAACATGGCTATAAACTTGGGAATGGCTATTACTATACTAGACCACCAATAAAAAGAGATCTGATAATGAGGCCTATCATATACCCCATCTCAGCCTATTTTATAAAACCAAATAAGAGCTGATTCACACATGTGCAGTGTGGATTGAAGCTCAGGTTTCACAGCTTATTGACATAATAGTTGTTCAGTGGTTCATGTCAGGTTTACATCAGGTTCAGGACAGGAATAGCTCTCCGGAATTTATCCTGTGTGGTTTAGAAACGGTTCCCATAGAAGTCAATAGGCTGTAATCCGCACCTGAACCTGAAGGCACTGCTCAGAAATCATACATGACTTTTTCAAACCGCACTGAATCCGCACCATCAGTGCGCCGGACATATGTGAACAGGCACCATAGGAAGTAATGTTTTTTACATGTCATGCGGATTGGATGCGGTTCAAACTGCATCCAATCCGCATATATGTGAACAGGGACTAAGACATGCTGTATACATATTTGTCTTCTCACAGAAGCAGGGTTTATGTCATATCGTAAATGTTTTAGCTAGCAGCAGAATGCAGAACTGACATGTCCTGGCTAGGCTAAAATCTATACATAATTCATAGCATCTGTTGGGATTAAATTTGGTTGATGATGATTATTCCACTGAAAGCAGAAGACCACTCCCATCAGTTTTAGAGTAAAATGCCCAATCTTGTGATGTGCTGCAGGGAACTGAGGTACATTACTTCTTTTTAGGAAGCTGCATTTCAAGACTAGGTCATGAGTGGCCTTGTTCAAAGTGATATGCTGCACAATAAAATATATGTATTGGGATTGTGGCATATGAGTTATTCGAAATAACAAGGCATTTAGAAAGCTGTATCCGGGAGTGGCAGCTGTACAATCCTAAACATTTTTTATATCCCCTCAGCCACACCTCAGACCTCTTGATTGTTCAACACCCTTATTGGGGTCTAAATACAGAGGAACTGCATCAGCAGTCTAAAGTTCTCCTTTTACAATAAAACAAAGAACCTCTACCCAGGTCTTTATTATTTGGGAGCCCCAAGTACTCAGAATCGTGGACCTATGCCAGAACTAAAGAATCCTGAATACGGCTGCCAGACTCATTCACCTTTCCAACCGCTCCATCTCAGCCACCCCCCTCTGCCAATCCCTCCACTGGCTTCTGATTGCACAACGGATCAGATTCAAAATCCTAACACTCACGTACAAAGCTGTCCACCATACTGCCCCGTACTACATCACTGACCTAATATCCAAGTACCGCCCAGCACGCACAATCCGCTCCTCACAAGACCTCCTTCTCTCTAGTTCCCTGGTCTCCTCCTCCCATGCCCGCCTCCAGGACTTCTCCAGGGTGTCACCCATCCTCTGGAACTCCCTGCCCCAACCCATCAGATTATCACCTACTCTCCTCTCCTTTAGGCGCACCCTGAAAACCCATCTCTTCAGGGAAGCCTACCCCACCCCCTGCTAACCTGCCGACCTCCTCCACTCTTCCTACCACTCCATCCCCCACAGCTCCTGTACCACTATCCCCTCCCTCCTAGATTGTAAGCTCGAAAGAACAGGGCCCTCGATCCCCTCATGTTTTGCATTGTATTGGTATTGTTCTGTCACATGTTCTGTCCCCCTTTGTAATGTACAGTGCTGAGCGAACCATTGGCACTTTATAAATACTGTATAATAATAATAATAATAATAATAACTCCAAACTTCTGTTAAAGTGATTGTAAACCTCAGACATGAAATATGAAAATAACATTTCCTTACATACTGTGCGCGTGTCTCCATCCAAAGCACTGAGTGTGATTTCTATGCTGCCTCATTCCTCTGCTATCAGCATGAGTCACTTCGGATAGGTTTTTCTGACACCAAGAGATGAAAAGGTGATGGGTAGGAGAGCTCCAGCACACAGCCTGTGACTGATAGCGACATTTCTGCACGATCTCCATGTGCTGTGAGAGGAATGTCCCTTTCCTTCAATCAGAGCTCAGAGCTATCTTCACTGAGATCTGCACTGTGTGTCTTCAAATCCCTGCCCCCTTGCTTTTCAGAGCTGAGAGATCCTGTGTAAATTCTGGACTTTGAACTGATGTAGAGGACAAATGGCTGCAGATAAACAGGTACGGCTTATAAAAGAGAATTTTTTTCATTCTCTTCTCTCATCTGAGAGTATTCACTTCACTGGGCATGTGTGAGGGTTTTCAACCATTTAAAGTACTTTCAATTCTTAATCCTCTTTACATTTTCTGTTGTGTCTTCTTTTCTACAGCACTGCTATAAAGTGCCCTTTAAATTTCACTGTCTGTTGTGACAGTGTGCATTACAGACATTTCTTGAAAGTCAGAATTGTTAACATAGATATTAGGAACAGTTTGTGTTTCCAATAAAAACACGTGGTGACAGCTGTTTGGATGTGCACCAGGTTAACGATGTTGTTAGCTGACCCCAGTGTCTGACTCAGACTCTCAGCCTGCTGGCGCTTAGATTGTGGTCCTCTGAGCTAGAAAATCTTTGTGCTGTTTGAGGCTGAGGGCATCATCGTTATGTAGTGGTGGCAGCACAATGAAATCGGATCTGTCGTTTGTCACCCGTTGGTGACAGTGGCTGGGATCTGACACCGCTGTAATCCCATATCGGTGGCAGTAGCTGCAATATGATTCGCTGTTGTTATATTGTTAATTTCCAAAGCTTTTAGTAGACATAATGTGGAAAACCTGGAAGATTTAGTCCTCTCTATTTGGACTACCTCCCAACTGGATCTCTTTTGGGGACTGTCTCTCTTTTGGAAACAAATCCCTCTATCCCTCTTTCCTCCTCAATTGTCAAACTTTTAAATCTGATGTACAGATATCTAAGAAAATGTAATATTCAACTACTAAACAGGTTAGTCTGCATTAATTCTTCTTCCTATTTCTTAATGATCTTGTTTGCTATTTTGAAAAGCAAGTATGAAAGAAAGGTAATGGTTGAAAAAAACACAAATCTGGGAATAACTGATTACTTTTGGCATGTACATACCTAATGTATGCATAACTGAGGATGTGGCAGGGGTGTTTCCATTGGAAATAGAAACAACACCTCCTGCCTCAGGGACCCAGATCAAGGGTGGGTGGATGGACCACTTATAGAAGTTCGTCCACCAATGGATCAAAGGTTGTGCAGCTCTTAACAAGGCTGGGAAACCAGTACTGCAGAGTGAAACAAAAAGAAAGCACACCAACCTTGCGCATTACCTCAGTACAAACTTGATTTTATTAAAGTGAGATATATAGTCACAAAGGAAGCAGTAAAACAAGCATGCAAGATCCTCAAAGGAGCATTAAAGTACAAGACCAGTGCGAGTCACATCAATGGGGGGAGACTCTCAAAAGTTCCGCTGACGTGTTTTGAAGGGGGTCCCTTCTTCCTCAGAGCTTTCTTTTTGTTTCACTTTGCAGGGGTGTTTCCATTGCCTAAATACATTGTGCTAGAAGGTGTCCCTCATTCTCATCTCAGAAAGTTGGAAGGTATGCAATTATTCCATCTGGGTTTGATGTGCCCTTAGTGTGGTTTTCCTTTTAAAAGCAAGGTGATGGTTGAAGAGGGTACAGTATTTAAATACAAATTGTGGTAGAAAGGTCCAGAAAAGTAAACGAACTTTGGCAGCAATGAAATGTCTATAGAATTGTTTTCTAAGTTCAGGAAATGTGTGCTCCCCCAATTATTATTATAAGTACTGATATAGCACTGTCAATTTACACATATATTATATATTCACATCAGTAGAAGCTGAATTTCTACAGAAGATGTACAGTACGGGGTACACATAATGTACGGTCTGTACCCTGACACCATACTGTACATTATATACAGATCATTCTGTACCCTGATGACACCATACTGTACATTAAATACAGATCAGTCTGTACCCTGATGACACCATACTGTACATTATATAAGGACCAGTCTGTACCCTGATGACACCATACTGTTCATCATATACAGACCAGTCTGTACCCTGATGACAACATGCTGTATATTATATACAGACCAGTCTGTACCCTGCACTGTACTGTACATTATATACAGACCAGTGTATATAACATACAGTATGGTGTCAGGGTGCTCAGTGAAGGGGGGGAGGTGACACCATGTTTTACAGCACCAGGTGACACCAACCCTAGTGATGCCACTGTGTTATACTCCCTATACTCTGAAGTATTTGGGTATTTCTTTTTCCTCCTGGGGGCTGAATAGAGCAATGGAGAGCAAAGGGAAGTAACTGTGTTCAACTATAGAAAACAACCCTAGAGCTTTGAAAAAGCTGATGATAAAGCTGGAAGCTTTACTGCTCTGACAATTCAGGGTTTGCTACTGGCCCCAAAATCTCATATTCCTATTGGCTGATCCCTAGGTTGAGGTACCTCACTGGTCAAAAGAAGCATCTATGTGGCAGGAAAGAATAAATGTCAGCACTATAAGGAAATGCTGAAGCATTTCTTACTAAAAACAGCCTGACATTTTACTTTATTGGCAGGCACTTTATATGTGCAGTTTTTTTCTTTTTTGAGACATCAGCAGGGGTTGATTTACAAAATGTATATAGACTGTTCACTTTGCAAGGGTATTAGAACTGATCCCAATAAATGGTGAAAATTAACTTTGCAAAGTTGACCCAATGACATGCAAAAAAAATGTTTTGCTTGCACATGATACATGATTGGAAGACAGAAGTCAACAGACCTTATTCACTAAGCTAAGGAAAAATTCCCTTGCAGAGTGAAAATTCCCTTGCAAAGTAAACAGCCTATTTGTGTTTAGCTACTTCCCTCCCAGCCTATAGTCAAATGACAGCCGGGCGAACCTCTCGACCCTCCGGGAGGGCGTCATATGATGTCCTTCCTGGATTGGGCTTTGCACATGCCTGCAGGGCCATGCTGTGGCAAGACCTGTCACCGGCTGTGTACCTCGGACACGGCCGATGACAGATCTGTGTACCGACCACGTTGCCAGTACCATGTGACCTGCTGTGACCAATCACAGCAGGTCACATGACAGTTGTATGCAATGGATGGCTTCCTTTCATGCCATCCACTGTATACAAGTGTGTCTAGCTGTGAATGGTCACAGTGATCACATGCACAGGCTGGGCCAGTCACAGCCCATCTGTGTCATGTGATTATCTGTGGCCAATCAAAGCTAATCATAATGAAAAAAGCTGAATGAATCGATTTCATTCAGTTAAATGCTTGCTTATAGCAAAGAAATGTTTTGCTATAAGCAATCAAATTGTGTAAAAAAAAAAATACTGATCACTTCCCCAAAGTAGTACAATGTTACTATGGTAACATTGTACTACTTTGGTCATAGTGTAATATGAAAATAAAATCTTAAAAAAGAGAAAAAAACATAATAAAAAAAATAATAATAATAATAAAAAAAAATAATTATCAATTTTTTTTCGTACTGTCACCAGTCTGTGTCCCTAATCAACACCACACCTGTCATATGATGATGCTGTACTGCACTGGTGACAGTATGCTAAAAAAAAATTGTGAAAATTATTTTTTTAATTTCTTCATTTTCCAAAAAATTATGACAAAATAATTACAACTTCAAAAAACTCACCATGCCTCTTACAAAATATGTTGGGCTGTCTACTTTGCAAAAAGGGGTAATTTGGGGGATATCTGTATCAATTTTCAGATATATACCATAGTTTGTGAACGCTATAACTTTTCTACAGACTAAATAATAAACACTGATTTGGTTTATTTTCACCAAAGACATATAGCAGAATACATCTTGGTCTAAATTTATGAAGAACAATTATTTATTTGCAAACTTTTATAACAAAGGAATGTGTGTTTTTTAAAAAATTGTAGGTTTTTTTTGTTAATTTAGCAAAAAAATAAAAGCCCCGGCGGTGATTAAATACCACCAAAAGAAAGCTCTAGTAGTGTGAACAAAATGATACAATTTTAGTTTGGGTACAGTGTTGCATGACCCAAACTAAAATTGCCCAATTGTCATTCAAAGTGTGAGAGCGCTGAAACCTGAAAATTGGCCTGCGCAGGAAGGGGGTGAAAGTGCCTGGTATTGAAGTGGTTAAATCAATCGTAGAGTCCTATTAAGTGAACCTGTTGATTTAGCACCAGTGGCTAAGCACAGCTATCGTTTAACCAGAAATGAATCAGTCAACTCACCACATGGATATATAATAAGCACTTAATGTGAAATCTCTGAGATGATGCACTTACTGAAGATCACATTTTATCTCTTAGAAATCCATCTGTTCTGCTGTATAAATGTCAGCCTACAAGAAAAGGGGATACTGGAGTGAGCAACTGAAGGATTTCCTGTGCCTAGAAAATCCTTTCTTACTCTTTGCCCTGTGCCAAATCCATTAAGTAGAAATAAGAGTGAGATCAGACTGAAGGGTTCCTTATAGTAAACAGCCTTTTGCTCATCTTCCCCTTTTAAGGACAGTCATTAGTGGTAGCAAAGCACAGCAGCTCACAGGCTGGAGAGGCTCTGGAGAGTGGAAGCAGGTGGGGGTGTTTATGCTGAAAGGAAACTGATAGATCTTGACCTATGTTTGTGCCATCTGGAATGAAGATATCAGGTCATGCGTTCTACTGCGAGAGAACAGTAACTGAGCCTGGAGGAAAGTCACACTTTCAGGTCTGTCATCTGTGCGGGGGCAGGAAGAGATGAGAGCTGTGTATGCGGATCCCTGAGGTGCTAATCCCCATGTCAGCAACATGAGAGCACATGGATGGGAAGAGCTTACCTGACCTCAGCAGTTGGACTCAGAAGAGAAAAGCTCTGATGATGAACCTTCTGGAGAAGATGTGACTAATGAGCTTTTCTTCTTCCAAAAAAATACATGAACCCAAAGACCTCATGAAAGAGATCCTTCTGACCATTGACATTACCTGTGTGCAAGTGAACCCACTGGTTGAAAAAAAATCTGCTAACATCCATAATATGCCATTAGCAGCTAGATGATTCAAAAATGTTAGCGTTAAAGAACTACAGAGATCCACCAAATTGGTCATGAAACGTGCCTGTATAACACTGGTAAATTTATTCAATGGCAGAATATGTAAAAAAAAAAAAATATTATTAACATTATTATTATTAGTAGTATTATTATAAGCACCACAAAATAACACAAACATTGTTTTAACTTCAAACTTTGAGAAACTTTACTAACCTAGCAAATCAAACTTTTTTTTAGGAACAAAGAACATAGCTAGAAAACCTATCACTGTTAGAGGATGGAATTATTATTTATTAATAATTATAGTTATTTATATAGCGCAGTTTATACAGCATTTTACAGACTGTAAATGAAAGCATTCTTTAACCTTATTGTTAATGTCATGCCTAAAGCTGGCCATACTCAAACCAAATTTCTGTTGACTCCTGAATCAGCAAAAATGTATGCCATGGGTGGCTTTGGTAACACCACCACGATTTTTCAGTTGATTTACATCAAAGGAGTTGGGTGGAATATTCTCCACCCAACAGCACCTGCATCCAATTAGATGCAGGCACTGTTTGGGTGTTCTGACAGCCATGGGTGCTGGCTATCAGAATACATTAAACAGAACTGCAGATGCAACAATCTATGTTGTTTAGTATCTGGGAAGAGAATGATTTCTCCGCAGGCTGAGGGAGAAAAATCTTGTAAATGTGTACGGTCAACTTTATAGTCACACCAGGCTCAAAGGACCCAAGGGTTAAGGAAACAAATATGTATTTTTTAAACTTCATCCAACTTGTGATAAGATAACAAATTTGATGTTAGAATAATAAGATTGATTATACTGGAGCTTTCTTTTCTTTTCCTTTGCATTCTTTTTCATTTTTGTGTGATAAAGTATACTTAATAGTTTTTAAATAGTTTTTTAAATAGACACTTGCAAAAAATGTTGGTAATTTTAGGTTATAGGTAACATTGATACATTTCATAATATAATACATGAAATATAGGATTTGACTGCACTACTGCTAATCAAAATACTTCTATAGTTATAACATTGTATTTGATTATATTTGATGAACTCACAAGTCAATAACACAAGCAGAATTGGCTGTGAACTGAACCTCAAAGGACTCATTTTTGGGTCAGGTATCATAGCGAACATCTGGTAGGGGACTGAAAACTGAGAATCTTCACACACAAACAGGGGCAGACTGACCATTTGGAAACTCGGGCACTGCCTGAGGGCCCAGGGTCAGTAAGGGGCCCCATGAGATGCCCCTGGTACCTTTTTCATAGGCTTTTTTGAATTTGGGCAAGGACACAGGGGCCCGGGCCCCATGATACCCTATTGCCCGGGGGCCCCATGAGTTGTCAGTCCGCCCCTGCACACAACAGAGAATTCCATTTTGAGTAGAGTATCCAAATATGTATCAAACAAGGTAATTCAGAATGTTGCATGACCTGTACTGGAAGAGAAGCACAATAAATTCCTCTTAATATGGCAACAATGGCTCAATTACCAGCCAGTCTTTTGTTTTGTTACATGGTTAACCCAACTATAATTTGGAAGGTCACCGTTTCTCCTCATACCTCCTGGGATTTCGGGAACCAGTTGAATGTCCCCTGTGGCAAAACGCTCTTGCCTTCCCCTTCATTCTGCCCCTCTATTTGTCTTTCCTCCTTTGTTTTTGTGGTCTCTTCCCCACTTGTCTTTCCTCGTTTCAGTTTCGATTTCTCTAGCTAAACCCATGTGAATCTCTTTCACGAGAAGTGGTTGATATTCGATATATATAGGATTAGCACATTGATTGTTTATCCAAGGACACAATCACTGGCTGTAAAATATGGGCCAATGTTATATGACCCTCGTATTTCATGGTTACCCCAATTTCCATGCTGTTCTAGACTCTTCGTTGTGCACACTTATGCTAAGTATTACTCTGTGCACCTATATCACCCATACAACCCCTGTGCGGGTATATCGTAACATCTCTTTTATTTGAAGCTTCTTTTCAATCTACTCTTTACACATCGACACTAACCTATGTTTGTGACTTGATGTTTCAAGTTTTTTTGGTACCATGTTGTATGACAGAGGTCTGGAAAAAGGCCTGCATCATGAATTCATGAATAACAAATCTTTAAGTTCCTAAATTAGAAATACCCCTAATACTCTTAATGGAAATATATTTAAACCTAACCTTTAATTCTCTCACAATTGTCTTATGTCTTCTGCCTGTGCCCAGATAAGGATCCTGACTGCTTTGGAAAGCTTACCTCTAAAACATTCTCCGCAGTGTAACATCATATGTGAAAAACTATTAACAGATCATTAAATGCAGAGAAATATTTATTGAAACCTTGTCAAAATCACCAGCCAGCATCAACCTGATCTACAATTTGGCATACAATTTACATTCATTCCATTTCTTAAAAGTGCGTCAGAGTATCAGTATTAGATGTATAATATAAATTAAAATGACCAGTTCCACGCATTGACAAAATAATATGGAGTAAAGGCAATGTGTTGTGGGGTTACTGGAAAAGTAAAGAGTCATGTATAAAACCATTTAACACCCCTGGATATACATGAATGGAGCCTGCAGGCACTGAAAATTGGTAACATAAATGAACCCATGTCTATTACCTGAGACACTGTCCATATTTACTGCTCCAGTTATACAACAGACTAAAGCAGGGGTGTCCAACCTGCGGCACAATGGCCGCATGCAGCCCAAGATGGCTATGAATGAGGCCCAACACAAAATCATAAATTTACTTAAAAATTTGGATTTTTCTGAATTTATTTGTAAAACTGCTTTTACACTTAGCGAACACGCGGCCAAAGAAAAATAAGACAGTGTCTTTTTACTTACTCATGTCTTCAGTTTTCGACAACACCTACTGTATATTTGTGAGCAACTATTTCCAAGGATGAAGCACACAAAGGCCAAAATTAGAACCAAAATATCTGATGAGCACTTGAGAATTAATTGAGAATTGCTACTAAATCTGTCGAACCAGATACTGATGCATTAGTTTATCAAATATCACACTAGTTTTTTTAATTTTGTAATGAAAAATATTACAAAAAATTAAGATGTATTACTCAGATGGGTACATTATCTATATCAGTGATCTTTAACTTGTGATCTGCTCAACTTTTTCTGTTCATCAGCTATCCTTATCGTTAGCATATTTTATGTGTGGCCCAAGACAATTTCTCACTGGACACAAGTTTGGACACTCCTGGAGTAAAGCATACTTCATGATAGTGAAAAGAATAGGGAAAATAATCGCTAGTAAGAGATTTCAGTAGTTCTTTTCAGACCCATACCTTTTACTGCATAGAACTGGTCTGGTGTAGATGAAACAGGCCACAATATAAGCACATGTAAGCACAGAGAATCCATTGGCTTAAAACTGTAAATGTTTCTATAATTTGGCACAGTCTTTTTTGTTTTGTTTTGCAAAGAATACTTTATGGTAGATGTGCTGCTGCAATATCATGAATTTTTTCTATAATATACATATTGAACATTTTGGCAAAAAGTTGACATCTTCTTTATCTAATTTTTGTGCTCAGGGGCAGACTGACAACTCATGGGGCCCCTGCGCAATAGGTGATCATGGGGCCCCTGTGTCCTTGCCCAAATTCAAAAAAGCCTATCTCATGGGGCCCCCTACTGACCCCGGGCCCTTGGACAGTGCCCGAGTTTCCAAATGGTCAGTCCTCCCCTGACTCTGCTTCTACTTGATTTTTACTTTTTAAGGGTGATCTTCAGGATAACAGCTAGATAGATACATGAAATATGTATATGGGAGCTGTTTTACCTACCGAAGGATTTGAATTCCTCTCCAAACTGTTCTAAGATTTACACAGCCGTTTTAGACTGCACAGCCAGCCTGGTGACCTAACAGAATTCTACTGCAGTTAAGCAACATAAATAGGTCATCTTCCCACCTCCACCCTGAGACTGAACAGTGAAGGAGCAGCAACAGACTGATGAGATCACCTCTGCAATCTCCTCCTGTCAGCATGCCTCCTCTTGTGTCAGCATGTCTCCTCTTGTTAGCACATGCAAACAACTGATTGACCTCACATACTGCCCTTCCCTATCCAGGTCTGAGTGCTGCTTATCCAGTACACAGACGTATAAACAGCTGAAACCAAGTTAAATTCAGGTAGTAATTGTAGTTGCATGTTGCGTGAAGTAGTTGCATGTTCTGTGAAGTGAACACTGGTTACCTTCACTATTCTTGACCCAAGCCTGGATTTCCCATTACGTAGGCCTGTGTTTATAGGTGGCAAAGATAAAGAGCAGCCAAAACTTTTTTGTTTTATATAGAGTTAGAAAAGTATCAAACCCATGTAATGTTTTTTTGCCACCCATCTCCCTGCTAGGTAGATTCACCCTCCTATTTTTCTTGGTGACCATTGTCACATAGGCAAAAAGTGATGAGATATCCACTTTTCTGGTGTGGGTACATATTTCACTTTTGGTTGATTCTCCAGGACAAGAAGTGAAGGAAAATCTCCCCAAGGGGAGACAGGGTAAAATAAACTGACATGGGGTTTACCCCCACCCTAACCCAGACATAGCTAAAAATGTTTTCTTTTTTTTGCACTTTAAAGCTATTGGTAGAACTAAAGGGATGTCAGTGAAAAAAAATGCACAAAAAAGGTCAGACAATGGCTTCAAATGCCATTAAAACTCTACTAAGAATTTTGTAAAGCTATTCACAAGCCACCTTCTTTGGCCCTTTCACCCCACACTAGATGGCAAATTAAGGAGCAATGGGCATTGCTTTAAAAAACACAGTCACCTTGTTCATACAGGGCAATGTGACAATGTCTTTGCAAAGGGCTACCCTGGACCCCTCTATACAGGACTGCTGTCCAACCTGACAAAGCAGACACCCACGCCCTGAAGTTATCAAAATTATATGTTTGCTATAAATACACTAAAATCGTTATTATCAGACAGAAACGCAACATAACTTACATAATCCCTGCTAAATGTAAAAAATAAAACTGTTGTTGAGTTAATAAATAAAGCTCTGTGTATGAATGAGGTCTTGGGGCTCATTCACAGGGCGCTGTAGCCTGTACAATGTGAATCTGTGTTTCTTTTTATGTGGCTGGAGCTGTGTGCAGGCATATGTAATGCTATGGAGATGCAGCAGCTGTAGGAACACAGCCACAGGTCCAAATTAAGCAGGCATGTGGGTGACAGTGCACATTTGTAGCCACTTACCCACACCTGCACATTTGTCACACTTTGCAGATACATTGTTCCTTTTCCCTTTATGGGAAGTTGCACTTTGCAAAAAAAATTTAATTTAGTGAAAGTGGTAAAATTTCCCTTGCAAAGTAAACAGTCTATTAGCTTTCAGTAAATCAACCCCAATATCTATGGAAACAGAAATCCAGTTAGATAAAGCAAAGGTTGATCCTCTGACAAATACGGTATTTAAACGTGATTTCAACATTAGCTTTCATGCCTAAGGGTAAAACAAATGTTAATGCCTCAGCACAATTTGCAACTGTAAAACCGTAAAACTGTACATATCATCACAACTATTTTGTGCATCCAGGTGGATTATACCTTGTTTTTTCACGACAAATTGGGATTTTATGTGGTGGTAAATGGTGATGGATATCTTCTGATTTTTTTTATTATTATTATCAAAGGAAAACTGGCCCATAATAGTAAAAAAAAATATTTCTTTTTTTAGTTGTATATTTCTTGCTACTACCATAACCTACCACCACAAAATTCTCCTGCTCTTGACGATTGCAGTAATATCACATACAGTATGTGTATGTTAGTTGTTGTTTGTACCCATAGTGCACATTTTTTTAAAATTAAAAAAAAATGTTAATCCTGCCCAAAATATACTGACTCTGACCTTGACCTTTCATCCTGACCTCGACCAAAACGCTAACCCTGGTACTGACCTAAATCAGACCTTGATATGGGTATTTTTTTTAATTTTTTAAAATTATTATTCATTAGTTTTTTTACACACTCTTTTCTTTTTTTCTCTTTCTCTGCAAGAAGAGAGCGAGAGATACAATATATCTCTCTCCTCCATTCAGAGAGAAAACACGGGGGTGGGATTTACAGAGACTGATCACTGTGATATCCAGGGGCTATCATAGGGATCAAGTGACCCGGAATTGGGAGTTCTGGGTCCTGATTGTTAGTACGGGACCCGGAGCTCTCACTGAGACCTCGGTCTCTGTACTGGGAATGCGCCATGTGGCATGTTCTCAGCACAAAGGCAAATATGAGGCCCGATGGAAAAAAAGCCCAGTCCAGTGGGGCCGCATATTTGCATACACTTGGCGCCAAGGGGTTAAAATGATTGTAAACCTTTACAAACTTACATATACCCAATGAAGTGACTGGCCTCATATGATACACAGAGACTAAACAAATCCTCCTACAAAGATTCTACCTTTTCATCTTTCTTACAGCCTTTTTAAATACACATTTTACACACCATCTCTCAGCTCTGAAAAGCAGGGGTGGGGGATCTAAAGTCACACACTACAGAGTTCAGTAAGACGAGTCCTGATTGGAGAGAAGGGACGCACCCTTCACTGCACAGTACATGGGAACATCCACAGCTGTGGCTGTCAATCACAGGCTGTGTGCTGGAGCTCACTCCCTCCCATCACCACTTATCTCTTGGTGTCTTGGAAAAGCAGTCAGAAGTGACTCATGCAGAGAGGAATCACACTCTGAGCTTTGGAAAGAGACAAGTACACACTATAGAGGGGTATGCTTTGTTCAGATTTCATGTCTACAACCACTTTAAACTTTTCTGTGTGTAAAATATAAGAACACACATTTGTGCAGTTTTCAGGGATTCTTTCTATAACCTATCTTGCTAAGGACCTCTTCCTGTTTTGTACCTTTCTTCTGCACCAACGTGGGAAATTTGTGCCTGCATTGATAATACTTACACTTTTATTGCTGCTGTCAGTATAAAAAAATACTGACTCTGACCTTGACCTTTCACCCTGACCTCGACCCAAACGCAAACTCTGGCACCAACCTAAATCAAACCTTGATATGGGTAATTTTTTTGTATTTTTTTAATGTTATTATTTATTACTTTTTTTTACTGACCTCTCCCTGTTTTGTACCTTTCTTCTGCACCAACGTGCGAAATTTGTGCCTGCATTGATAATACTTATACTTTTATTGCTGCTGTCAATTTAATCCCTTGTAAAAAAAATTGTTATATACAGTATAACATGATATCTGGCCAAAGCTCTTGGACGTGCGAAAGGTTGCAAATTGCAGGCAATAGGCACAACGTGTGAATGTGAAATGTCTGCTATGACATCTGGCTATTAGTAATGAAACCACAGGGCCCTTTACACTTACGTGTTTCTGGTAGAGCAACACTTGAGATGCCTACATAACCAGAGTTCCTGATTGCTCTACTATGTACAACTCACTGTTCTTTGAGACATTCCATAATGCAGCAATTCTGGAAATAAAGAAAAACTATGCAGGCACTGAACTCCACCAGAAAATTGTAGAATTTTGCAATCCTGCTAAACATTAACACAAGGTCTGGAGACAGCTTATTTCTCTCTATGGTAGAGGCTGAGGTGTGCGCAAGATAGTGAAGGAAGTAATCCAAGGAAACACGTGTTCTCTGTTGAGGGGTAGGTGTGTTTGTTTTGGTCATGCATGTATGCTGGGTTGTCTTCGAAAAATAATAGCAATGCCAGGGGCGGACTGACAACTCATGGGGCCCCCGGGCAATAGGGGATCATGGGGTCCCTGTGTCCTTGCCCAAACTCAAAAAAGCCTATGAAAAAGGTACCAGGGGCATCTCATGGGGTCCCCTACTGACCCCGGGCCCTCGGGCAGTGCCCTAGTTTCCAAATGGTCAGTCCGCCCCTGAGGGATGCACAGCAACATGCAATCACTGCTTGGTAATGCACACAAAAACATACATTTCCCTAAACAAACATATGAATAAGTACAACTGGGCTCTAAAATATCATAGGTAGATGAACTCTCCAGCACAAAGAGTTGATGAAACACGACTTCAAGGGCTCCATCATAATTGCACCCCTGACATACAAACCAATCAGAAACCAGCTTAGTACACTAAACTGTTAATGGCTAATTGATCATTGATTACTAAACATCACTGTGTTTGCACTTGTTTAATACATGTATTCCTATGCTTAGCAATGGCTTCATTTTTTTTTCATTGATCTACAGAGCATACAGCTTTCAAAGGGAGGGCATGTGCAGGTGGCAAACTATAAACACTGGCTTGTATGAGTGATTGCATGGCTACAGATATTTCTCTGCAGAGTTTTACAGTGGATTTACAAGTGATAGCGAGGTGTATATATAAAGAGAAAAAGATAAATCCCGCGTCTCTGTGCTCAGCGGCTATAGCGTGGAATCCTTTTACTTAACGTTCCTAAGGTCCAGTTACAGGCTCATTCCAGCCATCCTCCTGTGTAGATTTCTCTTTATGGAAGTTTGGCAGTTCAGCAGGAAATGTTTTGGCTAGGAGATCAGATTCATTACAGAGCTAGTGCAGAGGTCAGGCTCTGTCCTGAATTACTGAGATGACCCTTTTTATACAGACATGGTCAAATGTTTGCAAATATTGCTGCAAAGTAGAATAGGTGCCAAGTACAGAGATAGTATGCTGCCAAATATCCTAGAATGTGGCACAAGCTTATCACTGCTCCCATAGCCCAGCACCCCTCTGGTAGTGAACGCGTTAACACCCTGAACCCGATCTATCTGTTAATTAATCTCCTTAGGGGCCTCACATAGCTGGACTGGAGGTATTGTGTTTATGTGTCAGAATTCAGGCAAGAAATAATCAGACTCTGAGATGGTGAAGAATTTTTATTCAAATATTTTGTTTAAAGCTGTTCGTGGAAGGGTATTAATTAAATTATCAGATTTAAGGCTTATTTAGAAGATTACCATACATGTTGACACAAACATGGCAGGTCCATTTAATATATTAGCATGGCTATGCAACCTAAACTAGCTGGTTTATATACAGTATTTGGACATAGTGAAGCAATCCTAAGGTAAGTGCTGGCTGAAGTATTATTGAAAATGCCCATTAAGATGGGAATATAATAGTAGAAATTAATAAATGTGGGAAAATTCTTAGGTAGATTTGTATGAAATGACCCAGAACATTTGAATATCATTCGAACGAATGGACTTTACCAACTGAAAACCACATACACTGTTAGAAATTCGTACATTGCAGAAAAATTTCCATCCTGCAACCCTGAATTGAAAACAAACATTGATTTGACTCCACTAATGTTTAGCAAACATTCTTACAATGTTCTTACAATGAAAAATGTTGAACGACTGATAACATCTTTCAACTCCAACCTGACTTGAACCTAGTTAGAGCTTCTTCCTTCCTGGGCCCTTCTGGATGGGTCCATCCATCAGACCTTTGGTGCTCTTAACTCCTCAGCTTTGGGCCAGTGGAAATTGTTGCAATTATCCAGTCCCTCCAGTCCCTTCCAGACCACTCCTGTTTCCAAAGACAACCTACTCCATTTTAAGACCTTTCTTTGGGAGATGGTCTCATGTTACTTGCAGTCACTTCTCAGCAAGACCCTCCATATTTACACAAATGGAAAAGAGATACAAATTTCACATTTTCAGAAGACCAAATGAATTGGGTACTTTTCTTTGCTTTCTTTGCTCACAAATTATCCCTTTGAAGTAAATATAAGGAGACCACTCATAATCTTGACGTGCTGATACCAGACCCCATACGTTTTATCATCTCTATTCCCACAGTCCATTTTGTTGGCGATGTGGTACCCAGACTGGCATGCTATTTCAAATCTTCTGGGACTGTCCAAAGATTTGCCCCTTCCGGAAACAGGTCCTGCAAATTGTACACAAGCTTACAGACTACTTTCTTTTTGACAAACCACTGCAGTGCTCCTTAATTTCACTCCTATGATCAGCAAGAGATACCGTAAGTCCTTACTGAAGCATCTCCTGAATGCCACCAGGGCATGCATCCTCAGTATGTGGAAACAACAAGCCCCACCTTCTATATCACAATGGTTTGCCAGAGTGAACGATATCCAACAGATAGAACACCTTACTGCGGTCCCCAGGGGCAAGACAGAAGAACAAAATGCACACTGGCTTTATTGGGACATGTTTAATTTTTCAGATGAATATTTAACCTATTCTTAATTAAGGTTATTCAGTTTTAAGAGCCTGATTCCTGTCAACTCCACCATGGCCCTCCTCCTTATCCCTACGCCTTCCTTTTTTTCCTCTCCTGCCCCCTTTCTCCTGCGTTTATTCATCTTTTTTCCCCTCTTTTGGGCACCTAGTGTGTCTGCTTTCTTATATGAAAACCAATGGAGAATGCTTCCTGGCATGCACTGACTGTAAGATACGACTGTTTTGATGTCTAGGCAGGGTACCCCTATTATAGAGGGTCAAGGTTTGCCCCTGCCTTATACTAGATAAGTACCTGTAGGGGATACGGTCCTCTCAGTATGTACATGCAAATCATGTTCTTCTATGCATTTTTCACCACATCACAGTGTTTTTTCCTAAGGGTACCTCGACCCTGAGTTGTCAGTAGCTACGTTACTTTATTGAAACTTGGTGTGTTACATGGTTAGTGACTATTAACCTCTGTATTTTTCATATTTAACATGTTACTGCTGATAATTTTCAGCAAGAATGTGCTGTAATGTCTAACTATTGTGTTACCCTTAAATTTTTTAAAATATGTTCAACGAAATGCTACTAGTGTATACGTAGCTTTATTGTTGGTGAAAGGGTTATATCTTATATGCTTCTCTGATAGTAGCTGGTTTTACTAAAATAATAATAACAGTAAAAACAAGGAAAACCACCAAGGGATTCAGTCTTTACAGCTGTATTCTGTTTCTGACGTGAAGCATGGGCTAGAAGCTAACTAAACAATCCTTCCCTTGGGTAGCCCATCCTTCAGGCTAAATAGAAAAAACTACAAGACAGGGCAGATACAAGACCAGTCACCCTGCACAAATAATGCTCCTGTCTGTGTTAACATTAGACATATTTCCTATTACTTTTTGTCACTCTAACCCCTGGTCACCACACAGAAACGTAATGGAGGACTAGACAGCAAAAATGCAGACAGAGGTTCAAATCATTTCCTACTCTAACCCCAAAAAAAGGTTGATAGTGATGGTCTAGAGTACAGTGGCAGCGTGCTTTACACCACTGCATCCGATGCTTTGCATTGCACTTGGTGATGTAAGGCTTGGATTCAGCTGCTTTACCATGGAAACCGATTCCATGAAGCTCTCTAAGCACTGTTGTTGTGCTAATCTGAAAGCCACATAAAGTTTAGTTGTCTTTAGCTACTGACTCTGCAGACAGTTGGCGATGTCTACACACTGTGTGCTTCAGCATGCGCTGACCCCGCTCTGTCATTTTACATGGCCTAAAAATTTGTGGCTGAGTTGCTGTTGTTCCCAGTTGCTTCCACTTTGTTATAATACCACTAACAGTTGACCATGGAACATTTAGTACCAAGAACATTTCATGGATGGACTTACTGCACATGTGACAACCTATCACGGTACCACACTTGAATTCACTGAGCTCCTGAGAGAGACCCATTCTTTCACAAATGTTTGTAGAAGCAGTCTGCATGCCTAGGTGCTTGATTTTATACACCTGTGGTTATGGAGGTGATTGGATCACTTGAATCCTTTGATTTAGAGGGATGTCCCAATACTTCGGCAATATACAGTGGGGCAAAAAAGTATTTAGTCAGCCACCAATTGTGCAAGTTCTCCCACTTAAAAAGATGAGAGAGGCCTGTAATTGGCATCATAGGTAGACCTCAACTATGAGAGACAAAATGAGAAAAAAATCCAGACAATCACATTGGCTGATTTGGAAAGAATGTATTTGCAAATTATGGTGGAAAATAAGTATTTGGTCAATATCAAAAGTTCATCTTAATACTTTGTTATATATCCTTTGTTGGCAATGACAGAGGTCAAACGTTTCCTGTAAGTCTTCACAAGGTTGGCACACACTGTTGCTGGACACTGCAGATCTCCTCTAGAGAAGTGATGTTTTGGGGCTGTTGCTGGGCAACACGGACTTTCAACTCCCTCCAAAGGTTTTCTATGGGGTTGAGATCTGGAGACTGGCTAGGCCACTCCAGGACCTTGAAATGCTTCTTACGAAGCCACTCCTTCGTTGCCCGGGCGGTATGTTTGGGATCATTGTCATGTGGGAAGACTCAGCCACGTTTCATCTTCAATGCCCTTGCTGATAGAAGGAGGTTTGCACTCAAAATCTCATGATACATGGCCCCATTCATTCTGTCCTGTACATGGATCAATCGTCCTGGTCCCTTTGCGGAGAAACAGCCCCAAAGCATGATGTTGCCACCCCCATGCTTCACAGTAGGTATGGTGTTCTTTGGATGCAACTCAGCATTCTCTTTCCTCCAAACACGACGAGTTGTGTTTCTACCAAACAGTTCTATTTTGGTTTCATCTGACCATATGACATTCTCCCAATCCTCTTCTGGATCATCCAAATGTTTTCTAGCAAACTTCAGACGGGCCCGGACATGTACTGGCTTAAGCAGGGGGACACGTCTGGCACTGCAGGATCTGAGTCCCTGGCGGCGTAGTGTGTTACTGATGGTAGCCTTTGTTACGTTGGTCCCAGCTTTCTGCAGGTCATTCACTAGGTCCCCCCGTGTGGTCCTGGGATTTTTGCTCACCGTTCTTGTGATCATTTTGACCCCACGGGGTGAGATCTTGAGTGGAGCCCCAGATCGAGGGAGATTATCAGTGGTCTTGTATGTCTTCCATTTTCTAATTATTGCTCCCACAGTTGATTTGTTCACACCAAGCTGCTTGCCTATTGCAGATTCAGTCTTCCCAGCCTGGTGCAGGTCTACAATTTTTTGTTTCTGGTGTCCTTCGACAGCTCTTTGTTCTTCACCATAGTGGAGTTTGGAGTGTGACTGTTTGAGGTTGTGCACAGGTGTCTTTTATATTGATAACAAGTTCAAACAGGTGCCATTGATACAGGTAATGAGTGCAGGACAGAGGAGCCTCTTAAAGAAGAAGGTACAGGTCTGTGAGAGCCAGAAATCTTGTTTGTAGGTGACCAAATACTTATTTTCCACAATAATTTGCAAATAAATTCTCCCCAAATCAGCCAATGTGATTGTCTGGATTTTTTTTCTCATTTTGTCTCTCATAGTTGAGGTCTACCTATGATGCCAATTACAGGCCTCTCTCATCTTTTTAAGTGGGAGAACTTGCACAATTGGTGGCTGACTAAATATTTTTTTGCCCCACTGTAGTGTATATACACACACATAGCTAACATTCTAGAATATGGCCATATGAGTATAGTATGCCATTCAAAGGTTAGAACATCAGGACATAATGTGCTTTGAAAAAATTCACTCTTCAGGGGATTAATTAGGGGTATGCCATGCCAAGAAAGCAATCACATTTAAGAAGTATACAAGTCAGAAATGTAATATAATCAAACAATGATATTCCATATCACATTACATAATCTATAATGCACTTACATACTGAGCCACCGACAATATACAAATAGTGGTTGGATGTACATTAGTTAAAAGAATAAGACTGCAAGCATACCATCTACCCACCAGGGACCCAGGCGGGAGCAAACTCCAGAGCTCAATGTACATCTACTGAGGCCACCTAGCACATGACCCAGGAAGGATAGGTCAGCAGAGGTCCCAACAGTCACAGGGAGCAGATCATAAAGTGCTAAGAGTAAAGAAATACAAAGGGCTCACGAGACTAAAAAGTGTCTTAGTATAATTCTAAGTAGAAGATTCTACTAAATTCTGGTCATTTAGCAGTTCTGCGGCATTTTTGGAAGTTTCAATTCAAGAAAAATTGTAAGCAATTAAACAGTCTGCAGTAGTCTTACTTTTTCAATCATTTTCCAGTTTCAAGTGAACAAAAAGCAAGATAAAAATCAATTGAAAATGCTTTCTGGCTGGTATTAAAGGGATTTTGTTTTTTGCAACACGTTTTCAATCAATTGGTTGCTTAAATATTGAAAATTAAAAAACAGCGCTTGACAAATTGTTGCGCATTGCTTTAACCCCTTGAAAAAAAATTATTTTATTGAAAACTAAAGGAAAGCCTAAAAAATTGTCACAAAATAATATATTATTCTAAATTAATTAAAATAAATGAGCTAAAGTGGGGCCCTTATAGATATTAATATATATCAAAGATCAAACCATACTACTGCTAATGAACCTTCACCCAAACTCTCTACATTGGATAAAATATACCTCCTTCCAAATCAAGCAAGTAGGGACCAGTGAGGTGGACATAACGGATTAATATAGGAGTAATGTATAAATTACACTGATGGCCATGTCCATGATCAGTCACTTGGAACTCATTGTGCATGTTGTTTTCAGGACATGCAGACAGCATAAATGTCTGGGGTGGTGACACCTTGTGGAAAAACATCAAGCTGCAGACTTATACATTTAGAAAGGTGATAATAATGAAGTCTTTAATAGGTACAACACAGAGTCACAAACATAATGGTGAATTAAAGACTCCCTTCTAATCATTCATTGATTGATTTCTGTAGAGAATTTTACACTTCTCCCATTAGCCCCTAAAATAGATCTTGATAAAGTACAAAAATCCTATTAAATGAAAGATGTTTCGCTTCAGCCCAAATCCAGGCTTGACTTTTATTTTTCTGACAGTGTGGAAGTGTTAGATAAAGGTTTATAGTCCTATTAGAGGGATTTATTCTTACTTCTAGGAATGAGCTTGGGTGTGTTGGGATGCTCTTCCAAACCCATGACAACCAGGAAGCTGTCACCTGTAATGGGCCAATCATCTGTGTTGTGGAACTTTCTTGGCACGCACATATACAAGGGACATGCATACATGTGGCTATGGGGTGGAAATTGCAACTGACACAGATGATTGGTCCATCACAGGTGACAGCTTCCTGGCAGGCTCGGCCATGCGGGTTCGTAAGAGCATCCCAACAAGCCCAAACACACCTCTACTTGTTTCCAGTCTGACAGAATAGGAAGTGAGGGAATGTCTTCACATTTCCTGTGTATTTGGCGGGTAGGGAAAGCAGAAAGGGAAAATTCTTCATTGAGACACAATTAGCATAAAATACCCCACATTTTAGTGGGAGGAAGGTTTGGAGCCTCTTGTAGGATTTTAGTGCTCTATGGATCCCAATAAAGGACAATTCCCCTAATTCCTATCCAGGTGACAGGTGTCAAGCAGGAGAGAAAGATAAATCTCTTTTTCTGAGACACAGACAGCATTTAGGACTTGACACAGGAGCTAACCCTTCTGTACTCTATCAAAAATGTAACAAAGTTTTCCTTGGCATGAAATGATTTTCAGCTAAATGCCCCATTCAGATTGGGTGGACTCCGCTTTGATCAGCTGGGGATCTGTCCACTGAGTACAGACAGCCTCCTCTGCTCAATGGAGGCTGGGTGTAAACGCACTCCTCTGTCCGTTTACACCCAACTGCCATCTGATCTGAACTACCTAGATGGAAGGGAATGGATCCCCTTCCATTTTTGTTAGGAGACTGGATTAGATTGGAGGTAGGTGAGTGTAAAGGGACACAATTTTGTTTACACCCCATGGTCCAGAAGGGTCAATGGAGGGTCCATTCAGGTCCGCCCGAAAAACTGACAGACGGACCTGATCAGATTCTTCATGTGAAGGACGCCTTGAACTCAACAGAAATATACTGTACATGTATGGATATTTACAGTATATTATGGTTCTTAGAAGGTGATTAGAGCAAGAACATTTTCATGGAAAACCAGCTAATTTGTACTGCTTTTATTGCGAGTCTTGACTGAAGGTATCAATTCCTAGCAAGGGTCTAGATATTTGAATTGAGCAGCTTGTGAGAATTGGCAGGTTCTGTGTGGACTGATGTATATTGATTTTAATGGGTTTTAGCATCAGCAATATGAAGTGGTGAGGAGAAGAAGAGACCATGCAGTTAAAGGCTAAAAAAGGTATGAAAACCCCCCAATTTTTTTAGTATGTTGGAATCTGTTGCAAATTTCTAGCTGCATATCCTGCTGTAAAACGATTCATGTTGCAGACTGACAACCACAAATCACTTCTTCACAATAAGCAGTAGCATTGTCAGCATGGTCATCTCCCATCTTTGTGAGATGCCTCCAGTAACACAGACTATCAGGATTGATGTGCAAAAAATGATTGCTATAAACATATTTTTTAATCAGTATTTTCCATTATTTTTGGCCTTTCTAAACAACAAATAATAATTTAAATGTACCGTATATACTCGAGTATAAGCCGAGTTTTTCAGCACATTTTTTGTGCTGAAAAACGGCCCCCTCGGCTTATACTCAAGTCAACGTCTGCAGATGTCTAGCAGGGGGCGCTGCTTCTAAAGCAGCGGTTCTCAACCTGTGGGTCGCGACCCCTTTGGGGGTCGAACGACACTTTCACAGGGCTCGTCTAAGACCATCGGAAAACACATATTTCCGATTGCCTTAGGAACCGAGACACCGCTCCTCTATCCGTCTCCAGGTGTGGGCGGGATGACATGCCGTCCCTGTCATCTGGACACACCCCCGGGATCAATCCTCGCCGGTGATTGGCCGCCGGAACTGTAGCTCAGGAGAGGCACACAGGCGCCCAATCACCAGTGAGGAGGTGGAGCTTGGAGAGGAGGAGCCGAGCGGCACCGCGAAGATCGAGCGAGTGAAGAGGAGGAGAGCGGCCGGAGAAGGAAGACATCTGACCGGTAAGTGTGTACCATGGGAGAGGGAGGGAGCGAGCGAGCCCAGGCTGGAGCAGGGGTCAGCAAGGTAAGGTCAGCTGATGGTATACCTGATGACATACATACAACGCTCAGTTTGTATGTTCCTGTGGTAAGCGCAATATTGTACTAGAATCTTCAGGATTTATGGTCAAGTGAACATCTGAAGCTCCTGTCATTTGTGTATATTTCACATGTGTTCAATCCACAGGAGCTTATTGCTGTGTTTATTCATCATATATCAGACTTTTTATACTCAGTTTGATGATATTGTGTTCCAGCGGATATGCTGAGATTTAATGTTTAGTATTATATCATTTACTATGGCGCTGCATACCCCAATTATTTGTATTTAACTGCTTCTACCAAAAGCCAAGTCCATAGTTTGCTATATGCAAGGACTTCTGCTTCAGCTTTATAGAAAGGAGATCCCTGTCATCAACTTGGACATAGTTTCTGTTTTTAGAGTATTCCACTCCATTCCCTCAACCCTATCCACATTCTTCAAAAATAAAAACAAAAACAACACTCCTAGGCTGCTTATTGAGGAGAAGAGTGACTTTGTTTGTGTGCCTGGCTGCGGGCAATCCACTGGAGAAGAACTTGGGCAAATTTTCCAGCAGCTCCTATGGGAGTAAGTGCTACATAAATATGTGTTTGTTGTCTATCTTTTTATTGTGTGTAACCACTATAATCTATCTGTTCATCTTCTTTGAGTCAATGTCAAGTATTTCCAACTCTTTGCATAGCTCTTTCATTATTAATTTTTGTTGGCTAGATACAGATTTGAAAGTAGATTTGCAGGTCCTGGTTCCATGCAAGACATTCAAATGTGGGCCAACTACATCAGATGCCAGCTGACATAATAAAAGTAGGTTTGTGGGAAGAAACTAGAGCATCTAGAGGATTACGACTTCATACAAACTCCTTTCATTCTAGAGTGCTAAGAACTTACCTAAAACATGTGGTATAAGCCCCATTTCCCCTGTTATGTTTGAGATTTCCTAGCTCGATTTCCCCTTTTATGTTTAGGATTTCCTAGCTAGAAGACCTTTTAAAAAAATCACAACACTGGGCATACTATTACAAGCTAAATGGCATTTCTAAAGAGCAGATCACACATTGAAGTGTTTGGTTTATGCTAGTAGGAACATGTGTTCTTACCACAGAGGTACAAGTGCAGTCACTCTGCATGTGATATGACAAGCTCTTCAATCCACAGTTGTTTCTGCCTGGACACCAGCCAAGAACAGCTGCAGTGACAAATCTTTCTGCTGTATGGATGCAGCGGATAATTTTAGCATGGCTTTATGCCTGTTCCTCCCTTTCTTTCCACCTGCAAAAGGCAGCTTGGGCTGGTAACTGTCCATGCAAATATGCTGAAAAGTGAGTCCCAATAAACATAAAGGGCATAATGGAAGAGTGGCCTACCCGTATTTTGTCCTTAAAAGCTTACAATACCCAAAACACAGGAAACTGTTCTTGTTAAAGTACTACTGCAAAAGTCTCTGCTGACAAATGTTTCTACATCTTAGAATCCGTTCATGTAAATGGCAGGCTGTGTAGGGAATAGGGATCCCCTGTCCAACCTCATAATTTGCCTAACACACCACATAGGAAGATGGTACAAAGTATTACATGTACTTTGTCCCCTGGGGAAAAGAACACATAAATATAAATTGAAGTGAGATTTCATCTTTAAGGTTATATCATTTTGCTCCAACAACTTCCTTACATGTACCTGTGAGGGTGCTTGAAAGATGGACGCTTTAAAAAAAAAAAAAACAACTTTATTTTTATATAAATATATTAAAAACAAGATACTTGTTCAGAGTACATTCCACCCTGTACTGCGATTCAGAGCATAAATACACCACATAACAGCACAATCTCATTCATACAATAAATACATTTACCCAGCGGTATGATACCTAATGTGATGTGCTGAGCAAAAGGTTCCCTGAACCATCACATCATGCATGATGCCACTTACTCCAAAACTGTTTTGCAGCCCCTAAGGTTCCACCGGAGTACCTAGCGGTGCAATATAAGACATGCAGTGCCTGGGTTAGACCCCTGTCCCACTCGTTCTACAGCATAAACGATAGCATGCACAAAGAAGCCGTTTCAAACATTACCAATAAACAAAAACAATTCAATAAGTAACTGGTGTGATGGGGGGTAGGGAAGAGGGCTGAGGGAGGGGAAAAAGAGCTCACAGGCCGAGAGCTTTATTGAAAGGACAAAGACATGCAAGGGAGAGTAGGGGAATTGGAAATCTTCAGAGGTCCTCTTCCTCCCTGAAGTCCATCAGATTATATATATATAGTATCTGAGCAAACTGTGGACCAGTCTGCAACAGTCCTCAATGGGCATTTTCTCCCGTTGGTGGATGAGGCGCTTCCTGGTGCACCATAAAGCATCCTTGAAGCAACACAGCATCCGCCAGGTGCCATCAATGTCCTCCTGAGTAAAAGTTCCACAGGAAAGTCTGTTCAGCACACCAAAGTGTGTGATGGCTGCCTGTGGCACAAAGTCCTTGAATTCTGGTTCTATGGCCCTCAACAGGTCCTGAGCAAAGGGGCACTCCCAGAAAACGTGCAGAACAGTTTCCTTCTGGATGATGCAAAAAGGGCAGTGCCTGTATCTGCTCAGGTTCCTGGCATGCCAAATGTCCTGACTGGATACCCCCTTGCCATCTATGCCAGGTCTTTGTGCCTGTTGGTGGGTCTCTTTGAAGAAACATTCCTCCAGAGCACCTTGCAAGTGGCTGAAGACAGGCCTTGAGCCAACTCCAAAATGTCCTTGGCTCTAATCAGCTTGTAGATAGTCTTTGGCTTCCACAAGTTGGGCTTGACTCAATGTAGTCCCTGCTCCTTGATATATTTAAAAGTGTCCAAGTAATACCAAGGAGTGTCCCAGTTGTAGGGGATAGAACTATTCCATGTTTATATGCCAATATGTTGGAAAAATAATAAAACATGCATGCTACCTTCTTGTGAAATAAATAATAAGCTACAACCTCATAAATAAACAAATAATGTGTTCTCCTAGGCTAAGATTAAACTTGTACAAAGAGTGCTAAGGTGCTGGTCACTATAAACTGCAATCCCATAAAATGAATAAATAAATGTGTGCACCTGGTGAAACTCAAATTAGATAATGCAATGAATGCAAGTGTGCTGCTTACATCTACATGTGGTCCCGCATAGTAATTAAATATGTGTCGTGCGGGGCTCCCTAAAAATATTGTACCATGCCACAATTCTGTGTTGATTTAGGTAATACATGTATACACACAAATAATAAAAATATATGTAGATAAATAAAGTGATAACTCATTGATCAGTGCATGAAACTCTCATAAGTCCAGATTCAATATAAATAGTCCCAAGCAATAATATTTTAAACAATATTTTCCTCCACTCCATGCTTAAAAGTCACAGCAATCCACTCCAGACATGCAAGTGCAAAGTCCCATCACCTGTATTCCAATCTGCTCACCTCCAATTGTGTTGGGTCCTCCAAGATATTGTTTGAAATAACATTAATTGAGACTATTTATATTGAATCTGGACTTATTAGAGTTTCATGCTCTGATCAATCAGTTGTTTATCACTTTTTTTATCTGTATATATTTTAATTATTTCTGTGTATACATGTATTAATTTATTCAACACATAATTGTGTTTTTTAGGAAGCACCACATGACACATATTTACTTGCTTTATATGCAAATGTTAATAATGTCATTCTCTGGTTCACACATTCTTTGCTTTTCCTGTGTAGGAGTGTATTTAGAAGTTCCATATCTGAGTAATCTTAAACTACATAGAGAGCACTTCTATATCTTCTCACCTCACCATGGCCTTTGAAATGTTGTGAGTAGTCAGACACACGTACTGTAGATCACTACAGGCAAAGCTGCGGTGATGGGAGATAATTGACATTTGCCACATGACCAGCAAACTTTGCTAACTGAGTGTGCTACAGATTTTCCTAATTGCAATATGTATGTGAGATAAAGCCAAGTTGTCCACTGCAGAAGGAAACACAGATCATTTATATACCTTTCATTTAACTAATGCAGCTCAGGAATGATGATGCCTAAAGAATACCTAAGACATTTATAGTATGATTTTGTTGAAATAATAAGGGAGCAAGACCAAATCAAAGCTCCAACTAAGAACCTGGTCATACTGGTGTGACTGTCATGCGGTTTGATAGTTACAAATCACATGACAAGTCGCACTCTAATGTCCGCAATTGAAGGGGTCATGTCGGTGTGTTTCCAACTTCGTCAGAGTCGCACCGATTTTGAAAGTAGCGCATGCTTTACTTTTTGCAAGTTCGTGTACGAATTGCATATACATCTTCTGCATTTAGTCAGTACTGGAACACAAGAAACTACACTCTGCTGTACTCCTGTAAAGCTGTGCAGAAAGCTCCCCCTAGGAATTCAGAAAATACTTACTGCTTAATCCTCCTCTTCTAATCTCCTCTATGACAGCAAGCAACCATAATAGCAATATTATCTGGGATCAGCATGAACAACTATTTTTAGAAAGGCTAATTTTATTTTAATAACTTTGTCACTAAACACATGGAGGGGATCAAATCTTGACAGTAAGATATTAAAAAACAACAGTCAACCTTCACCGTCATGCTGCTTATTATGATTATCTGAAAAGAGCACTGCACATTGAATATTTGTATTTGTACACCTGTCAAAATACGATCCTTAAGCAAATTTTGACTTTCTGTAAAGCTCAAGAATAAACATACCTGCTGTATAAAAGGTGTATGCAGATAATAGCCATGCTCACTTTCACAGCAGCCACTGCTTCAAAGAGAACCAGTCACTTATGACAGGACAATTAATACTGAAACTATCCCCACAATACCACCTCTCTGCAGGAGCCCTGTGTAAGCTCTATGGTAATCAGTATCCAAGCTTACACAGGGCAATGACCTTCTCCCCACCATGACATAACAATGTATGTGCCTGATGATTGGCTGCTCAGGCCTAAGCACTGCATTCTTGGGGAAAGGAGAGCAAGTCATATGATCCCTCTTTCCGAATATTTCTCAGAGCTCCTGCAGACGAACAAAGGGAGGGAGAGTGTGGTGAAGGTATCATTGGGTTGGGGGGGCTGGCTTATCATAAGAACCTGTCACTTTGCCTTGTATAAGCAAAGTTGGAGATTCGCTTTAGCATGCCCATGTGACATATTTGCCTGAAAAAGCTTATTTTATCAATCTTTTTTTTGTGTACAATTTTTGATGATATATTTACAGGGGTCAGCCATATTTGCTTATTACTTATGAAGTTTCTGCTTCTCACTAAGTATTGTTGCTCATCTGTACCTTCTCTCAGTGTTTAGAGCTAACCACAGGGGTTAAAATGTGATTGTACAATGTATTAACTTTAGGATGAGTGGCGGAGATCATAATGTGGAAGAATTTTGGTATCTGCCTAGCTCTAATGAGAAATTGTTTAACTTCTCCAGTTTCATACAACCTTAGCCAAATTATGTAAACATTTCATTGGTGAGTCCATTGAGAACTACTATTGGGCACTGCTTAGATTTAAAGGTGAGTATTGCAGCCAAAGTTCATTTTTCATAGTTTGTAGCCTGCATCTGGGCCCATTTCAATTTAGATAAATTGCCCAGAGTTGGACTTTAAATGTGTAAGGCCATGCATTCAAATGAAGCACATAGTGTTGAAATGTTTCACCTTTAGCAGCCGCCTTTCCCTTATGCTCAGATTCCCCCAAGACTACAAGCCACCAGGAAAATGTAGAGCGGAAGTAAGTGTCTGAAGCTGAAGTTGCTGAAAGAATAATCTGGCACATGTAGCTGAGGGTCAAGATGGGCAGCAGACAAGAGAGTAATCTGCTAAAGGTAGCCAAGAGTCAGTACAGAAACAGTAATACAGACACACTTGCTCAGCCAGGAAACACTTTCACAAGTACTGAGGCAAAGGTTCATGATGTCTAAAGTGTCATTAAACCCAAATCATCATAAACTGTTAATACATACTCTATTGTATTGTGTGCATACGCCATTAGAGCATTTGTTTACTGTAGATTGTAAAAAAAACTGGTTGATCATGCTGTTCGCTGTCCCTCCCTCCTGTCTGTGTCCCCAGTGCAGCCTGAGATTGTGTTGAGTGGCTGTTGTGACACAATTCGTTTTCAATGCCTTTATACGGTTTCTTGTTTGCATCTGAGCAACCCACATGACTATAGACTCACATATGTGGGCATATACACAGTAGTAAATGACAGTCCCCTCCCTCCTCCTCCATGCTAAACACTATGGATGCTGGATATAAGATAGTGATCTTCTATACGGTAATCATCTATCAATCTCTGCCCACACCGTGGTATTGCAAAACAAATAAATAAAGATTTGATTTGATTACAGAAATACAGTGGAATCATCAATATACAGAAATAGAAGGGATAATGTCAATTAAACAATGTGTGTTTAGTATGACTTTGAATAGGCTGCCTCCTGAGCCATAAACCAATCCCAGAGCTGGAGGCATGTGGCCAGATTCATTACCCCACAGCTGGGAATGGCAGGGTTGCACCCTGCAGCACAGGCTGAATAAACAGTGTGGTCAGATTTATTACCCCACAGCTGATTAGGAGAGAGCTGCAGCCAGCAACACAGGCTGCAAAAAATTTACACAGGATGCCTAACATTACGTTTCCCCTTGAAGAAGGACCTTTGGACCCCAAAGAGCTGGTTTCTCAAGATGAGATTGGTGGAATTCCCTAATTAAATGTTGGGCATGAACCGAAGAAGCATGGATCCAGGAACATTCCACAGTGCTGAAACCCTTCCAATGAATCAAGTATTGGAGAGAATTTCTGAGTCAAGAATCTTTTTTCACTTCAGATTCTTCCTGATCATCCACAAGTACTGGAGTTTGAGAGGTCACAGAAGTCAAAGAATGCACCGGTATTAGTAAGAAAACATTAAACATATTGGGTATCTTAAGTGAAGGTGGTAATCTGAGGCAAAAAAGAGGACTGATTTTACAAGATATTCAATATCACCCAAAGAATCTAGGAGCAAGTTTTTGTGATAGTACGTTAAGTGAAATATTTCTAGTAAACAGCCAAACTAAGTTTCATATGATACCCATAGACACAAAAAAGGATAAACTCTGGAAGGAGCTCAATAGGACAATTATAAAGCAAATATGAATGGCAAAGCAGTGGCAGCTTTTTCACTGAAAAGATTGAAAAAGTCAAAATAGCAAAGGGGTAGCGAAGCACTATTCATGAAGGCCTTGATAGCAGGTGCATAAAAGTAACTGGAGGACACTCTTTACCCTGTCTACTCTCTTCAGGGTAACTCTTCTCTTGGCAAACAACAGGAGAACAGCAATTTTAGTATCCCAAGCAGAGGAAGGGTTCTAATTTAGCAACACAGGAGTAGATACTCAGGGGGTTAAAGCACCAAACAATCACTAAGTTCCCATATCCAGGTCTATACTCACAATGTTCCTATTTACTTGGATGCCTCTGTCCAATATCAGCCAGACACATCTTCTGTGGGTCTATAGGCCAGGTCCTCAGTGAGCCCCCTTGATTTGGCTTCAACTATACCAGAAACTAGCCCCCCCCCCAGCTCTTAGAGAGCTTGATGAACTTATGCAAATTTCAGTTACCTCCAACCATAGCTCCAGCTATCCAGACTGGGATCTTCTTCTCCTGGACAAGAACCCTGCTGCTCCAGGTCCCAAATTATTTACGTACTCCTTAGCCACCTACTGGGCATCCTCCTCTCAGGGATTGGCTGATACCACATAAATATTCAGGCGAAGGATCTGCCTCTTCCAGGCCCACTGCATTTTAGAATCCACTACAATGCAGAGGGAAGCAGGCAGTGAAACCCTGAACAGCCAAAGATTATCATACTCCATTTCAATGATTACAGAGGAGCTAAAGAATGAAATTTACCTATTGTAGGAGGGTACTACATAATTTGTCCTTAACAAGACTTATGGAAGCTTGAACTAGAGTGACCAACCACATAACTTGGGAGCCACAGCAAAATCCCAGACCTAGAGGTCATCAAAAGAACTTTTCTTCAGTGGACAAACATGTAGCCCCAATCTGCAAAGGTTCCTACGCATCCTCAGATGTTGCCCCAAAGGGTTGTGGTGACAAGTGGGAATAGCATGGAAGAGGAAGCCCCCCATTCTGCTTGTCTCTCCCATGGGCAGCGAACTATGTGAATGGTGAAAGCCATGGCCTCCTCCAAAGTATGTTAAAAGGATAATGGGCTAATGCTTGTATGGCATCTATGAATCCCAACCTGTACACCAGCTGTATTGGCTGGGTTAATTTTTTTGGAGCCTATCTTCCAGTGTCAGAAGATTATTGCCCAGAGATAGGCTTCCGCCGTATTTGCTTGGTCTGTAACATTGTTATAAGAATCCACAGATTGCAGTACAGGATATTTTGGCCCCAAGACTAGGGGTTGCCCTGCAGCAGGGAAATCATGATTCCGATCATCTGGGACTCAGTGCCTGAAGGGCAGGGAGGAAGATGAAAGTACAGTCAAGCAAAGTTTGTAAAATCCTTGCAATTACCCAAAAAACAGTCTGGGAAATGGACTTTGGGTTTTGAGGGGCAGCAGACAAAAGAACAGTTTAATAAACATAGCCAAGGGTCAGAATGTGTAGCAGACAAGAGGATAATCTGAATAAAGTTGTTGAGGGCCAAAGGCCAGTATAGAAACAGTACCAGGGATACTTGCTTGATCAGCCAGGAAATGCTATCACAAGCAATGAGGCACAGATTGATGATGTTTAAATAGGGTACCTCCTGAGCCATAGACCAATACCAGAGCTGGACACATGGCCAGATTCATTACCTCACAAATGATTAGGACAGGGCTGCAGCCAGCAACAGGGGATGGGTTACATTTACACAGGTTGCCTAAAAAAATGGCAACTTATCTCAGCAGTCTTTAAAGAGTAACTCTAGTTTTGCTGAGAAAAAAGCATTCCCCTCTAAATGATCTATGTACATTGGAAGGATTTTAACAAAATTTGTTGTTTATTTCCTGCCTTTTGTTATTATGAAGAAATAGCTGTTTGTTTTCCTGTGTCCATTTCAGTGAGGAAATTGGTAAGGTCTGCATTCCTTTAGAAATGATTTCCCTTTGGAAGTATCTCATCAAGATGGACATTTTTGTTGCAGGGGATGCCAAAAATGTGACTTGTATCTTAGTGCAGACTTCTATAAAAATCAGTGAACCAACCAGGAAATGACATTTTCAGGGGGTGTTATATACGCCATCTGTGTACGGAATGCCTCCACGTAGTCATATGCATTTTACAGAAAATTACGGCGCCGCAGATTTAAAATGTCAATTATAGCCTCTGGTGATTAGGTGCACACTAGAGGGAGAATTTACAAATCTCTAAATTAATGATAGTAATTAAAAGAATGGGACTACAAATTTAAAAGTCTAATCAAAAATACCTTTGGGCTAATATTACAAATGTAATCTAAAATCTGTACTTGCTGAAAAAACTTACTATACGAGCTTATTTTAAAGGGCAATTACACTGTATACCATTTTGTTTTCGAACAATAATAAAATTCAAGAGCAACCGTATTGTAACATAAATCCGTTGTTGTTATTAAAGTGTATGTTACCCTAATTTTAAAATAATTAGATATTTGTCACCTCCTTGTCTGTTTAATCCAACACTATAAGCTTTTGCTGTTCTGTAAGTACAAAATATACCCGCTGATCCTGTCAGTACTTGGCCAGATATCCTGTCCTCTGCACTGGGGTGACAGCACTACCAACAGGCTCCTAATCCTGTGGTTGTTAGCATCCTATGTATGCTCCTAGGCTGGCACTACACGAGAGCTACAGATTGCTAAGGTGCTAACAGCATTACAGGCTACATTCTTGCATCCCTGTTGTCAGTTTACGTCTATTATGTCACAGGCATACATGCTTTCCAGATGCCCAGAGCCCAAGCTCCCACAGAGCATGAGTATCGAACCATGGTCACATGACCAAAAGAAAAGAAAAGAAAAAAGGTATTAATAGCATTTTGTAAATTTTGTAAAATAGAGGTATTTGTGTTGTTTTAATGTGCGCTATGGGCTGATTGTTTAAAAACTTTGAGGCTTCACTATACTTTAAATTGGTATTATACCCAAAAGGAAACACCTATTAATCTGCAGATTACCAATTCTTAGATGCGGTGGCTGCTTTTGTTTTCTTTTTTTTAAGCCTTTCTTTCCTTTATTTTGTAAAGTCTGTTATATTGCAAGAGAAATGTCACATTTACCCCTAACGCAGGTGGTTAGGCACTACAGTTAGCTTGTGTGTTCTTCATCTATACCAGCCCCCTTTAAGGCAAGTTGGCCTACCAATACTCAGTTAACCCCAGGACTTATACACAATGCTATAGTGCCTGGCCACAATGCCAAGACAGGAGTGAACTAAGCAAAGCCAACAGGTGCTTGCGGTTGGCAAAAAGGCGGAGTACTTCAATGACAGTCCAGGTCAAAAGGCAGACAGTGTTCAGAGAATAGTTGATATCCGATCTGACGTCATACACAGGGAAATCCAATCAGCAGAGCAGACAAACAGGGAGCTTGGAACACATATTACAAACGCAATATCACAAGCATGAGACTGCAGGCTTTGCTGGCTTAAATCAGGTTTGGACTCCACCCACAGACTGGCATGTCATTCACTATGCAGGTGGACAGACAGAAGGGGATTCAACATAGCTAAACCCAGGATGCTGGAATAAGACCAGCAGCTGTCAAAGAACAGGAGCATTTACAAACTGCTGACAAGAACAAGTTGTCGTGCAAATTTAGCAGTTAGAGGGTTGAGATAAACCATTAACCTCTGACAGGGGTGCTTATAATGGTTAGTTTATCTATTTCGTAGAACCTTTATCCCAAAAGGAAAAAGAAAACTTGCTGTAACATCTTATAAAGTATTAGCTGGAGTCTGAATTTTTGTTAGTGTATCTAAATCTGCAAGTGCATGTGACTGACAATGCTGCTGTCAAAAGGTGTCTCTGTTGTTCTTTCATCGAGAGTAAAGGCACTTTAATACAGAATGTGTGTTACTGGCTGGATCACTAATTAAAACACTTAAAATAAGAAGACTAATGCAGCCACCACATCTAATGATTGATAAGCTGCAATATATTACATTTTTGGCTTTGGGTTTAATATTGCTTTAAGGCTATCTATATACATTAAAGCGGAGTTCCACTCACGCTGTCAAAAAATAAAAGTCATCAGCTCCAAAAACTGTAGCAGCTGACTTTTAAAAAACAGCCACTTACCCGTCCCTCAGTCCTGCAGTGTGTCCACCGCAGCCCATTTCACCGGCCGTCCTGTATTCCAGGAGGCCGGCATCTTCTGTGTGGGCACCCGGCTGTGACAGCTTGCAGCTTCAGAGCCGGGTACCCACTGCGCATGCGCGAGTAGAGCTGCGCTTCATGAATGGTCCTGTAGTCTTCTGAGATCTGTCACATGTCCCAAAAGACTACAGGAAGGGAGGAAGAACACCTTCCGCTTCTGATCGCCTAGGCAATCAGACCGGAAGTGGGAGCGGGTACCTGTCAAATTCGGGTACCCGCTCCCCCCCCCCCCCACCCCCCCAAGGTGCAACCCTTAATGGGGAGCTGGGGAGAAGTCCTTAAACTGGAACTACCCTTTTTGGGTGGAGCTCTGCTTTAAGATAGCACTCTGTCTGCCTCTCCTTCCAACCTGAACAGTGATTGTATATGATTGTCTGAAGTCACTGTTGGCTGAGAAGTTTCGGCCTGGAAATTTGGATTTCGTTGAGCTAGATAGTGCTGACAGGGCCACCCATGGCTCAAATTTCGGCCAAGCAAGCATTGGTCACAATTAGCTATAAGCTAAATTACACCCAGGAACACATTGTATTGTGATCAATATAAAAACCTTAATCGAGCAGAAAATGGAACCCTATGAGACATGTCAAATGAGTGATCCTGCAGATGGTGAGAACTCAACAGCAACAGGATTGTTAAGAAACCATTTACTTGTTGACAACTCAGCAGCAACAGGATTGCTGAGAGGCTACCTGCCTGTTTCCATGAAGTTACTCCCTCGGTAGCAAGGTCAGGAAGGTGTTGCTACCTTGCCAGCAAGGGAGATTTGTCAGTGTTTTAGGCCAACAAGTAGACATTCTATATGGGTAAGTGGAACACACTTCTGGGTGATTCTGCTGGTGAAACTTTCAACTGCCCGTGACGTAGGCCTTACATTATGTCTTGTAGGACACTCACAAGAACTCTTATGAAGCAAAACACCTGCATGAGAAGTCTCTGTAAGAAGTAGACAACTCAAGACCACATACATTTCAGTCTCAACACTTGCACAAGAAGAAAGAGACAGTAGTGCTTGACATCATTGTCTCACATGTCAAAAAACTGCACAGAAATCAAGCAGAATAGTCTTTTTTTGTTTTTTCTTACAGTGGAATTGAAGACCTTTTTAAAAGACCATTAATAGTCCTCCTCAATCAAATATTTGAGCACACATATCTCCCATTCTACTAAATTTCTATTTCCTCTCAACCATAAAAAGCTACTAATGTCTCTCCCCCAAGAGTTGGAGACTCTTTCCAAATTTGAATTATTGATCATGGTCAAAATTGACACTTTTAAGGTGATGGTCCTTCCTAAAATCCACTATATATTTAGACCCATCCCAATTACTGGCCTTTCCTCGTTCTTCTCCAAAATGAAGTTCATCATGGGCAACTACATTTGGGCTGGTAAAAAACATAGATGTCTCATTTTGATGAAACATAAGACAGTAGTGGCCGATTAGTGTCTGCTATACTAGACCAAACTCATACATGGTGGAAAACTTTCTTGCTCCAACAACACACCTCCACTCTCTGTTACTAGCTATGCTGGCAGGCCACAAATCCTTTACTTCTCCTTACCCCACAGTCCAAGTCACACTTACAGCACTTGCTCTCTATAAAGTTAATTCAATCACTACTATGTCTAAACAAACTATTGGCATCCCCATAGGCTCTCCATTAGTATTCACTCCTCAATTAATACAACAAAAAAATGGAGTCTCTGAGCATACATACCATACCTGATTGGACCTCAAACTCTACCATATATCATTTGACACCTTGCGGGCAGAATTTGGAATCTACACCTGTTTCCAAATCAAGCACCTCTTCCAGCAACATCAACCTTCTGCATCCTACCAGACTGATGTAGTAAAAGTATGTGAACCCCTTGGAATTAAATGGTTTTCTGCAGTAATTTGCCATAAAATGTTATCTGATTCTCATCTAAGTCACAACAATAGACACACATAACATGCTTAAACTGATTCTAATTTCTTGTGTCTTTATTGAACACAATTTGAAATGTTTGTGTTATCAGCCTAAACACATTGTTTTTCTCTATTATTGTCACCTAGATGATGATTAGATCACATTTTATGGCAAATTACTGCAGAAAACTACCAAGGGTTTTTTCTTGCTACTGTATCCCTTTTTTACAATAAGTTAGGTTAAGCCTCATACACACGATGAGAACATCGGATGAATGATCGTCTGAATTTTTTTAGCCTGCTAGTCTCATATTGAAAGTGAAGAGGTCACTAAAGTTCCGAGAATTCTTGAACGACAGAATTAAAATTTGGAAGTGATGTTATGTATTGCCATGTATTTGTATTGTATTTTCTGATGAAAACTGTGCTGACTAAGCAAAAATAGTATGATCTGATATCATATGAGAAACATTTTTGTGCTTCTCCATTCAAATAATTTCGGTCGAAAGCTGTGTACTAAAGATCAGATTATAATATGGTCACTTCGAAAGCAGTATTTTTTTGTACGATTTTCTGATCATGTTTACTAGGCTTGACAAAACACACTTCTCTAAGCTAGAGACTATCCAACCAAGGGATCAAGAACTTGGTTGAACATACACTGACTGTATATGGCTTTAAGCACTCTACATATAAAGTTACCTGATGTGCTAACCACTTTGACCATATATACAAATATACAAAAAATTCTACATATGTGGTACCTGACTCAATACAAACACTCCAAACTCACCTCTATGCTGGAGAGTGTGCTGTTCTATTGGTTCTTTAAGTCATATCTTTTAGCATTGCAGATCTAATAAGTCCTTTTGGCACCAGGTATTTAGATTAATTTCAAACACCAATAACAGCTATGTTCCTTCCTCTTTAGAACTTCTACATCTCATCAATAGTGACTTTCATGCTCACTTTAGATCAAAAATCCTACATATCCTACTTACGACTAAATCCCACATAGCTCTAAGTTGGAGCTCTCCTTCTCCACCAGGAAATTATAAGTAACCTTATTCTCCAATGCACATATAAATGCATATTTGCAATTACAAATAATTCCTATCCTGATTATTATCATTACTGGCTTCAGTGGCTTACCCAACCCCTCTGCACCACATGGAATTCACTGCCTGCTTCCAGTCTTATACCTCTCTATATTGTACTTCTCAATTTGATCCTAGCCATCCTTGGTATTGCTCTCTTCTATAAAACTTTGGTATCTGCTGTCAATTAAATTGTATAATATTATTCCTACCTCTAAGTTTTACCTTCTGATTTTATTTCTTAGCCGTATGCCGTACTAAAGCTTACTGGTTATACTTCACTATATGAATGTTTGGCTACTTGTCTTGTATGTCTCTGTAATTATTCTTTTGTACCTTGATGATTTATTTTTGATAAATAAAGAAAATGACAAACATAAAAGACTATTAAGACCATTTGTGAGTAGGTGGCTAAAAATATACTGAGCAGTGGTAGAACATTGGCCTATTATATGGCTTAGATGGAAGGGCTCCTTGGAATCCTTTGGTCATTGGCAAGTAGCATTTGCAATACTAAGGGCAGATGAATTCCAGGAAGTAAATGCTACATAATTCATCCTTACTCAAGATGGATTGCTAGAAATGCTAGAGAAGTGTTTTTCAAAGTTTATTCTCAACAAGATAAAGCATGGAGGCATGGATGGATGGGTGAGTTTCCTGTGAATATTAAAAATAAATACAGTTTTCTTTTACCAAAGATTTTATTAAGCATGTTGAAAGAAACATACAAACCATGACAAATGGTATGATACAAAGCAACAACAAACAATAGAGGATAGGGAAACCTCATAAAAAAACACAGAACTACCCATATAAGATCAACGTCGGGTCTAGATAACACTGTGTAAGACAGAGGGCTGCGAAGCCCAGAATCACCACAATCACATTCAGAAATATACGTAAAAGCTACATTCAAGAAAGGCAGCAAAAAAAACACAAAGAGAGCATCGCCCTCTTGAGGCAATATTGTCCCTAAGAATCATAGATTCGTTAGATAAAAATAGCAAATGATAGACAATTGGTCTAATATGAGCAAACCCTATGAAAAAAGAGAGAGGAAAAAAGAGTCAAGTAGATCCAGAGAGGCCCAAGGGGTCAAAAAAACCCAGAACCCCCCCCCCCCCCAATCCTTAGAAAACAGAAAAACAAAAAAGAAGGAAAAGAACAGAGAGAAGAAAGAGACAGGCCAGCAAAGAAAAGAAGTTCGCCAGGGGGGGAGAGTCAGGAGACACGATCCCCAAATTGGGGGATTGAAGAGGCAAAACCCAACACATTAGAGAGTTTCATGGTAAAACGAGAAACCAGATGGTAATCCACCCACGGTTGCCAAACGGAGAGAAACTTAACATGCTTATCCTCCAACACCGCCATCAATAAATATCATTTTCAGTTTGTGGTGCTCAGATACACTTTAGTTCAGCTTTAAGGCCTGAGCAAAAAGCAAGAAAAGTCTCTTTAATTGTCAATAAGTTAATGGTGGACAGCACCACCTCTACATTTCCTACTTCTTAAGATGTTAGAATTTTTCTTAGCTGTTGTGACAACCAGCCACCTTTATACTCAGACTCCAAACAATTGATGGAGATTGTGCGATGGGATTAACAGAACCTTAAACTCTTGTCCCCAACCCCCAAACGTTGCTTTTGGCACTTTGTTCCAGGAGGATAATGAAAGGTGTTTGTTGGAGGCTTGGTATTTGCAGAACTGTTCAACCCCTCCAATACAGAGGTACGAACAAGGATTTATTGTCATGTAGTCATATTTTATTTAGTAAACTGTGCACAAAAACCTGAGTTAATTTAGCCCACAAGAGCTGTAAGAGGCAGGAACGTAGATGTAAAATCAGGTTTAAACTTGGCAGATTTCCTAAGGGTTCTCTTTAACATGCTCCTACTGAGCCAGAAAAGGCTGGCACATAATGCAGAACAGGTGTGCAAACTGCTGCTAAACCATGTCCCAGGAAAACGAGAGGAAACCCCATCCGCAGGGGGTCTCAGTTATCAGAGTAACTCAGTACAGAGTCCTCAGGGTCCCCTTTCTCCAGGGTGCTAATGGAAAGCTGGACTCTGCAGCCAGAATTTGTTAGCATTTCTTGTGCAGGGAGGGGGTAGGAGAGGGGATTGGGAAGTAAAAGCTGGGGTTTGTTGCAAGTTGTCCAGCACAGAGTTCGCCGAGGCACTGCAGCAGCTCATCTGACGGTACAGTGTTTGCTATCAGCTATGGAGATTAGGCAGGACTGTAACTCATTACGCATAGACCTGATGCTGATTGTCCAGTCACAGGACAAGCAGATGGCAGAGGACAAGCAGGAGAACGCCACTCGACAGACAGCAGGTACAAAACAAGTATGGTGTGCCTGGGTGGGTGTGTGTGGAAAAGCGCTAACGTGACCTTTAAGTGTGACTCCACCTTTGTGCAAACTTTGACATTGTGAGCTAGAGCTGTCAAACTTTCCAGAAGTCAAACATTTGTCATCAATATCATTCTGTGACACTATTGAGGTACATTGTTTCTAAACAGATGGGTTGCACATGAGGGTCTGACTACAGCTGAGGAGTTTGCATGGATAGTACATCCAGTTATACATATAGTCACACAATTCAACACAAACAAATTGTCAGTGTTTCCGAAACACATGCAGGCTTGAAGGGAAAGGGTGTACCTTTATTTACAAAATTCATGATTTTCTTGTTCTACATTCAATACCACATTCTCCAGGGAGGGAAATTTAATTTGTTAGACAAAGATCAATGTGCACTAACAAGAAGCAGAATGAATCTTTCACTCCGCGGACAGCTGCCATTTGATTGGTTATTTTGGGTGAGTGCTTTGTTATTAAATAAAGGCTGCTGCGGAACACGTAATAACATGACAGCTGCAGAGCAGAAACTATTCCAACACTGAGCAGTGCTGCAGAAGCCATCTTTGATGTTGGCAAAAATAAAACAATAGTAATCACGAGACACAGTAAATATTATATATGGTATTTAACATATTGTGTGTCTTGTTCAAACTAGTCACATGCAAGAAGATAATCATTAAGTAGCGAAAAATAACAAAAACAAGACAATAATGCAATTGATTTAGGGGAAGCGCTACATTCCCATCAATTTTTTTTCTTAAAGTGTTACTAAACCCACAACGGTAAAATCAGTTTGTATATGCAGTAAAGCATGCTTGTTATACTCACTGTGGAACTTAAGGGGTTAATCCTCTGCATTGTATAAAAAGGTTGTTTGATCCTGACTTCTCTGATCTTTCCCTTCTCCCAGTGCCCTCCTCTTATCGTCTGATAAGACATGTCGTGTGGAGTCACTCTGCACATGTTCAGTTTGGTGTGTATTTCCAGAGAGGTTTTTGTTGGGGGGAGAGTGCATGTGATCAGCACAGGGCCAGTCAGCACTGTCCAGACAGAGGTCAGGGGTCCTGCATCCTCCTAGAGCAGAATGAAAACTACTCCTACAAGCTTTAACCAGTGCTCTGCTGTACACTGATAGAAGTCACAAGACTACTGTAACTGCTGATGAGAAAAAGGTATTTAGCAGTTTATAGTTACTAAAATAATTGCACGTCCATGTTCTGTGTACTGTGGGAAACCAGATATAGTGAATGCAGGGTCCTGGGTTTAGTAACACTTTAAATTTTGATAAATTGGTGAAAAGTTAGTCCACATTCCTCAGGTTTTTATTGCCTCATGCACACAGGTACATTAGGGGGGAAAAAAGTAATATTCTGTTTTTTTTTTTCGTGCCTGAGAATGTCCAGGTGTTGTGCACAGCTGCCCATAGACATGATTAGCTGTAGGTGGGTATGCACTGGCACTCATGGTAAACATGTATATAGCATATAGAAGTATTCCCCGTATGTGTCTCTGTTGGTTAGATTCCCAGTCACTTCCTGTGTGGTCACCAGAACAGGAAGTAAGAGGAACCTCTCCAACATAGAGTTCAAAATGAGCACTTTCTTAATGCAGTAGAATAGAATTAAATATCTGTTTGTATATTCCCCTGTGTCCCCCAGACTTGTCTATTGTTCCTGTAATGTTATGGATGGATCTCTCTTCAATAGGGACCCATACACCAGATGGAAGAGGTTCTAACCTATGCACAAGTTAAATATCTGTTTGTATATTCCCCTGTGTTCCCCAGACTTGTCTATTGTTCCTGTAAAGTTATGGAGGGATATCTCTTCAATAGGGACCCATAAACCAGATGGAAGAGGTTCTAACCTATGTACGAGTTAAATATCCGTTTTATATTCCCCTGTGTCCCCCAGACTTGCCTATTGTTCCTGTAAACGTATGGAGGGATCTCTCTTCAATAGGGACCCATACACCAGATGGAAGAGGTTCTAACCTATGCACAAGTTAAATATCTGTTTGTATATTCCCCTTTGTCCCACAGACTTGCCTATAGTTCCTGTAAAGTTATGGAGGGATATCTCTTCAATAGGGACCCATACACCAGATGGAAGAGGTTCTAACCTATGCACATGTTATATATCTGTTTGTATATTCCCCTGTGTCCCCAGACTTGCCTATTGTTCCTGTAACGTTATGGAGGCTTCTCTCTTCTATAGGGACCCATACACCAGATGGAAGAGGTTTTAACCTATGCACATGTTATATATCTGTTTGTATATTCCCCTGTGTCCCCCAGACTTGCCTATTGTTCCTGTAAAGTTATGGAGGGATATCTCTTCAATAGGGACCCATACACCAGATGAAAGAGGTTCTAACCTATGACCAAGTTAGCCATAATGAGAAAAAAAAATTTGCCTAAAATTTTCTATAATGGAAGAACTACTGCAATGTTATTGTGTTGGTGTGTCTATATATTGATTTAGTAAAATCATTAAAAAATGCAATTTTTCCTGAAATAGGAGTTAAAAATATCAAATCTACTTGTGGTACATTACACTGTTAAAGAACTAAAGACATGCCCCAGACTTCAGGGACAACATCTGCATTGTGGATCTCCATACAGTATATGATCATTTGTATTTGCAAATGGAACTGTTAGTTCTGTCTTCCTGTGGAACTTTACCTGGCCTATAATCTCAAACTCATTGCTGGTTGATTGCAGTAAAAAATGTGTGTAATCCTGAGCACTGTGCCATCACCTAGTCCCCCTGAAGGTTTTCCAATGTGTCTTGATAGGGACATGATGCAGTGAACGATAGTGATGTCATTAAGTTTTATAAAATACACAAAATGCAAAGTTAAAAGCAACTAACATAGTGTACATGATATGTTATATATTTGTTGTTGGACTTATTTTTATCATATCATTATGGAGGATCCCAAAAGCATATTATTATATAAAGTAGAAGTTACACCTAAAGTGATCGTAAACCTTTTTTTTTTTAAATAACAAACATGACATACTTACCGGCTCTGTGAAATAGTTTTGCACAGAGCAACACTGATCCTCCTCTTCTGGGGTACGCCACTGGCGCTCTTGGCTCCACCTCTCTTCAGGTAAGCTTCAGGAAGCTGCTTCCTATAGGATCACTTGTGTCCATATACATAGACAGCGGGACTGAGCCCCGCCTCCCTGATTCATTATCATAGAATTTGACTGAAAGCAACAGGAGCCAATGGTATCAATCAGTCATGTGAGGAGGGAGAGAGTGGAGAGAACCACAGCTCTCATGTGCAGCGCTGGATCGAGATCAGGCTCAGGTAAGTATATGTAAGGCTGGGGGAATCTTGGACACAGAAGGTTTGTACCTTAATGTAGAGAATGCATGAAGGTAAAAAAACCTTCTGTGTCCAAGATCCACCCCCCCCCCCCAATTAAAGTAAAAAAATCATAGAACCACTTTAAGTGCACCTGTACCCAGACTATGGATATTAAATTGTTTATTACATTTTAACAAATAACTAACAAGCTTAAAGAAGAAGTACCGCCAAAGCTCTGTTGGCTGTACTTCCCCTGTGGATCACAGGAGTGCAGTTCATTCTGCACTCCTGTGACCCGTTTTCAGGTGAAGTCGCTGTCGGCTGACGTCAATCAGCCACTCCAGGCTGAGGAAGGATCCCAACTTTAAAGTCGGGATCCACCCCAGAGTCTGGAGCAGCATCTGGTTCAGCATGTCAGCAAGCCACTGAGAGCCTGAGCCAACCGCTCCCTCCCCCTCCACAGCCCAGGGCTCCAGTGAGTGTGAGGGGGGGGGCAGAGCAGATAGTATTGACTCTGCTCACAGCTGCTTTGAAAACTCAGAAATCAGCGGTCATGTGATTGCTGAGTTTTCACACTTAGAGGCGGCTGGGGACAGATGCAGCATTGGACCGATGCTGCATCCACCTAGGTACAGTGAGTATAACTGGGGGGAAAAACCCATCCCATACTTCTCTTTTAAAAATAATTCATCCTTGAATTCTGTAAGTGTGGTTAATGTGAAGGTATTCCTCTGACGTTTCTGGGTTTTAGAGTCATTTACACTTGTGCGGAGAGCGACGTTTTTGCACTAGCAAACACCCATCTCTGCAAGGGCACACAGCAAACATTTATTCTCTATGTGCCCTGTTCACATTACAGCACAGAGGTCAAGGGCACAAGATAGCTGTGTGGAAATTTGCAGTATTTCTACATTCTAAGATAAAAGTTTGGTTAACAAAAGAAAAAATAAAGAAAAAAGGTAAATAGTGCCTTGTGTTGTATGAATGCAAAGCCCTGCCTCTCAAATCTGACACCAGGTAGTGTGAACAAACCCTAAATCTGTTTCTAACAGCTTAGAAACACCTGCTGTGTGTTTACAGTAGAGGGCTGGTAGGCTGCCAAGATCTGCTCTCATAAAAACAATGAGATATTGTGCACCATCTGCAAACTTTGAAGATAAACTTCTCCACATTGTCTATAGCTACAGAAGTCAGTGATGCCTTCTTTTAAAGTAAGTTTTCTTGCTTTTTTCAGTATGTAAATAGTTTAGTGTACATAGTCTGGGTACAGGTTGCTTTAAGAGATTAGCTGCAGGTTTAAAAGTATGCAAGGTGTTTTTATTTTTGTCTTTTTGTTGAACTCGATAGACACGAGTCTTTTTTTCAACCTTACTATGTGAATGTGTGCTCATGTAAAAAAACATAAAAAAGAACTTAGAACTTGATTTTGTTGCCTTTTCTGACCTACGTGTTTTCATTCAGCTGCACATAGAGATAGTCACATCCATTATTTCCTGTGGCTGTGCCTGGTGCATGCCTTATAATTCAGAAGACCCAGGGATATAGGTAAACACTGCCCAGGCCTAGTCTGGTCATCAGCAGACAAAGATTTGATATATCAGGGTAAAGCTTAACTCTAGGCTTAGACCTCCTCCTTCCCTGAAGACTCTCACCCCATGTATGTTTTGCTTTTTTTCTGTTTAAATCTTATCTTTTTCAAATATGTTAAGGCTGGTCATGTGACGAGATAAATCATTTGTGCGCTGTGATGTGTTATTTTAAAAAAAAAAAAAGAAAGAAAGAAAGGGATGCAACATCCATTGACATGCATCGATAGTCCATTCAAAATGGGCCATGCATGTATTGCATAAGGATAAGCCTCACTACATGTAAGTTGAACTATACAGTTATTATTTATTTATTACAGGTACTTATATAGTGCCGTCAATTTACACAGTGCTTTTATATATATTGTATGTTCACATCAGTCTCTAACCCTCAAGGGGTGTACAATCTAAGGTCCCTAATTCACATTCATACATACACATATTAGGGCCAATTTAGAGAGGATCCAATTAACCTACCAGCATGTCTTTGGAGTGTGTGAGGAAACCCACGCAGGCACAGGGAGAACATGCAGGTAGGTGGTGCCATGGTTGGGATTTGAACTAACAACCCTAGTACTGCCAGGCTGAAGTGCTTACTATTTAGCCACTGTGCTGCCACTATACATGCATCTGTATAGATAGAGCTGCTCTGTCACTACAGGCATAGGGGTCAGAGGATGGAAACATGGAAACAGGTATTTGACACTTTCAAAAGTGTTGAATGCCGGATAGTCTTATGGAGGGTGCAGCACCTGAATGCAGAGGAAGGACAGATATGTCAGCTTCTTCATTCCTAATGCTGCTGCTCATTTGGGAAAGTTCATAGAGCACACACAAGCTGCCTTTATGAAGCAATCATCTCCTTAGTAGCTGTTGTTGGATCAGCTGAGGCTGGGGGGGGATGCAGTTCGGACCTCACAGCTAGGGTTAGTAAGTACCCAGCAACATAGGACAAAGTACTACATGTACTCTGTCTCATAGTGGATAGAATAGTAAAAAAAAAATGAAATGATAGATGTTCTTTAAATAGCCCTTATCAGTTTAAAAAAAAGGAAGGCCTACAAACAGATATAGCGTTTACTCGATTCTGAGACACATATGATGCTTTATTTAAACCAGGATAAAATACAAGATGATATCCTCCACATTTATATGTTTTAGCCCTATGTGGGCCTTAATCATAGCTATCCTGGTTTAAATAAGCCATTGCTTGTGTCTCAGAAGCAGGTGCTAGCTATATCTGTTTGTATGGAAGATTGGCTGACAAGAGTCTTTTGTACTTCATCTCACACAGACAGCTGGTTGTTTCGGGTGAGCAGTGGTTTGCTGTTTTCTGGATACAAAATATCCCTACAATAGAATAGCTTTTATGCACACTTCTCTAAAGGCAGCTTCCACAAGACTACTCAACAGTCAAAACTTCTGGAAGTGCCAGATGCTTCTCTTCATGTTTCCATCCTCCAACCCCTACGCCACTGTTATGTCCTATATTGACAGAAGATGGAACCACAGTGTGTGTGGTGGAGGAAGAGCCTTTCATCTACATGTATCTTTAACCTGATAGGGTTGATTAAAAACACTATTAGTGTTTAGCTATGTAGGGAGGTTGCCTACAGTAGTCAGGTAGTATGGCTACCCTAGTGGGAGAGAAGGGGTTGATTCTTTTTGACACCGCTCCTGGGATTTCTTGGTGTGCTTTTTTGGTTTGAACCACTGGTTCTGTGACATCATAAAAGGGATAGGGGCCCAAATCCCAGGGTCACAGTGTGCTCGGGCTTGCTTGTTCTCTGCCTTGCCGCTGATGACACCAGCATCTGGATTCTGATACTATGTACTCTGCCAAGAATGGACTCCTACCTGTACAGCTATGCTGGGGCAGCCAGAGTTGTAGGTTCAGTTAGGAAAAACAGTTTGCTCTCTGGAACTGTAGCTTGGGTTAGTTAAAGCACTTTGGGATATGAAGACAGCCTCTGCAAGAGTTAACATGGTGCTAAGGCAAGGTAGTTGCTAAGAGTAACAGAAGTCTAATTACCAATAACAGCAGCCTGTTGTAAAGCATGGTACTGGTGATAGGCAGGGTGTCCTCTAGCAGAGAGGGGGTTGTTTCCTCCCTGAGTGCTCTGTCTTCTATAGCAACAGAAGCAGACCAGGGCCAGAAAGGTCCTCGGCCTGGCCACTAGGCACTGAAGAGGATGAGTTAGCTAAGTGCATGCATGAGGTCCCAGGTAGGAGCACAGCAGGAGCCCATTCTGTCACTGGGAGTGAGGTGACAGAAAAACGCTGGACAGATGGAGTGGTCATGGGCTTAGTGTGTCTCTCCTAAATGCAGAAGTTACAGAAGAGATGTGCATTGGCACAGGACCAGAGGGTTAACTGGAGTCCAGTTTATTCGCTCAGTGTACGGGCATCTCAAAGTTGAAAGACCACCTTAAGGTTGAATTTTCCTGAAAGCGGTCCCTTATTTGTCCCGGGGCATTGATGAGCATGGCACGGCAAAGGCACCCCATGTGCAGAGAGAGTGATATTGTCCAAATTGCCTAGCGTAGCCCAAAGAACCCACCTCCAGGGTAGATCTTTCGGTCATCATACATTATGCTGTCCAATGGAGACATGGGGAGAGGCCCTCTACCCCTGTTCACAGGCACAAAAATGAAAATAAGTCTTTAAACTGCTTTTTTGCTTTAGGCCCCATGTACATGGAACACTTCTGAACGATGGAAACTGACTGCTGTAAAACGTAGGTTGAAAAACATATGTTTAGCCGCATTTACATAATGTGTTTATGCGCATTTGCGTTTAGAAGCGTTTTTTTTAAAGATAAGCACAGGAGAACCTCCCAAATAACCAGAATGCACTGAAAAGTGGTAAATTATTAAGTATTTCAGACTGTTTCAGAGAAATACAGAGAGTAGAAGCAGAGACAGCAGTATGTGTTGAGATTAGCTTAGGTGTGAGTTGTCCAACATTTCTTTAGTTTCCAAGGGTGGGAAAGGTGTCTGGTGGAGGGAGTCATTAAGGCCATCTGGCAGGGGGTCTTCATGAGGAATTTGAGGTGTGAAAGGTCATTAACATATCTTTTGTTTCCAAGGGTGGGAGAGGTCTGAGGTGTGAATTGGTCATTACAATGTGTGACAAGCTTGGTAGGAACATCCTGTGTTCAGTGTTTTATCCATTTGAGTACCTTGAAAAAGCTTTGCATGCATTTTGCATGATGAAAAAAGGCTCTTGATAGCATCAGGAACTGGAAGAGTTAAAAAAAAGTTTCAAATGCAAATGCTTATAAACGCGATTTGACGCGTTTAGCTGTGTTTATAAGCATTTTGCGTTTGAAACGCTGCCAAAATCGACTGCTGAACGCAAGTTTTCTGCTTTAAAAAAAAAGACTGTAAACTCAAATGCCTGTAAACGAAGATGTGTACATGGACACATAGGAAAACATTAGGGAGAGTTCAGGGGCTGCTGAAAAAAATGCTGAACAGCTCCTAAACGTGAGTTTATCAGCTGCAGTGTACATGAGCCCTTACACTACTACATTTAATTCTATATGAATTTGAAATAGTGTCATTTAATTTCAGTTCTTAACAACTCCATTTTTACATGAAGAATTATAATTAGGTCCACTTTCCATCTCCACTAAAGTGAAAAGGCAATAGAATTAATTAAAGAATTCTCTGTACAGAAAACGATTCAATCTGTAATGAATAAATAGTTCAGCTTAGTTTCATTAAATACCACTCTTACTAGAGTGCGGTGATGATTAACAAGGATATTATGTACAGTGCAAGTGTCCAAATCACAGGTCTGATTAATCCCTTTTTAGATTCAGAACGCAATATTTTGGCAACATAGAGGTCATAAGACACCATTTATTTATGGATGCAAATGTGTCCTAAATGAAAGGTCATCATGGTCTTATTTATACTGTGTATTTTATAATTCGTGTTATTATTATCATTATTAACTGGTCAATAGTAATACAACATTACAGTTGAACTTTTAATAGTAATTCCAACCTGCAATGATACAACCGATTCTTTACCCCACTGACTTTGCCCAACACACTGATGTATGATGTTTTCTTGTTTCTGTTCTATTTGGTGATAAGTCATTGCCATTCCTTCTAGCTGTGACACCATCTCTGCCGAAGCCACCGTCCAGAAGACACATCATCAGTAGCTATGAGAGCCAGGGTAAGACATGCTTGCTGAGCTTGTTCTCCTGTTTGAAACTGTGGCCTGATTTATAAAATCAGAGGCAATAAAACTGAATCAACATTGAAACAGTTGCTTGAAAGTACCTTTTGGAAACGATTTTCACTTACACATGCCTGTACAAGGCACCCTGCATAGGTGAATCTCACATTGCACTTCTTTTCGATTTTCAAAAAAAATTATTGTACCAGAAAGTATCAGTTGGGTTATGTCTTTCAAAAGCGAAAAAGAACTGAGATTCTAAGGGCAACATCTCTCATCTTATAAATAAAGCTGTGCATTTACATGTTGAAATATATATAAATATTCTAAATTCACTGTTATTTTCAAATTATTAACCATCCATTCATAGTTAGAATGTGGCAAACAATGTAATATTTTAGAAAAGTGTCAAATTCAGTTAAAATAGTACTACAATTATTCTAAAGTAGTGAACAGCACCAAGCATTCGTTACATAATGAGAGGAGAAAGGGGGCATGCACTTCCTAATATTCCCAAAATTCAAGATTGGTCCTGTGAAGGCTGTCAGCGGAAGCAAACATTACAATTCCAGTATGCTCATAGTCCAGAACGTGTCTTCAAATGACTAGCCACAGTAATAGGGAAGAAGGAGAGGGCAACATCAGCATAGTTCCCTCATGACTGGTGTACTTTAAGACAAATGGGTGAGTTAGTTTACCGCAGAAGAGAAACAGCCACACGCTGATGACATCAAAATTTGCTTAGCTTTATTCCACAAAGCCAAAGTGACAGGTCCCAACCTAGAGATTGCCCAGGTAACGCGTTTCACCCATTAAGGCTTAATTCTAGATGGTAGTGGGTTTATATTTTTAATACAAATATCACATCATAATCCACATTCTACAGAAAATGGATGCATTTAGATGTAGAAAATGATGCCTTGATTATTGTACTGGTAACTGATATATTAAAAGACAGCAGAGAGTTTGAACAGTCACTGCGGGATCTTGGAGCTGCAGTTCCTACAGTAACGAATTGTATGACTTTAAAAAAACACAGTAATCATGATATCAGTATCAGAAGTATCTTATTTTGACTTCAGATCCTCTTTAAGCATAAGAACCAGCTCTGCAGGTCTTAGTTATGGCATATGCTCTCATAGGTGAGTGAGGGCTAGTAAGATACCAAGTATTGCAATTGTTGAATAATTTATTAAATTCCAATTCAAGTGTTCTCAAATTTTTCAACCAAAGGGACAGTTCAATGTTCATCAGATGGTTGGAGGGTCAGACTGTGACCAATATGATTAAAAAATTCCCCAACATCAGTGGTCAGTAAAAGAAAAAAAATGGCCCAGCATCAGTGGAGGTAAAAAAAAAAATGCTAGGGTTGGGGGTCATTAAGTATAAAAAAAAAGTCCCAGATACAGTGGTCACGGCAAAAGTTCTAGTGGTCAGGAGGAGAAATAGTACTCTACTGATGGTGTCAGTTAAAGGAATAAAGCCTCATCATTGTTGTAAGTGGGAAGAGTAGTTAGTGGCACATTGTTTGTGTAGGTGGGAGGAAAAGTGTCCCATCGTTAGGTCGGAGGAATGTTGCTCCATCACTGGTGTCAGTGGAAGAAAAAGTGTCCCATCCTTGGTGTCAGTGAAAAGAGGAATAGTACTCCATAAATCAGGTCAGTAAAAGAAGGAATAGTGATTCATTCTTGGGGTCAAGAGGAGGAATAGTGCTCCATCATTGGAATAACTGGGAAAAATGGTGCTCCCACAATGGTTTCAATGAAAGAACTAGTGCCCGTTGCTGGTGTCTGTGGTATGAGGAATAATACTGCATCACTGGGGTCAGTAGGAGGAGAAATAATGCCCCATTGATGGAGTCAGTAGGAGGAGGAATAGTGCTCTGTTGTTGTTGTCAGTGGTAAAAGGAATATTACTCAGTGACTTTTGGGAGGAATGGTGCTCCATCACTGGTATCATTGAAAGGAATAGTATCTCATCAATGTCAGTGATAGGAAGAATAGTACTCCATCACTGAGGTCGGTAGGAGAAAGAAAAGTGTTCCTCTGTTGCGATCAGTGGAAAGAATAGTGTCCTATTGTTTGTGTCAGTAGGACTAGAACATCCCTCTTAGAATTAAGTGGTCACTTACCCTTGTATAAATGCTCCATATCCTGTGTTGCTCCTCTGCCAACCGGATAATTTTACAGCTGGAACTAGGCAGGCACTGTTGGTCAGAAAATCACTCTGCCTGTGAGTTCTGATTAAAGGTACATTGCTGGGTGGCACTCTGCATACAGGTGGGGGCCCATCTTGTTACTAGCTGGTAAATGGTAAACAGTAGGCATTTCATGGCCCATAGGTCATAGTTTGAGGACTGCTTATCTAAACACCTATTTAGGTAATGTAGACCTTAATGTACATTTATTTCGAATGTACAATTATAAATATATATTTAAAATACTAATTTTCTTAACAGGAAGCCATGTCCGTGTAGAAATTCATCCCAAAAACAGCAGGCCCCAACTATTCAACAGACCTCCAACCCCAAAAGGTAAAGGAATATTTGTGTCATTTTGAAGACATTTTCACAACAATGATAAAAAAAATGAGTATCACAGATTAAGCAATCAGCTGTTTTAGGAGTTGTTGCTATAAGGCCTCATGCACACGAATAGTGAAAGGCTAAAAAATGCACTAGCGATAAAACTCCCGTGGTTTCCCATACGCAATGCTCATACAGTCATCCATATAAATGAATGGCTGTATGTGCCCATACTTGTTTAAATGCAGATGTTTCTGTGAATCAGTATTTTCCTGCACATGCATATACTGTATAATGTGTTTTTCAAGCATGAATTAAACTTTTCAAAGAGATGTAGTAAAGTCCAGTCTCAGCACTCTACTCTAAAATTACTAGATTTTTAAACTGAAATCCAGGGACACCGCACTGAACAAACCCTTTTTGTAGCCACTCCAAAAAAAGTAAAGTCTCCATTTTAACATGCCCTGATTTGTTCAAAGAAATCTGAAACAAGAAACTGACAGTCAAAGTATAAGTACAAAATGCCTTTTGCGCCATGAGCAGAGAAAAGGTGTGGCACAATGGTGAATAGTGGATGTGGTCGAATTTCTCTAACAGTGGGAGGGGGCCAAAAGGGGTATGGGGAAATAAATCCTGAGCTTTTGCTAATGGGGGTCAGAAATATGTAATGTACAGAGTGGGGTGGTCAGTATTAAGTAATGTGCAAAGTGCAGCGGTCAGGAGTAAGTAGAGAGGAGTAAGAGAGAATAGAAATTAGGTCAAGAGTAGGTAAAGCAGAGAGCCAAGGTCAAGAGAAGGTGCCACAGAGAGCAGAGGTCAGTAGTAAGTAATAGAGAGAAATCAAAGATCAGGTTAGGATAAAGTAACACACAGATTGCAGGGAAATAAGTGCAGCAGCGGTATATATAAAATATAATATACCTTGTCCTTTGGCTTGCTGGTGGCAGCCCACTGATTTTCCCCACATAAAAGTCTTGGATCCTGTCACAGTCAAACAGAAAGACAATTGAGGGTATCCCGCCACGGATCCCATGGTACCCAGGACACGTAGAGTAAACCTTGCAGTGCTCAGACACCAACTCAACAGTTGCTGCGCACATGTAGGCAGCTCCAGCACCACCAGTTTGCACTGACACTTGCTCAGTGCATACTGTAAGGTTTACTTTACACTGCAAGGCTCCCGTGGACAATACCTAAGACACCTGTTTCCTAGGGACAGACTCCTTGAAATAAGGACAGTCCCCACAAAATGGGTATGGATAGCAGCCTTAATCTGCTCCCCACTCCCAGAGCACCAGGTCTGTGATTACATTTAGGTTAGAAGACTGGAAGGGTGCCAGTCAACTGCTTCTAGGGGGGAGCAGGGGGATGTGAGTGGCTGAAATTAAACAAAGTACTTTCTGCTGTAAACTATGAGGACAAATTACTTAAGAGGTTTACATCAGGTTCAGGACAGTATTAGAAGAGGATAAAAGAAAGAGCGCACCAACCTTGCGCATTACCTCAGTAAACAATGAATAATTTTATTAAAGAAATATACTCACAAGTGTAGCAATAAAACAAGCATTAAATAACCATAGTCCACACAGGGTTACAGGTCACATGCAAATTCCATCCAAAGGGGAGATAAAATCTAACGCGTTTCAAAGGGTGATCCCTTCTTCATCAGAGCTGGGTTTGACAGATAACAAAGCCTCAATTCGGCAGAGATCCCATAGCTAAAAGGCATTCAGCCACTGAGTGTTAGTATTTCAGCCTGTTTAGTCTAAGTTGTGGTTATGGTTTGCATATTCTATGGGGCCAGAATCATGCTAGAATCTCACCAAAGTAGTATAGGAACTTTTTCCAAAATTGTGCTGCGCTGTGTGAACGGAGACCATTGAATGTAATGTGATTTCCATTCCCATGCAATTCTGTTGAATCTGAAATTGCAATAGAGTGAATCAAGCCTTAAACTTCCCCTTTTAAACAAAAAAAAGTGTTCATCACTGGATAAACATTGTCACATTTCACTGTTATGATAGCCTTGACTATTTTACTCACATTATAAACCAGTAAACTGTTACTTTTCCCTTACTCTGCAAGCACAGCACAGGCTGAGGGGTGAGTTAATCCATCGTTATTTCTTAAACTCCTAAACTCTGGACACAAAAACTTTCATTTAACATCGAACTCAATGAACACAAACATGTATTTTAATAAATTCCTCTGTAGCCATCTTATGTGCTCCAAATGCCTTTGCAGACTAAGCTATAACCATGTAACATAGTAATGACATCATCCCTGTGGCGTACATAGCCTGTGCAGACAGCAGAGCTGTGGGAGGGATCCAGTAGACCCCACCCACTACAGACTGCCTACAAAAACTACAGGAAGGGGTGGAGACCAGACCAGTCACCCTGCTCAAGGAGAGAGAGCAACACTGACTGGTCTTTATTACATAAAACTGCTACACAAAGACATAGTTTTGCACTGGATAACTGTACAGATCTGGAAGAAATATACAAAGCACACCAAGATTCAAGTAACAATACATTTGACTTTTGCATTTAGACAATATTTCCCTATCCCTGGGTTTAGCTTTAACTAAAGAAGAGTAAAGTCAGGTCAGCATACTGTCAGAGAAAATCTTAGGAGTGGATGGTTAGAAATACTGCTTGGCAGATAAAACAGCTCCCTTATATGTATTTCAACTATGTATTTTGCTGTAGGCCCGGAGGTTAACTATTTTTTAAACCTTCATACAGTTGTTTTTTTTGTTTTTTGTTTTTTTTTTAACAAAAATTTGATTTATTGGTTATCTGTTTTCTTGATAGTTTCTTTGCACAGTACTGATGCATCCTTACCAGAAGGCCTGCAAATTTTTAAAGATATTTTAAAAGACTAGTGGGTGGATCTATATTGACAAACATTTTTAAATACAAGACGGTAGCTTTTTATTTTTGATCTCCACAAAGCTGTGGGAATCCTTATGCTACGCATAGAACTGTACTGTACACCACTACATTGGGACAGCTGCCAAGGAATGATAAACTCTTCCTAATTTAGAGCACAGAAGGACTGGAATGATAGTGAGCGATAGAACATGTTGTGTATATCTTTCAGATGTACCTGTTCCCACCAGGAATGGTAGCACTTGGGAGCAGATGCCACAGCCCAGCGCCAAAGACTTTTACGGTAAGATGCATGTTCAGTATGAGTATTTACAAAAAAAATTCAGTTATCATCAGACTGTCTAGTTTTTACAAATTGTCGATTTCTGTCTTTTTTTCTGTACTTTTTAATCTTTGCAAATCTGAAACTCCATCTTCAGTGTAGTGAGAATTTTCCAAAGTGTATAATTGTGGAAACAAGTCTTTAAAAAGTTGCTGGTACATCAATGAATTCTATAGCAAAAATAGTTTGTTTAATTCAGAAAAACACCAAGGAAAAAAATGGTGGACCGCACTATACTAAAATAAAGAGCTATTTTTATTAAAAAATGTATTGATGTGCTGGCGACTTCTGGGAGACTTGGACTTTGAAAACGGCACCATCTGTTTTTCCATCTCGAGCACTCACTGGTGTGACTCTATAATTAATTAGTGTTGAAATAGACACAAGTCAGCAAAGGCTAACTCTGGACTAACCATCTGGAATGCCTGTAATTTGCCAGATAGGACTATACTCATCAGTCACTATTGTAAGTGGTCTTAAAGAAGAACTAACCCCCACTTCTATAACTGAGTTGTGAGCAATAAACATATTTGCGCACTCAGCAACCTAGGGGTGTTCTCTAGGGATCAGCTTCTCTGATGCAGCACACCCTGTCCCTTGTCGCCATTTTCTTCTGGCATTATCAGGGAAGTCAACTGTCTCTTCTGAGTTCCACAGCATGTCATCAAGAGGCAAGTTGTAAAAACAATGGAGAGACAGGTGCCCCCCAAGATGTGGTGCAGCACATGTGCTGTTGGGTACTCCATGGCCTCCTGGGATGCACGATGTGGATATCCCAGTAGACTGCAGGAAACAAATACATCATTCTCGCTTGGGCAAGAAACAAAGAAATATAAAGGAAGAAAGTGGATGCCAGCTTTCTATGCACTCAAATATTTTTTTCTTTTATCAGTAGACCTCAGTATACATATCAGGTGTCAGGCACCAGGTCAAACGCTTCAGCAAAATCCAAATATACCACATCCACAGAGAATATAGTCCAACTTTCTACTCAGTTCTTTCTAAAGGGAGGGTAAATTTGTTTGACATCTGTCTTTCATAAATCCATTCTGGCTGTCAAATGGTGATACTATTTTTTATTACATATATTTTTGTATGTGGTTTGTTAAATATCCCTCTTTCCTATAATAGAAGGTTTACTGGTATATAGTTACAGGGTTAAAGACCTTAATCTCTTTTAAAATATAAGCATGCTACATTGGCCTTAGTCTTTTGGTATCTTGCCAGACACCAAAGAGCCTCTAAAAACAAGAAGCAAGAGCTTGAAAATAAATTAGCTTAGCCCTTTGAGGACTTGTGAGTGTTCAGGACAAGCTGTGTTGCTACAAGTCAATGCTGGCTGTGTTGGGAATGCAACAGCATGTACTATAATAAACTATATAGTGTTGTATGGTAATATCACTTGACCAGTAGATGGCTCTGTACGCTAAAGGTTACTAGTTGTGTATGTGTAAAACTTGCTGCTTCTTTCCTCTTCTCTATCATCTCTTCAGGAAGTAATGAGTCTGTAATATGTCTGCTGCAATGTGCTCTGTATGTTTGTAACTTAAGCCACACAAGTAAAGCCTGAATTCTGCTATCACTACCAGTGTCTTCTCTAACACATAACCAACAGGTTATGGGCCCAGCTCCAGACACTGGAAAAAGGAAAACTACAAGCAAGTAAGTGCTGCATTTACAATCCAATTCACTGAAAGATGGCAAGTGCTACAGATATGAAGTTTACAATAGCAAAGCTCAACAATACCAACTACCAGCTATGGAAGTTTAAGCTTGAAATGCTGTTATCCAAAGATGACTTGTGGCAGGTACTAGATACACACAGACCCAATGACAACCGGGAAGAATGGGACAAAAAAAACAGGCAAGCAAAAGCAGTCATAAGCCTGTTAGTGGAGGACGATCAACTCATTCATATAAGGAAAGAAAACACAGCTAAAGGTATGTGGACTGCGTTACAAAAGCTGCATGAACGTGCAAACCTAAACAGTAAACTATATCTGCTGCGCAAACTGTATAAGATGAGGCTGGAAAAAGGGCAGGAAATGGGTGAACATGTAAATGCTATGCTAGAAATTGTGGACCAGCTGGGTGCAATAGGTGAAGAAATAAAAGGCAACCATGTTGTGGCGCTACTTCTGTGCAGCCTTCCAGAATCATACAGTGCCCTTATAAATGCTCTAGAAACTAGACCGGAAACTGAACTGACACTAGAATATGTTAAGGGAAAATTAATTGATGAATACAGCAGAAGAAAGGAAAATTTGCATAATGAAGAGAACGAGAGACCAGAGGCAGCTCTGAAGGTGCATGAAGGCATAAGACAAAGCAAAGAAACCAGGGTATGTTTTTGCTGCAAAAAGGCCGGTCACCTGAAAAAGAACTGTTCAATCTGGAAAGCTGAGCAGCGAAAGCGGGAGCTACCCACAAGAGAAAGAGCTAAAGCAGTCATGAAAGAAAATGAAAGTGCATCATGGAGTGGTACTTTTAAAGCGACTCAGAATAGTACCTCACATGGATAGTACATTGATTCAGGGGCAACAAGTCACATGACAAGTGACGAGACATTCTTCACAGAAATTGATTTTAGTGTAAAAGATAAAGTCTTCCTAGCAAATGGGAAAAGTATTACAGCAGAGGGTAATGGTCAGGAATTTCTGAACTGCAAAACGCCATCAGGGGGCAAGCAGAGCATCCTTGTAAAGAATGTTCTATATGTTCCAAGCCTAGAAGGAAGCCTCCTATCAGTTAAAACCCTTGCAAGCAATGGACTCACTGTCCAGTTCAGAGGTAATGAATGCACAATTCAAAATGGAAAGCAAATTCTAGCAAGAGGAAGATTAAATGAACATGTGTACAAACTCGTCACTGAAAGTGAGAAGGCTAATGCGGCAACTCATAACCCACATGACAAGTGCATCCACCTGTGGCATAGAAGACTGGGGCATCGAAACCCAGAAGCTATAAGGGACTTTGCAAAGAGAGGTCTATCAGAAGACATGAAAATATTGCCTTGCCACACACTCAGCAAGTGCACGTGTTGCATCAAAGCAAAGGCCACCCGAACCTCTCTTCCACAGACCAGTCAGAGTAAAACCATTAAACCCATGGAACTGATACACAGTGATGTGTGCGGACCAATGAAAACCATCACACCTGGTGGGAACAGATATTTACTGACTTTAATCGATGATTATTCCCGGTACACAATAACGTATCTAATGAAGCACAAAAGTGAGACATTAGAAAAACTTCAAGAGTTTGTAGCTATGACAAGCAACAAGTTTCAAAGGAAACCTGGAATAATACGCACTGACAATGGAGGGGAATATATGAATAAAGAGATGGAATCATACCTAAAGAAACAAGGTATTATACACCAAACAACCGTACCATACACTCCTGAGCAAAACGGTGTAGCGGAAAGAAAGAATCGCACTCTTGTAGAAATGACAAGATGTATGATTACGGACGCTGGCTTACCTAACAAATACTGGGGAGAAGCAATAATGACTGCAACATACCTACAAAACAGGCTCCCATCAAAAGCTATTGAGAGTACACCATATGAAATGTGGAATGGATCAAAACCCAACATAGGACATATCAGAGTGTTCGGCTGTAAAGCATATGCCCACATTCCAAGTCAGAAACGCTCCAAGTTGGAGAACAAAGCTATAGAAGGCATTCTGGTCGGCTACAGTGAGCAGAGTAAGGGATACAGAATCCTTTGTCCAAAGACCAACAAGGTCTCAGTAAGCCGCAGTGTTTATTTTGATGAAAGTGAAGCACCAGATAATACAATTCTTGAAAAATGTGGAGAGGATTTACACACTGAATCGGCAAGAGACACTGATTTATGCGAAGCAGGACAAGAGCCAGAACAAGAAGTGGAACTTACAATCAACGATCCAATAGAATCCACTGAACAACAAGAAATCAGAAGATCCTCTCAATTGACAAAAGGGATACCACCCCGCAGGTTATCATACACTGCTAAAACACATCAAACACAGGAGCCAACATCCTGGGAAGACATAGAAACTTTGCCGAGAAGGGAAGCCGATCAGTGGAGAAAAGCAGCTGAAGAAGAAATAAAATCACTTCAAGAAAATAAAACTTGGTCACTAACAGAACTCCCTCCCGGTCGCAAAACCATCGGAAGTAAATGGACTTTTAAAGTAAAATATGATGCAGAAGGAAACATCCATAGATACAAAGCAAGATTAGTTGCCAAGGGATACTCCCAGAAATTTGGAGAAGATTACGATGAGACATTTGCTCCAGTTGTCAAACATTCTACCATAAGAACACTCCTTAGTATTGCTGCCGGAAAGGGAATGCAAGTAAAGCATCTAGATGTCAAAACTGCCTTTTTGTATGGAGACATCAAGGAGGATTTGTACATGGAACAGCCACCAGGCTTTGAGAAAGAAAAGAACCTTGTATGCAAACTGCAAAAGAGCATCTATGGGCTCAAGCAAGCAGCGAGAGCATGGAATGAAAAAGTGAACGAAATACTCAGAAAAGAAGGGTTCTCAAAAAGTAAAGCAGATCCATGTCTGTATTCAAAGAATCAAGAGAACAAATGGACATACATCCTAATATACGTCGATGACATCTTGACGTGTTTTGAACAAGAAGGGGACTATGACCAAATAGTTCACAAACTGAAACAAAATTTTGAAATTAAAGAGTTGGGGAACATTACTCACTACCTAGGAATTCAAATAGAGCGGGAAGAGGATGGAAGCTATCTTCTTAACCAAAGTCAGAAAATTACAGAAATGTTAGAACAGTTTCACATGCAAGATGCAAAGGAAGTGAAAACACCAATGGAACCAGATTATCTAAAAAACAATGGAACAGAAAACGTTTTACCTAACAATGATTATTACCGCAGGGCAATCGGAAAATTGCTATACATCGCCACCGTGACAAGACCAGACATCGCCCTAGCAGTGGGAATACTTTGCAGGAAAGTCGCAACACCGTGTCAACGCGACTGGAATGCAGTAAAGAGGGTAATGCAATACCTAAAGGGAACAAATCGGATGAAGCTGCGACTTCCAGCATCGTCAAACCCAAAACTGATTGGATATGTGGACGCCGATTGGGCTGGAGACACCACTGACCGCAAATCTACAAGTGGTTACATCTTCCAGTATGGACAAGGAACCATAAGCTGGTCTAGTCGGAAACAAGTGACTGTTGCACTCTCTTCAACTGAAGCGGAATACATAGCAGCAGCACATGCATGTCAAGAAGCCATTTGGATTCGTCAACTTCTACTAGACATGGGACTGAATATGTCACAACCCACACCCATCTTTGAAGACAATCAGGGATGCATAAAGCTTACGCACTCTGAGAAGATTAACCCAAGAACCAAGCACATTGATGTAAGATATCATCTGCTCAGAGACATGCAAGAACAAGGGGTAATCGACATCCAGTACTGCCCATCAGAGGAGATGACTGCAGACGCACTCACCAAACCTTTGCCAAGGGAACGTCATTGTTTTCTACAAAAGAGACTAAATGTCATATAATTATGCACATGCCGTTGAGAAGGGGTGTTGGGAATGCAACAGCATGTACTATAATATACTATATAGTGTTGTATGGTAATATCACTTGACCAGTAGATGGCACTGTACGCTAAAGGTTACTAGTTGTGTATGTGTAAAACTTGCTGCTTCTTTCCTCTTCTCTATCATCTCTTCAGGAAGTAATGAGTCTGTAATATGTCTGCTGCAATGTGCTCTGTATGTTTGTAACTTAAGCCACACAAGTAAAGCCTGAATTCTGCTATCACTACCAGTGTCTTCTATAACACATAACCAACAGTAGGAAGGTTGATTAGAGATGGCCTTTAATGTTGATGATGTTCCTGTAAATACAGAGTAGCACATTTGTGAAAAAGAGGATAGTTTAAAAAATACACCATTTGGGATGTGAGTGTACCAAGTGGCATATTAGGTTCGAGGGTTCTTATACTTGTTGAATTAAACTGCCAATAATCTTTCCATGCAGCACTTTTTCTTTTGGCGCAATGCACTCCACCGTCCTGCATTGAGCTGTGACCAAGAGAACTTAATGAAACAGTGCGTCAATGTGCCAAGATCTGCACATCAGCACCACTGTCATCTTATTGTACACCAGAGGCTGCATTCTAGAGCAGCCGCTGTTATGAATGGGCCCTTACTGATATGCTATATCTTCTTCTGTACTGTGCGTGTGCATGTGGAGGTGGCCATCCTAGTGGAGGAGCAGGACTTAGCTTTTTCATGTCAGAGCTGCCCCTCTGATTACTGCTAATAGATGACTGGTAGGGTAATGATTAAGATGCAGCAGGAGAGGTGAAGGAAGCTCAGATCCACAGGATGAATAAAGCATAGGCAAGAAGATCCTTACACTGCAGGTTGTTATGTACAGCTTCCTCTCCTGCCAGCAGCACAGTAATGGCCTCACCAAATTACACTCCAAAACTTATGAGATAGTGTAAGGCAGCTGTGCCTTAGATGATTTCACACTGCAGATCAGGAGTGCCTAGGGATCATTTCATGACAGGAGGCACACTTCTATTCTTTTTTGGAAGAGTTCAAGACAAAGGTATAATTTAGAGTATACTGTTACAATTAACATTTCTAGATATTCCATGTAACATAGCAAATCTTCTTGAGTAAATGTTCACCCCAGACAAAATGTTTTCAGCTTTAGATATAGTGGGAAAGAGAAAGTTTGTCAGATTTTAAATGCTGTCCTTGCCCACCCCATAGAAGATATTTCTGTTTGAAATCCGCCACTTATATAGGAAGTTAGGCGAAGCCTCTCTCATGGGGATAGCAGTAAAAACCCAACAGACATTCTAAACCTTCCTCACTGTTTTAGAAGTGTGTTTATGGACCTTTGTCATGGGCTTTGAACATCTGAGTTCATTCAGAATTCACTGAAAAGTGCATTAGCCCTGCAGATGACCTCCCTCGACTTGCATTTGACTTACTTAAGCAGGCTTGCATTCACATTGTTTGGTGGAGAAGCAGGGCAGTGAGGTCAAAGTCTCCATCTCATTTAATTAGAAAAACTTTGTATTCATTGAAGAAATACAACACATTCTGTGAATGACAGCAGAGCTAAGTGAGTAATCCTCTAGGGTCAGTATGCAGAAGGGAAGTTGCTCACAAAGAACACCAGCAAGACGCGGAAAATTGCAGCTATTACTGTAGTATCTACGAATACAAGAGTGACTCTGTCAGCTTCCCTACCAACCCATCAGGTATGAGATATGCACACACGTTGCCAAGCTGGACCAATGTGTAGGCAGGTGGCTACATTATGTTGTTTGTATTGCTATTTGGCATGTTTACGTTTTGGCTAGTGCAGGCAGGGGTTAAAGTATTTTTCAGTGTGATATATCCTCCCCTGTATGTATGTTGCTTCCTTTTTGTGAAGGTTATATATACAGGGAAGGCCTGACTTGTGGTGCATTCTGGCATGGAAAGAGAGTCGTGGGCATCTCAGTAACTATGGGGGTTATTTACTAAAACTGGAGAGCGCAAAATCTGGTGCAACTCTGCATAGAAAATAATGAGCATCCAGGTTTTATTGCCAAAGCTAAATTTAACAAGCTGAAGTTAGATGATTGGCTACCATGCACAGCTGCACCAGATTCTGAGTGCACCAGTTTTAGTAAATCTACCCCTTTGTAAACATTCTACCAGCAGCAGCCCTTTAATGGGAACTGATTTTGAGTAACCACACAGTCGGGCTCTGAACATGGACTATCCTGATTTAAGGTACGACAGCACCACTAGGGGGAATAGCACAGCCGACTGAATGTGAAGGACTGTTCTGTATGTGACAGTGTCATGTCTAGTTCCTGTACTCAAGAGTGTCTCCAACCCAGACAGAAGTTAACAGAGAAGTATGGGGTTTTGAAAAAAAAACTTTACTCACCTAGATGGATACAGCATTGATCTCTGCCAGCTCTGCACAGAGAACTGAGGGATCAAAGACCATAATCGCTCAGTTTTCCCGCTCCGCTCTGAGCAGAGCAGTGACTGTCAGTCTCCAGCTCTCTGCTCTGCCCCACCTGTGCTCACTGGAGCACTGGGCTGTGGAGGGGGAAGAAGGAACTGACTCCAGATGCCAGTCCAGGTTCTGGGAGGATCCCCACCATACGGTCAGGATATTTTCGGAGCCTGGACCGGCTCTGTTATGTCAGCCAACAGTGGCCTTCAGCTGCTAACTGCACACCAGTGATCCATAGAAGAAATATAGCCAAAACTATTTGGCTATACTTCTCCTTTAAGTCAATGGTGTACTGTAATGAATATATAAAGGGTGCGGCGCTCAAGCAATAATCAATACAATAAAATATAAATAAGAACTATATAAAATCCATAAAGTGACTTGTGACAAGGTGCTAACATATAAAGTGACTTCAGTGATATCATATATTCCATCACTGTAGAAGTGACTCCTGGTGACCAATAATGATGAAAATAGATAGTCCAAATGTGAGTATAAGAGATTGAATTATCTCCAGCAATAGGTACTCCGTTGAAACCAGATGGTGAGGTGACCGGTATATATGATAAGACTGTGCACTCACCAGATGCACAGTTCATCTGCGCATTTAGAGACAATGCTCCTGTGGGGGACGCTCCAAGCTCCCGTAATAAATTGGTCTGGTCAGGTATTCCTCTCACTGCTCTCCTCAGCTGACAATGTGGCCTCACTTCCTCCTCACTAAGGCTCTGTGGGTTGTTGATGACTCACAAAGAGCCCAGAAAAAGAGGAGGCCAATAGTGTGATACTGTTTAAGCATATGCACTTTTATTCCATACAAAGGCAGTAGTACAGGGAAAGAAAACACAATTGCACTGACCGTGTGATGATGACCAAAATGGCCGCCGGGACCCACGTGGTGCTGGCGGCGTATTGTCACAACGCTGTTGCTCCTCTCTGACGTGTTTCGTGCTAACCGCACTTAATCATAGGGGGTGTGCTTCAGAGAATGTTCATGCTCTCACTTATCTGCATTTCATATATGTGTGTAATACTTTTTTTTAGCTTATCCCTGGGATAAATCCAACCTCAAGTCAATGCCTGTCAACTTGAAGAACTTTGAAAAGCTGGATGCCTATGCTGTGCAGGCAAGTAAGACTTGCTGTTTCTTAATGTGATACACAATTACGTTTTCTGTGGGTGGTTGTCATTCTTATTCGTATTAGACCAGCAAGCTATATATATTTGTTATACCAGAAATGCAATGCAAAGTGAAAAGTGGGAACATTTTCCTGTTTGGTCACACTCACTGAGAGAAATAACAGCTCTACTGTAAGATTAGAGTAACCCTTCCAATTTATAGGCGTACATCTTAAAGGATTGCTTGTAGGCAAACCACTTTGGTGTAGAAAACATTCCTATCCAAGGGTCACATATGACATTCATTATCATAGCTTCCATGAGTTTAACACACGTTCTGTATACTATATGAATCCAAGATTTGTTGTAGCAATGTGAACTTACATAAGATACACTGTGCCAGTCAAAAATGTGTTCATATAATGCCACCAAAATGTGCTTGTTGGTTAACATTATACTGTGTCCATGCTTTTAGGTGGGCAAAACAAGTACAATTGAAGAACAGGTGAGATCCCTGCTAAAGCTGGCTCGTACGGACCTGGAGAAAGTCAGGGCCATCTGGATATGGGTCTGTCACCACATAGGTGAGAAAAAGCCCATGAACCATAGAGAGGTTTGTAGCAGAATCTTTAATGCCAAACAAATATTTCAATATACAGATTTTGACAAAATTTCAGGATCCAGGTTTTCAGTGCCCCTTAATTTTCACAGCTACGAGCTACCATATAGTTTTCCCCTTTTTTTCTTTTTGTCATTGGAACCCTATTAAAAAAGTTCACTTTTGGTGGACTTATAGATGAAATGTCAAGTATGCATTGCTGTTAAAGTGCTTTTTTCTTCAGAAATGTGCTTTGACAAGGGTTGAGGCCTTGGATATCAAGCACACAGATTGGAGGTAGCTAGGATTCCATTTGGTAGCACAGTTGTCTTTTGATCACTACCCCACTAGCTTTGAATCCTCTTCTTACTGATCAATTCTCTCTAAAAAAATGAAGTACAAAATTTAACAATGAGGCAGATGCCAAGTTACAATTGTCATGTCAAATTGACATGACAATTGTGAAATTAGATATATAAGACAATAACCCTACCATCTAAATAACTTAGAAAAGCCTTTAGGTAATGCAATATGCCAGCCTACATAAAAAACTGAAGCATCAGAGTAATCAGATCAAAATAATTGTGTGATATTGATTTGCAAAAGAAATGCATGTGATATTATTCTGACAATATCAAGCTTGCCTAGCTGGTGATGGAATCATCATTAATATTTATATAACTTGTATCTGATTGCTTGTGCAGATCTCCTCATAAGTTCTTCTGGATGTATATGATCAAGAAAGATGCTTATGTGGTCTAGACCAGAAACTAGCTGACTAGTTGACTGAGAGGAACACTAACAAACACTATTTATTCTATTTAGAATATGATTTAGAAGGTCTAGAAGACAAATCCAAATGGACTAGCGATCCCTCTGAAATCCTACTCACTGGAAAAGGAGCCTGTGAAGGATATGCAGGACTGTTCGAAAGTATGTGCAGGTGAGTGAATATGTAGAGTGGAAGTTATAGCCTAAGTGGGGAGTCTTGGAAGGTTCTCAATCATCAATGTCACGGTATACCTAATAGTAGTTAATCACATTTAAATGAACAACAAATCCATTCTGTTTTGGACAATCAACATCTGTCTTAACACAAGGTGACTGGATTAGGGTGACTAAAGTAATCTCTTTGGCTAAAAATGTTGAGGTATGTTCTGGACACTCATTAGTACCAAAGGATATGATTGGATGAGCTGGGAAATGTCTTCAAGTCAAATTAAATGCAATTTACTACAAATAGCCAATCAAGGGAGTGGAAATATGTAAGTAAATTTAATACAATGCTGAAAAGATTTGACACATAGTAATGCTCTAGAGTAATCAAGGGGACTGATAATCCCAGGGAATGAAAGCAACAGATACAGTCTGTATGTACAACAAATATTTTGTGGCTGTATGACTTTTTCTCACCAGTTTGTATTAGGGCCCACTCATACTTGCATGCATTATGGTGTATTCTATGTGCCCTTTATGCATTTTCTCAAGCGGACTTGAAAGCACACCTAAACTGTTGCAGAGATAAAAAAATACATAACATAGTTGGAACTGTACCACTGAAAGCAATTCACCAAATAACTCAGTATTGATGGGTCTTTAGTATTTATTTCTATAGGCTTAAAAAAAACATCATATTTGTACTAGAACACAGTGGGATTGATTTACTAAAGGCATATACAGTTGTGCTCAACAGTTTGCATACCCTGGCAGAAATCGTGACATTTTGGCATTGATATTGCATGCCATGTCCCCTCACAAAAAGAAAACAAAATATAAAATTGTGCAGGTATACCTATTCCCATTAAAACCCAGCCCACCATACCTCCCTTTTATCTTGAAAGATTTATTTTGCAAACATTTGTGATGATACTGTGAATACATCAACGTTCAATGCACACTTACAAAGCATGTCTTCAACTTACTTTCCCTTTCTTCAGTTATTGTTGAGGGTCAGCGATGACACAGTTTTGCAAATCCTGATGCTCGGCAGAATTTTTCATGTTCTTGGCTGTGAATATATCATATACCAGTTCGGGTTACTGTAATAGAGACTAGTCACTCTGTTATTTGTAAGGGTTACAATGTACAGATTTGTTGTTTCAATGATGATAGGACGAGAGGAGAGGAATGGAATGGTTCCTTATTTCTGCACCAGCCTAATGACATCATTTTCCCAAATTGTACTGCTTAAGCCTATGTTCAGCTAAGGCTTATGTACACTCTAACAACACATTTCTGATATTTACTCCTTTAGGTCTATTTTACACTCACCAGCCACTTTATTAGGTACACCTTGCTAGTGCCAAGAAAATATCCCCTACACCATTACACCACCACCACCAGCCTGAACCATTGATACAAGGCAGGATGGATCCATGCTTTCATGTTGTTTATGCCAAATTCTGACCCTACCATCTGAATGTCACAGCAACCAGCCTGCCCATTCTCCTCTGACATCAACAAGGCATTTTCATCCACACAACAGCTGCTCACTGGATATTTTCTCTTTTTCGGACCATTCTCTGTAAACACTAGAGATGATTGTGCGTGTAATCCCCAGTGTGAAATACACAGACCAGGCCGTCTGGCACCAACAACCATGTCACATTCAAAGTCACTTGACTGCTTCCCAACTGACCTATAGAGAACTACTGCTATAGGGCAGCAGGGTCTGTTATAGACTCACCAACCACTTTATTAGGTACACCTTGCTAGTGCCAAGAAAATATCCCCCACACCATTACACCACCACCACCAGCCTGAACCATTGATACAAGGCAGGATGGATCCATGCTTTCATGTTGTTTATGCCAAATTCTGACCCTACCATCTGAATGTCACAGCAACCAGCCTTCCCATTCTCCTCTGACATCAACAAGGCATTTTCATCCACACAACAGCTGCTTACTGGATATTTTCTCTTTTTCGGACCATTCTCTGTAAACACTAGAGATGATTGTGCGTGAAATCCCCAGTGTGAAATACACAGACCAGGCCGTCTGGCACCAACAACCATGTCACATTCAAAGTCACTTGACTGCTTCCCAACTGACCTATAGAGAACTACTGCTACAGGGCAGCAGGGCTGCGCAAAATCATGTATATATACGTGATTTTGTATGTCCAGGTAGGAGGTGCATGCGCGCCCTACCTGAGCTGCCATTGGCAGCTACAGCCGTCGATCATTGGGTCCCAGCCAGAGATTCCCTGCCGCCACTTGGAGATTACCGCGTAGCATTGACGGGGAGAGGTCTGTATGTAAACAATACAGATCTCTCCCCTGTCAGCTCCAGCATGCTACTTTGTATTGCTCTGCATTGCAGAGCAATAGAAAACAGCATGCCTCCCTAGTAAAACAAAGCACACAGTTAACCCTTTGATCGCTCCAGAGGTTAACCCCTTACTGCCCAGTGTCATTAGTACAGTGTCAGTTTTTTTATTAGCACTGATCACTGTATTAGTGTCACTGGGGATGTCAGTGACAGTCAGTTCCCCCCCGGTGTCAGAATGCCCGCTGTAGTCCTGCAGTCTCCCTAGAAGGCGCTGATCGCCGCCATTATTAGAAAAAAAATCCAGTATATATATCGCCATTTGTAGACTCAAAAACTTTCACATAAACCAATTAATTTACACCTATTGGGATTTTTTTTTAGCAAAGACATGTAGCAGAATACATTTTAGCCTAAATTTATCACAAAATTTGATTTTTAAATTTTTTTTTACTGGATGTGTTTAATAGCAAAAAGTCAAAAATATTGTTGTTGTTTTTTTTAAATTGTCGGTCTTTTTTTGTTTATAGCACAAAAAGTAAAGCACGCAGAGGCAATCAAATACCACCAAAAGAAAGCTACATTTCTGGGAAAAAAGGACACAACTTTAATTTGGGTGCAGCATTGCATGACTGCGCAATTATCAGTTAAAGTAATGCAGCGCCATATCGCAAAAAATGGCCTGGTCAGAAAGGGGGGTAAATCCTCTGGAGAGCAAATAGTTAAATCCCCTTTCTGATACTCGGTTTGAACTTCAGCAAGTCATCTAGATGTCTAAATGCATTGAGTTGCTGCCAAGTGATTGGCTGATTAGCAATTTGTGTTACCAAGCAATTGAACAGGTGTACCTAATAAAGTGGCCGTTGAGTGTATATTCACCAATAAAGGCATTGTATTGAATCTGTTTGACAAGTTTCCAAAAAAATAGTTGTTCATCCAGCCAGAAATCTTGTGAGCTGGTAAACTCCCTCAGCTTTCTGCCTCATAAGTTTGCATTGTTCCCTCGGTGGAATATAAAACACCTCCTCCCATTATCCTAGATTGTAAGCTCTATCAAACAGGGCCCTCTGTTTCCTCTTGTACCAAACTGTATTGTAACTATAATGTCTTCCTTCATTTTGTAAAACGCTGCGCAAACTGTTGGCACTATATAAATCCTGTATAATAATAATAATAATAATGGAGTTGTTACAGAGGTGTTATGTAATTCAAACACAGGGGGAGCGTTACTAAAACTGGTGCACTCAGACTCTGGTGCATCTGTGCATGGTAGCCAATCAGCTTCTAACTGTAGCTTGTTCAATTAAGCTTTGGCAATAAAACCTGGAAGCTGATTGGTTTCCATGCAGAAGTGCACCTGATTTTGCACTCTCCAGCTTTAGTTATATTAACACATTCCCTGTTCTAGGTTGACAGCGCTGCTCAGTACGTTTGAGACCTAGAACAAGAAGTGGGTTAATGGCAGAATTACCAGGTTAAAATAAAGAAAATAAAAAACTAATGTGGCCATCCCATCTAGGGACCAGTAAGCTGCAATACTATCAATTGTTGTTCTTGTGTTTAGATATACTTTAAATACTTCTTGTTTTTATTATTTTGTTCTGAAATGGTTGGCATGTGAGCATTTTTAAGCAGACTGGTAATATTAGTAACAGTGCTTCTTTATTCTCATCAATCTACAGGCTTGCAGGTATACAGTGTGTAAAAATTGGTGGCTATTCAAAGGGCTACTGTTACATTTTGGGTCAGACATTTTCTGGAGAGACAAATCATGCTTGGAACGCGGTGTATCTAAACAAGAAGTGGCACCTTCTAGACACCACATGGGGAGCAGGAATTGCAGACCGCAGCAGTAATAAATTTAACTTTCGGTAAGTAGAGCAAGAAACTCTCAAACATTGTTTAAAAGTGAAACTGCCAGCTAAACCTTTAAAGCAGAAATTCTGGCTAACAAATATTGCCCAAATACAAGAGGCATGTGTAGTCTTCATAAATCTTAATGTCCTTTGTCTTTGTGCAAGAGCTTCCTGTAATAAAGACCAGTCACTGTTGCTCCCTCTCATTGAGCAGGGTGACTGGCCTTGTCTCCGCCCCCTCCTGTAGTTTTCTGCAGGGAGCCTGTAGTGGGGGGAGTCTGTTGGGTCTTTCTCACAGCTCTCTCCAAAATTCAAAGACAGAAGTATTGGAGATGCCATTGTTGTCATTGTTTCCTTCCTTCACTAATCAGTAACCCACTGTTTTGCCAAAAACATAAGGCTATCAGCTATCCCTTTGCCAGATATACACATGCTTGTTCCAGGTTACTAATTAACTAAAACTGGGCATACACAGGTCAGTTTTTTTGATCAACCAGCAGACTGATTGGAAAAACCGAACAGATTCCCCCATCCACACAATTCAGGTAGATGGAAGAAACCTCCCCACTGCGCTATTGTATTCTGACAGCGGGGACTACCCTGCTGTTAGAATACATTGGTCAACACTGCAGCATTGATAGAGCAAACATTTTCCAAACTGCCCATTCATGAGAAGTTGGTCATTAGATAAAATTCTCCAAAATGGAAACAGCCATGTATGGATCAAAATTCTTCCAGTCCCTGCTGAACCAGCTGAATTTCAATCCATTTATGGCCAAGCTAAGTAATAAAGTCAGGATAATAGCCCTCTAGCTTCCACATTTCCACCTAACAGGTTCCTTACAAATTACTAGAGAGTGTGGGATGGGTAGGTGAGACCTTGGATGGAATTTAGGCTGCTAGAAACAAAGTGACACTAAACCTAAAACCTAGACACACAGAAGACACTTTTCTAGCTAACAAAGGTTATAGCAGACATTAGCTTTTTGTTTTAAATGGTTCAGAAACAATTGAATACCATCCATGATACTTTTTTTATTTGCACTAACATACAGTTTTTCAGAACAAGCTTTTGGGGTGTACCCCCTTCTTCAAGGTCCAAGCAGTAGAAGAAGGGGGTACACCCCGAGAGCTTGTCCTGAAAAATTGTATGTTAGTACAAATAAAAATAGTATCACAGGCAGTACTCAATTGTTTCTGTCACAAGTGCACCAACATGGTTACAATCACCTCAAGGGATGTTTTAAATGGATAACAGGTCACTTCCCATGGCCAGAGCATCTACAGTGAAATAATGTCATCTCAATTCTCAAAATACTCCTTCATGCAATATAACTTCTGGTGTTCCTTGAGAATGCAGCATGGCAGACCTAGTTACATTAGTAGAACAGCATCTATTACAGGAATACAGATGCTGAATTCTGAAAAATGTGTTGGATCCAAGAAAGGAAAGCCTTGGAGATGGGGTTCCAAGAAGCATGTTTCCCCTAAAACCACATTTTAGTTTTTGATGTAATTATCCTTTGATTGCTCTGCATTGTAGCATGATGACAGCAAAAAAAAAAAAAAAAAAAAAGTTATCGACAGATCTGGTATATCACCTCCCAATGCTTGATGAATGCCTCAGCTATAGAATCTAATCTTATGCTTCTTACACATTGGTACAAAGTCTCACAAAGACCAGCAAAATGTACCCAAATGTCATGCTCAGAATTGTGAGGGGCTGCCAAATCTCAGGCATGCTCTTCCATTTATGGGTGTTTTGGGGGATTGCAGATTCTGGGCATGTTCTTTCACACCAGGAGATTTTGGAGTAAAGTATACCAACAGCTCTACACTCTCAGGAAACCGGCCCGGATCCAGGGCTGTGCTCCCCCCCCCCCCCCCCCAGATTTTAGTTGTCCCCCCTGCCCAGATCTCTGAGATAACATCCACTAATCCATGAGCCTTGATGGGGACATGATATCTGGGAGGGGCACTCTAATGGGGCATTTGATGTGAATGGGCACTCTGATAGGGGAAATTGTAGCTGACATGGACTCCTGATGTAAGGAGGGATAAAAGGGTTTTGTTTATTCATCCCAGTCTAATGACTGGTTCCCTGTATCTCTGTCCCACTATTGACATTTTTAACGGCTGCAAAACTTCTAGTCAGAGTTTGGTGGTCCGCAACACCCTTGGTAGCATAGGTGAAGAACAAAATGACATGAAACCCCTTGAATGTAAAGATGTCTATGATCCTTAATGATAAATTGTGTAACTTTGAAAGCGTCTGGAACATGTGGACTTAAGATTACTTTGACCACTCACTCCTGACCATCTGATTTTTGCATCCAGCCAGTTAGACTACTCTGTCTGAGTGACTTGGGTCCACTCTTGGCAGATTTTTCTCCTACTCCCCTACTTACTCTGCCTCCACAGACTATTTCTTACATCTCTTAACTTCTTACCCTCTCTAGTTGGTCATTAAAGCACAATTAAGATGCTTTCTTGGATTTTCATTTGGAGAGCATTGTGACTATAGATTATAGTTGTGGCATTCCTAATTCCAGACTCATTGCATTGCACTTTAATCATGTGTAAACACCCTCCTTGACTGGAATTGTTATAATTGTTTTGTATGTTTATGCATCCCTGAATAAAAATATATTGAAACAGCAAAAAAAACCTTTCCTTTTGGCAGGTACAATGAATTTTACTTTCTGACTCATCCTGCATTATTCATAGAGGAACATTTCCCTGATAATCAGAACTGGCAACTCCTGCAAGTTCCACTGTCACTCAAACAATTTGAGGGAAACTTGTGCCATAAGAGCAGCTTCTACAATGTTGGCCTGACAGCATCCTTTCCTGAGACCCTTCAAGTTGAAACAGGTATTACTTGAGCTGCCCAAGTTCATTTTGAAGGCAGGACACCAAAATAATCAACATAGTCGACCCTCATGTATCTCTTACCTAATACGTTTCTTTGTACTTATAAGGCTCATGTGGTAGTTTGTAGTTACAAAGACTAAATGGCGTGATGCCAAAATGTGACCAACAAAAGATGATTACGAGAATGATTTAGATGAGGTGGCTGCATTCATTTTGTTTTTTCAGGCTTTTTTTTTCCTTCATTTTTATTTGTCAGTAACACACATCCTTTCCCTGGGTGGCTACACTTGCTTCCCTACTGTATCTTTGGAGGGGACCATTGTTATCCTGGCTGGACTTCAGAGAAGTCTTGCTCTACTTACCTCTATTACAAAGGGGTGGGGCATTAGCATTTTAAAGAAGGAAAAGAACATTGCTGACACTGCAGTTCGGCAAGATCAACAGGCATTTTATATACTTGCTGAATATGTCCGTGGCCTGAAAAATGAAAACTAATGCAGCCACTACATCTAAGGATTGGTAATCTGTCATATATTGTTTGTTCTTGGGATATACATTCTTTATTATAAGGTTATCCCCAGCTTTCTAGGCCACAAGACGACCAGATTTGCTGAGGACATTTGTAGACCTCTCTTAAATGCATATTGCAGCAGCATCCATTAAATGCACGCTCTACATTTCCTAAAAGCTATTAGGACAGCATTTCAATGACAGCTGTGTATGGTTGCTTATGACAACAAGCAAATTGGAACAATTTCCACTGGGAAGAATGCATACTTAAAATTGTCAGATGTTGGTAAATTAAAATTGGAAAAACGTAAAAAAAAAAAATGAACTGGCCTAATTCATTCTTCATACATTGTTTTTAATAAAAATTAATTAGGCAATAGCAGAAATGCAAAAAACATGTAGAAAACTCAAGCTGCTATATCTAGGCAATGTAGGACACTGACCACAACAATATTTTGAATGTTTATTCTAACACATGAACCCTAATAGATGACACCATTTGTATTTTTCTACAGTTAATGGAAAAGCTACATTTTCTATTGAAGGTCGCTCCCCTGCACTGTTCTCTTTCACACTCAATAAAAGAGAGAAGCCTGGCTTGATGACATTAACTAAAACTGGGATGCAGCTCGAATTATATCCACAAGTGACTGGAAGACACACGCTGGCAATATATTCAAAAGTATATGAGAGTACCAAAGAATCATATGATAACGTTGTAGAGTATATTGTCTATTGCAGATCTGTGGACCCTGTGTTTATGATCCCTAAGGAACTAGATGTTATAGTTGGTCCCAGCTGGCTAACCGACAAGAAGGGCTTTCTGCAGCTCACATGCCGTGACCCAGTGATTAACACTCATGATGGCCGTTGTACTTTTGGTTTAACTCTAGCCAAGAGAAACATTGTCCTAGCAACATTACATGGAGATCACATCAAATCTGGAGATGAGAGGAGATATGTTCTACAAACCCAGCGAGGAAACAGAGTGGAATTTAAAGTCCACCTTCCCCAGGCAGGTTACTATGCCCTAAAATTGCTCAGCTCTACTGGCCCAAGCAAATTTGAGTCTTTCTGTAATTACCTAATCATATGTACAGATCCTGATGTTGTATGGCCACCTTTCCCCAACATATTACAGAACCCTGTTGGGCCAACCGCTCTAATGGAGAAAAAAGGTATTCTGAAACCTTCTTGTAATGATCCCATTATTTACACTCAGACTGGACACATTTCTATTTCATTTACTTTAAAGGATGATATAAAAATTTTACCAGCCCTTCAGTGTGATGATGTATCACTCAATGACTGTGGAGACAAGCGTCATGTGACACAAGTTCAACGAGGCCACCATATAGAACTGCAGGTTCATTTGCCTAAGACTGGCTCATATGTTCTCCAGATCTTTGCAGATAGCAAAATCTCTCCAGGCAACTTTGAATATACCTGCAACTACTTAATATGCTGTTCAGGCATAGAGACCTCAGGGCCTGGGGCTCCTGCTATACCACAGATACCAGTAGGGTCCAGCAATTCAGCAGACAAAAAAAGTTTTATCCAGCCATCACAGCTAGGACAAGTAATCAACAGCACAGATGGACGCTGTTCTTTAAGTTTCTCCTTAGACAGAGATATGAGCTGCCTGGCTACATTACATTCTGATGATAACAAGTGGAATAGCCAGATGGAAAGACAGTACATTCTGCAAATACAGAAACAGCATCAGGCAGAGTTCTACATCCAGCTTCCAAGACCTGGCTCTTATGACCTCAGGATTTATGCAGATAATAAATTTCAACCTGGAAGCTATGAGCTTGTTTGCAGTTATCTAATATCTTGTTCTAATCCAAAAGCAGCTTGGCCGCCCTTTCCCAACATACTTCAGAACCCTGTTGGACCAACATCTCTGTCAGAGAAAAAAGGTCTTTTGCAGCCTTCCCAAACTGAGCCAATCATTCACACTTCTGATGGACGTTGCTCCTTCTCTTTCACGCTCAAGAAGGAGATGGGTATATTTGCCAGGCTGCAGTCAGAAGACGTGTTGTTAACAGAAGAGGGAGAAAGGAGACACATTCTCCAAGTCCAAAGACAGAACAGAGTAGAATTTCAGGTAAAACTTCCACAGGCTGGCATGTATGTTCTGAAAATATACACCGAATCTGAGCAGGGCAATTTTAAATTTGCATGCAATTATCTGATAACCTGTGTTAATACTCAAGTCAAGTGGCCTTTGTTACCCCTGGAACTATGCAACCCTTCTGGACCTAGTTATATCTCAGAAAAAAAGGGTCTTCTTCGCCCATCCCACCTTGAGCCTGCAATCTTTACAGATGATGGACGCTATTGTGTCAGTTTTGCTGTAGATGAAACAATTGATATTGTGGCTACCTTACATTCTGATGACATCACAACGGAGGAAGCAAGAAGAAGATACATTTTTCAACTGGAGAAGGAGGGTCGGGTAGAATTTCACATCCAACTTCCTAAAGCTGGTTACTATGTTCTTAAGTTGTGCACTAAGATGAAGACAGACCTTAGCAATGTTTACGATTATGCCTGCAATTACCTCTTATATTGCTCAAACACAAAAATAAGGTGGCCATTTTTCCCCATGAGATATAATAGCTGGAATTCAGGTTATGAACTGCTAGAGCCAAAGACTGGGGTTCTGCCAGCCAACACTGAAGTACGGTTCAGAATTAAGGCCAGAGGGCTGGCAGCAGTGTCCATCAAGGGCAAAAACTTTTGGCCTCTGACCTTAGGCCGAGATGAATGCTGGGAAGGGGTATGCAGCACAGCTGGAACCAAGGACATACAAGTGCTGGTGACAAACAATCTGAACAAGAATTATGCTTTGGTGCTTAGTTATCAGGTGAAGGGGGGAAGTCATCAGAGACTGATAGAAAGCTCATATTCCTCATAGTTTTGTAAATCACAATCTCCCTTCCAAAGCAACAGCTCCCTTACAATATGAATCATCTTAACAAGTACACTTGTCAGAGGTGCTAAAACATGATATGGATGATCCACTCCACTGAAGTCTTGTTGTGTGACATATTCCTATTCTAAATCAAGTTTTAAGCTAACGCTTATAGTTAAGCTGAGAGATTTAAAATAGCTATTAAATACGTTGGAAGTGCTACTGAAATAAGAACCTAGCTAGAATTGTATATCTCTCCTGATAGAGTTTGTATATATTATAATGTATATGGGGATGCTTTACAGGTAGTTGAATGGGCATTTGTGTCATAGGACAGATGGACAGAATTTAATAATTTGAACTATATAAGTGGTACTACAGTATGTATGATCTTAAAAATAAGAAACTTGAGGCCATGTTTACTACTTTTAACTTTTTTCTTTTTTTTTGCTAATGACCCGTTTGTAATGTATAGTTTTGTCTTATGTTTGAAGAAGCTTATAAACTAATGTTCCTCAATGGCAGTTCAGCATATCTTTTGTCTTCCTCCTATCTCTTAGCAACCTTTCCAATCTCAGCGAAACACACACACACTTTGGATACAAAGAGACTTGCGCTTAACCCTTTTTCTATTAAATTAGTTTGCTTATGTATACATAAAACACCATACAGTATGTTTCCACAGCTGAATTTTTTTGCATCAGATACAACAATGTAAAAGCTAATCAACTAGTAAACTTAATTTCTATTGTTATTGCCTTTTTACAATTACAGATCCCCAACTGATTGCTCGATATGTGCCCATGTGTCTTTCACAAGACTGTTGAAATCACCACCAGTCCTATTAGGTACCAATATGACTTTAAAAAGATGTCATTAGCTTGGTTTTACTTTACATATGGATAACTAAAAACAGAACAGCTGATTTTATCATATCTATTTACATAAAAATGGCAAATCACAAACACAGAAGCTGGCTACAACCAGTGCGGTTTTTGCTATTGTGTTTGTGAAATCAAAACATACACTCAAGGTATAGTTACTGACAATGTTAAAGTGTACGTAAATATGTAAAGCCAAATCCTAGGAATTCTAAAACGATCCATCTTGCACCATTACCTTTAATGTCTTGTTGGAGGTTGCACAGTCAGTGTTGGTCCGGTCAGCCATAACATTAAGGTCATTGACAGGTATAGTGAATAACATTGATTACCTATTTACAATGGCATCTGAAGGTTGGTGGGATATATTACACAGCAAGTAAACATGTTGCACATGAAGTTGATGTGTTGAAATAGACAAAAATGGACAAAACAGTTTGTTGTGTATGTTGCTGCTTAGCCGCACAGGTCAGGGTGGTCATGCTGACCAGTGTCCACAGCCAAAAGTGCCTACAATTGAGACTTGAGCATCAGAACTGGACCATGGAGCAATGGAAGAAGGTGGCCTGGTCCGATAAATCATGTTTTCTTTTACATCATGTGGATCGCTTATCTGGGGAAGAGATGGCACCAGGATGCAGTACAAAGAGATTCTAAAATGATCCATCCTGCACCATTACCTTTAATGTCTTGTTGGAGGTTGCACAGTCAATGTTGCACCAGTCAGCCATAACATTAAAGTCATTGACAGGTATAGTGAATAACATTGATTATCTAATTACAATGGCATCTGAATGTTGGTGGGATATATTAGACATAAAGTAAACATGTTGCACATGAAGTTGATGTGTTGAAAGCAGACAAAAATGGGCAGAGCAATTTGTTGTGTATGTTGTTGCTTAGCCGAAGAAGTGCCTACAATGAGGACATGAGCATCAGAACTGGACCATGGAGTGATGGAAGAAGGTGGCCTGGTCTGATGAATCAGGTTTTCTTTTACATCATGTGGATCACTTATCTGGGGAAGAGATGGCACCAAGATGCAGTATGAGAAGAAGGTAAGCCAGAGGAGGCAATGTAATGCTTTGGGCTGTTCTGCTGGGAAAACCTTGGTCCTGCCATTCATATGGATGCTACTTTGACACACACCACCTACCTAAACATTGTTGCCGATCAAGAACACTCTTTCATAGAAATGGTATTCCCTGATGGCAGGGACCTCTTTCTGCAGGATAATGCACCCTGCCACACTACAAAAATGGTTCAAGAATGATTTGAGGAACACGACAATTTTTTATTATTTGTTCACAAATCATTATGTTCACTGTTGTAGGCTCTGGGTTTTTATGCATCACTTCCCTGAAGATCTGGCTGGGTAGTGTGCACTGATCACTGCATAGGAGTCCCTCTGATCCTTGTCCTCAGGACTACATGTTTCATAATTCCAAGAGTCATGGAGCATGTACCCTCTTTAAGTCTTCCCTGGCTGCCTATCAGTGCAGGGAGCATTACAGGATTCTCTCTCTCCCGGATGTAAGTGCAACTGCATAGGACCCTGTAAGACAACAGAGCTACCCAAATTCTAAGGAACTGAGGCAGCAATCAATAGACCAGCTCAACTATGAAGAAAGGTAAGGAAACAGCACACATGGTAAGTACTGAGGTAAGCTGCAGTAATTGTTTTTTTATTAGTAAACAGGATTTATATAGCGCCAACAGTTTGAGTTTGTGCAGCACTATTATTTTATGGTTTATTAACATTTCAGAGGCCTGCCTGGTATTATGTAGCAAACAATTGTCTGTATGAAGTCCATCAGCAGGGAAACGGGGGGTAACATTATTTGAAGTATCAAATAGTGACACTTCATTCATACCTCCGCAGAGCAGCATGGTGGATTGCACTGTGGTGACCTAGTATGCCATCTAATGCGTGTGGAAAATTACAGCATGTCTGCATTTTCACACACTGCATTGCAGCTTAGTGGTATGAGTGGGGTACATAGAAAATAATGGTTTTCTATGTGCCATTGCAGTAACTGGTGTTGATTCAGTGTGGAAAAACACCTCACTTAGTGTGAATGAGCCCTTACTGCTACCAGTGTTTTGCCAACGCAGAGCAAAATAACAGGCTCACTGCAATAGTGACCCACTAGCAATGCAAGCTACCTCTTCTCTTGCTCCCCTGCCACCCCATCTAGTCACTGAGATGAAAGATAAATATCTGGAACTTCTGGGGTCATTTGACTTGCTTCTCTTCTTCCATGATGACAGCCCTAGTGCTTGATTTTTGGCTGCTCAGGCACCTCACTGTTACAAAAGAGGCTGGTCAAGAGTCCTCACCCTGTGTAAGCTCTTGTTCACCTTACACTTTATAGTTAATGGTTAAAGTACAACTAAAGGCTCCTGTATAAAGAAGTACAATGTGATGCGCACACCTAATGAAAAGCAGAGAACATGCTGTCAAACCAAAATGCAGTGGGCAAAATATTTTTTTTAATCCCGCTGTAGTGCAAGTGGGCCCAGCCTACACAAGATTGATGATTATACTCTGAATTCAGGGGCAGCGCAGCATTATTGCCACATCATCACAGAAAGCTGCATTAGGTGGACTTCTCAGGCTGGATCACAAGGTATTTGTGGGAATTTGCAGAGGGACCAACAGAAAACTCTTGTGCACATGTAGTTTTATTTAATGGGAGGCCATAGTTCTTGGATGACTGTTATGTGTTAAGAGTTTAAATTAAGGGGACTGTTTAGGTTTTAAAGGTGAAGCTAATTGAGTCAAAAAAAAGGTGATTGGTTAAGACATGTTGGACAATTTTCAATTTATTTTTATAATAAATCCTGTATAATAATTTTAAATAAATGTGTAGTTAAAACTTTTTTTGTTAGTTTTGGGAACACAGAGATGAGGTTAAAATTCCACTCAGGTTTTTTGCAGTCTGTGCCCTACTGGAGAGATTCAGTATCTTAATTTTAGCGACTACTGTCACCAAGACAGAAAAAATGAGAAATCCAAACTGTTACAGTTGTCACCAGACGTTAGGGGAAATCACCCAATGGGGACACTTGTTTGGGTGACAACTGCCTAAGTGGGGAATTCCACTCAATTCATAAAGATGTCCTCCTATTCCTGTTGTGCCTCTAGGGCAAGAAGTGCTGGAAAAGCTCCCAATATACAAGATAGAAAAACATAAGCTGGATGAGGGTTTTAACAAGAACTCCAGGAAAAAAAACGTTTCCTCCTGAAGCTCGCTCTTTTTTCTTTTTCTTTTAAGAGTTTACCGTTTTACTGACCTCCAATAGTATGGCTACTGCGAATATATCCAGTGTACTTCCAACACTCTGACACCCCAGCTATGGGTCTCTCACACAGCACCCATAGAGTCACTGGCAGCTGCATTGCCCACCTTGTCCACTCAGAACTCCTTGCTTTCTGTGAACCCATTCAAAAAATCCAAAGCTATCTGTGAATGGGGAAGGGAGAGTAGAGGTGGGCGGGGCAGTTCCAATGTAGGAGAGCCATATATTTCCTCTTGGAACACCAGTGCTCAGTGAACCAGTAAATTGTAAACAAAACAGGGAGATCCAGGAGATGGCATGCCAGCAGATTGTAAATGTTTTTTCTAGAGTTCTTCTTGTTGTTTCAAATTGTTTTCAGCTTCATGAACTCAAAGTGATAGGTTCTCAGCATAAACAAAATTATGTAATTCATAGATGAAAATTATGTGTAATACGACACACAAGAAAAACACATAAAAGAATATTCAAATAATTTATTAAGTATAAAAATATTTCTTTACATTTTAGGAATCTGATTATGCAGTCAAAGTGTATTAGAAAGTTAATGCACATTAAATAAAAATAGAAATATAACAAAGTGTACTCCCGCTCCCCACCTCTATCATCAAATCTGCAAGTACAGACTCCAAAGACAAACCCATTATCTCACATCCCAGGGCCATGAAATGTTTACATCCTTCACGTTCCTGTGAATTTTATGTCCATGGATTGGTCCAGCCCATATAGAAGAGTCATGGAAGCCTCAGTTCAGCCACTGTTTTCTATAGTCTGGGCTTAGCACACGCTCACCAAGAAGAGGATGTGAGAAGGCGACTGTCTACACGTGGTCTGTTTCTCTCAATATTCAAATTTGGATGAAGAAAGTAGGATTGGTATATGGGATTTTGTGTAAAAGAGCAATTCCCCTTTAAACTCGTAGATGTACTTAGCATGCAAAAACAGTCTACAAAAGTACGGTATCACATAGCAAACAACCACCGATAATTTCTCACTGATCTAATATCAGGTAACTGAAATCTGGTTGGTAAAGGCTACAGTACTTTGTTCATGATCACTGCTCTTTGTTTGTCTGAACAAGTCAGCATATAAATTATCTAGCAATAAATACCAATTTTTGCATTTTAGAAATACACAAATTACTAGATAATGCTATTGGATTAAAAACTTATCCAAACAAAAAACAGTGGGGGTATTTTACTAAAAGCAGAGCATAGTAACCAACCAATTTATCTAAAGTATTTTCTGTTAAAGTGGTTGTAAACCTCAGACATGAAATATGAACAAAGCACATCCCTCTATAGCGTGTACTTGTCTCAATCCAGAGCACTAAGTGTCAAGTTTTCCTGACACAGAGAAAAATCATGCAACCTGTGACTGACAGCCTCAACTCTGTTTCTGTGTGAAGGTCCCTTCCCTCTAATCAGTTCTCAGAGCTCTCACGCTGAGTTTAAATTCAGCTCTCCGCCCCCTGCATTTCAGAGCTGAGAGATCCTGTGTAAATTCAGCATTTTGAATGGATGTAGAGAAGGTTGTAGATAAACAGGTACAACTTGAATTGCATCCAATCTGCATGAAATGTGAAAAACACTGCTTCCTATGGTGCCTGTTCACATATATCTGGTGCACTGCCTGTGTGGATTCAGTGAGGTTTTAAAAAAAAGTCATGTCCAATTTCTGAGCAGTGCGATCACGTGTGAACAAGATAAGATCCTGAGCTAATCCTGTCCTGAAGCTGACGTAAACAACTACTGTATCAATTAGCTGTGAAACCTGAGCTTCATTCCACACCGCACGTGTGAATCTGCTCTTAAGCGTAACTAAACCAAATGTTTCCCAAAAGACTTACATTTGAGGTCAATAACGGTTACAGTTACTAGTATGCTTATGTCAACTCTCTCCCCAACTGTCAAGACTTCAAATGGCTGGTGTCACAGCTGATCACTTGTATAGCACCATGTTAATTGTAGATCAGATAGAGGCTAAGATGGCAGATTCCTTGGCTTTAAAGGAGAGGAAGGTTTAGTTTCACTTGAAGCTTTGAAAATGGAAGCTAGAAGCTGATTGGTTACTATGTGCAACTGCTCCAGATTCTGTCAGCTCCAGTCTCAGCATATTCTCCTCAATGTCTATTTCTTTTTAGAACATGTAGTATACTATGGTTTCAGGTGCATTCAGTTTTGTTGTAGTAATGCAAATGTATTACCAAGAGCTACTCAAATAGCATTTACACTACTTATAAAAGAAGACAAGATAAAAAGTAAAAACTACAAAAAATATTGAAATATTTACACATTCCATTTTTAATGTGAAATCAAAAGTTGGTTAATTAAGAGAGACAGTGTCACCTTTTCCATTCAGGGCAAAGTGACCGTGTCTGATGCATTGCCAGTGCTCCTCCGCTGCTTCTTCTTTCATAGCAGCTAGTGACTGGGGATTTTGGTGGCCACCATGAAAATGGAAGCAGTGGCAAGGGAAGTATCAGTGGGTCACTTAAGAGGGTCTTTGCAAAGGCGTTGTCTCTTTGACCTGTATATGGAAGGTGACAGTGCCTCTTTATTAAAGGCAGTCAAGCAATTTGCAAAGTTATATAACCCACAGCCACCAATTAAAAATCAAACAAGCCGACTTGTTTATTAAAAGAAACCCAAACCTACCCCCACCTTGAGTTAGACACCTATGGCGATTAAGGTTACTGGCTATTGGTTAAATAGCAACAGAGATGTAAACAGTGCCAAAGGTATGCATGGGCACAGGGTAGGGGTCCTAAAAGCTTTAATGGCAAATGCACAAAGCAACTCACAAAGAAATGAAATGGCTTGCATATAAGATGATGGTGACTCCTCCAGCCGAGGTATGGCAAGGGAGAAGACCAGCAGGCTGATTGGCGCATGTTCAGAGCATGCGTGCTCCTTCATGGCCTGAAGGAGGAACACGAATACTCTGAACAATCAGCCTGCTGGTCCTCCCCCTTACATTTCCGGTGACGTCACTATCATCTCTCAGCGTCCTGGAGCCCTGGAAACCACCAGGGCAGGTGAATGGACCGCGAGTCACGTTGCTCACAGAGCTGCCTACCTGAACTGGAATATACCTTGGCTGGTGGAGCCAACATCATCTTATATGCGAGCCATTTCATTCCTATGTGAGTTGCTTTGTACATTTGCCAAGGTTTTATCCCAACTACTACACCTAGATCAGTGCTGCTGTCATTTCTATTTTGATCTCCCACACAGAGAAGCTTCATCTTTGACAGCTGGCAGCTATCAGGACTAAAAGCCACTAATTTGTGTATGGACACATATGGACTCTTGGGTGGTATATTGCCATCACTCCTGCATTGTTCACATCATATATGGATTGTATGCCTCCTCTACTAGGTCCCCTAGCGCCATTATACCCCAATAACGGTAAGGGTCCGCGTTTTTAATTTTTATGACGTGTGCTTCATTCATTGTTCTAAGCACTTTTAATTTGAGAAAGCAGAAATCTGGTTGATGGTTATGGGTTGCTGTACCATGTACACCTTTTTTATTAAGGGATAAAGCTAAAAGTCTATAAAAAAGACAATTTGTGGAATCAACTGAAATGGTGCCTACCAATTTATCATATTACATCTGACATGTGTCAACAGATTTCAGTAAAGTGGCTAGTTGAATTCCTGCAAACACTGCTTTATCCCAGATAAACAAACTATAAGGTAAGCCAAGTTTCCTTCAAGAAAGTTCAATTCACTGCTGCCAAAGAAGAGATAATGACATGGAAATTTCACAGTGACATGGAAATTTCTTTGTTTCAGTGTTGCCTCCTCCATCTGTCACTTTGGTATTTGAAAGTGTTGTATGCCTGTGTCCCCCACCATGCTATTACCTTTCTCTGACCCTTGTGACACTGAAGGACTCAATGGCATAGGGTAAGAGGAAGGTCTTAGCACAGTGGAGGACACAGGCATTCAACACTCTTTAAAGCATTGAATACCCTGCCAGGAAGGGAGGCAGGTCACAGGCCGCTGGAGAGGTACGTATACTACCTTCTCTCAGGCAGGGAACCTGACGTGGTCTCTTTAACATCTCTTACTACAACAGTACATACAAGACATATGGCAGTAATAATTCTCTTCACATTCACTATATCACCAGACTAGTCCAAAATATCTACACAGAATTATTATGAAAGTACAAACCATGTATTGTAATGCTTGAATTCACTCCCCAATGGCATTTATGTTTTGTACATTAAAAGTAGAATATACAAAGAAGAGATTTAATGGCTCATACTCAAGGTGTACAATGCTTAAGAACACACAAACCAAGGTAAAGCAGGTAAAGTGAGTTTATGACTAAGGACATCTGGTGGATAAGACAGACTCCAATGTCTCTCATGGCCTTTGCACAGACAGCAGCAGTCCGCCTGTGTTACCTGGTGTTTGTGAAATGGTGCACTGTGCGCCGACTCTCTTGTTTCAGTTCCTCAATATGAGAATCTAGTTTTTGAATAAGATCCTGCGATCGCAGCTCCTCCTCCTGTAGGAACCGTGTGGCTATCGTGCTGGCCGGGGAGGACGGTGGCATTGGGAGCTACAACAGGGAAAAGTGAAATGAGAGATAAAACAGAAAATATTATTAACGTATGACTGATGTAAATTGTGTGATTCTAGGAGATGTATGATGGGGAAGGGGGGCCGACAGTACAGAAAAAGAAGCTATATGAGATGGGGATTAAGGAGGAACTACACTCACTAGAGGCAGATTAATACATCTCCATGTCTGAGCCTCTAGCAAGGAAATCAAAGAGCAAAACAGAAATGGTATCACCACCATCAGGCACAGAGGTACCTTGGTATACTCACATACCAGGTAATACACTGCTATTTTTCATTAAAAATTCCAGAAAACAATGTGAATTTTTTAATAGAACTGCTTATGTACAATCAACATTTCTAGATGTTCCCTATAACATAGTAAATCTTCACTTACAGAGTTCAGTCCACTTTAAATAACACTTATAGAATAACTCCACCTTTCTTGAGAAAAAAAAAAAAAAAAAAAACATCATAAAAAAAACATTCCTCTCTGGGTGATCTATGTACATTGCAGGGATTTTAACAAACTTTGGTTCAGATTCTTATCTGGTATTCTTAATATAGAGCTGTTTGTTTGTCTGTGTCCATGTGAAAAGGGAATCAGTCAGAGTGATTTTCTCATTATCAATTAGCTGCTCCACCTGCAGGACTTTACTGAGAAAAGTGGCAGGGTCTGCATCCCTTGAGACATGATTTCCGATTGGCAGTATCTCACCAAAAAGGATATTTTTGTTGCAAGGAATGGCCAAAACCTGACTTGTATCTTAGTGCAGACTTCTGGAACAATTAGTACACAAATCACGCAAGCAGGAAATTACATTTTTAGGCGGCGTTCTGTACACCATCTGTGTACAGAATGCTTCTAGGTAGCTATATTGTATTGCATTTTACAGACAAATTATAGCGATGCAGATTGAAAAAGAAAGGTCGTTTTCAAATGCATTCAATTACAATATGACATGTGTTGCAAATGTATGCACTAAATCATTTTTTTTTATTTGCTATTTTATTTTACCCAAGAAAGTGGAGTTACCCTTTAATGGGATAAATAAAACAATGAGACTTTAAAAGGTTAAATATAGTTCCTATATTAAATATTAACCACTTGAAAGTTCATGTTTTTTGGTCACAGAATACAGAATCACAGCGGAATTAATCTTGTCCTCAACTTAAGTGAAGTAAGTTTTCACCTGTGATTCCCGGTTAGAGTCCTCATCTTCAACATGAACATCTGCTTTGCTGTGCTCAGAAGACACCGATTCCACAGAACTTGTCCTGCTTAAACCTTTTAGAACAGAGGCGGCTTCTCGTTGAGACTGGAGAGCACACAGGACCTCCTCATACTTCTCAGAGACTTCATTCAACCGTTCATTAAGTGCAGTCAACTCTGTCTCGTGCTTGCCCAGCAGTTCCTGGGATCTCCTGCCAGGAAAAAAATGTTTTATGGATCAGAAAAACATATTCAATTTACAAATGTAGAGCCCTCTAGGGCTATTAGAGAGTTATATTGTTTTGCTCACAGTAGTGAAGTGATCATGTCTTACTGGATTACTTTAGGTCAGGCTGGAGGGCTCTCCAGGTCAGGTCTCTGGTACCTTCCCCTGGTTCTGGAGTCTTCCAAAAGTGTCTACAAGCCAGTGGGTGGAGGGGTGGAGACTAAAATCTGCATATTAATGGAAGTTGGACCAATCCCAGACAGGAGGCCTGGCTGGGTGGCAGACAGGCCCCTAAATATGAAAGAGCCTGGCAAGCAGGGGAGTCCGGTGATCAGGTGGAATATGGAATGTTAGTACTGTAAGGCCTGAGAGGGGACCCAGGGGGAAGGGGGCTCTAACCTCCAGGTTGGAGCTGAGAAGGAGGAGAAGAAGTTTGGAAGAGGAAACTGCGCCACAATTCTTATACAGAGGGTACCCTGTTCAGCATAGAACACTAGCCCAGCAGCTTGAACAAGCAGTCTTATACAAAACTTCATGATACAAGGGACCAATTGAGTACCTCTACACCCCCAGAGCCTACAAGGGGGAGGGCTGCCATGTGCAATATCCAGCAAGTTCTCCCTGGGACAGTGCTAAGGACTGTTCTGGAATCTCTTGCTCTGGGATACTTTTTAAGACAGCCAGGTGGGTGGGTAGTTTCCAGCTGGAGTCTGAAGAGATTCACTTAGAGGGACCTAGTGCTCCTTAAGGAGACTTTGTAATTGAACCATTAAGAGACAGAAGCCACTGTAGAGGGAGTAGAGTCCAGCATCCATCCTTTAGACACAGAAAATAGGAAGTTTGTTCCCAGAGTTACTGTTTCAAGTGAAGTTAGGCATCCTATATAATGATAAAGACTCCTCATTACAATAGAAGAGGGAAATCAGCACACCAGCTAACATGTTTCATGCTAACATCAGCGCTTATTCATAGCTTAATGAATATGCACTGATGTTAGGGTGAAAAACGTTAGCTGGTGTGCTGTTTCCCCTCTTCTATTGTATTGTGGAGTGTTTATATGGAAGATGTTACAATAAAGGTCATTATATGGGATGTGTGATTAACCAGAACTCTTTTTCCACATCATGCTGACTGCATACACCTGTCACCCCAGCTGCAAGAATCTGTCATTTCCTGCTACTGGACTGTGCTGTATGCACCTAATGGTCCATGTGAAAGAGATCTAACAAATGGTAAACAATAGTTCTGTCGAAGGTGTGTGCAATGCACTGGCTGCAGCATTTCAACATCAAACAGTCACAGAGCTGGAACCTGACTGAAGGAGTTATGTTATTCATTAGGGTAACACTTAAAATGTACATGCTAATAATATTAATAATTTAGTGGCAACCTTAGAGATAAAACTACTGCACTGTTTCTTGGAGTCACATTTTGTGAACCTCTCCCTATGTTTATGTAGGCTGGTACATTAAAGAGCCATGTAAAAATGAATATTCCTCTATTCCAACAAAAACATCTGTAAAATTATTCTATTCTAAACTCCATCACTGGAAATGCGATGACCATCTGGTTTTGTTGGTGGTATAATTTGGTTTTCATCCAGAATCGTGAGCATGCCAGTACCACATAAGTTGCTGTCATCCAAGGGAACCAGTTTCCTCACCTATCCACTGCAGTCTGGATATCCGACTCTCGTGTCTGCAAAACAAGCTCCAGATCCCCCCGAGCCTGGGACAATTCTTTCTGTAGTTTCTGGTTCCCACACTCAAGATTTTCCAAAGCCTAAAAAACACAGGAGAGATTGTAATGTGAAATAAATCCAAGCAGCACATACAACAGAAATGTAGAAGGAAAATTACAGGTAGTACACTACAATCATCTATGCCAACAGGTAATCTAAAAAGTTACAAAAAAAAGACGAAATTGCATGGGCAGTCCACAGTGGGGGGGGGGGATAATTCACCAAGTTCTCTGCAATGCTTCTATTTTTCTTTGTATATTGGTATATATTAATTACTGGAAACAGATAATTATGGCCATATAAGACTCAAATTTCCTCTGATTCCTTCTGAATCAGCCGAAATTCAAGCCGTGGATGGCCCTGTTGGCACCGCTGGGCTCAACAAACTTTGATCTGAAATTTAAAGGAGCTGTAGCGAAAATTCTCAGCCCAACAGTGACTGCAGCCAATCACATGCAGTCACTGTTTGGGTATTCAGACAGACATAGGAGCAGCGACTATCAGGATGCAATAACCAGCAGGGGAGAATCCTCCATCAATGTGGTTTAGCATTGATTGGGGAATCAAGTGATTTCTCTCGTTCAACATGTGTGGCTGAATATGAGAGTTCACCTTTACATTAACATGTTACACCCATATTTAGAATGTAACATGTTATGAATAGCCCAGCCCCTGCTTCCCCTCTTTGACAGCTAGCAAGGGATCTCTCCCCACTTGCTGTCAAAATAAAAAAATTTAAAAAAAAAAAGTCCTCTGTGAATGAGAAACTACATGTCCTGACAACCTTAGTGGCTGTCGGCTTGTAGTTCTCAATAAACTACCACAGTGCAGTGGACCGCCGTGGTAGTTTATTGAGTCTTCCTGTCAGTATATCTGCTTGCCTGTACATCCCATACAGGCAAGAAAATTTACGGACAGGTCTGCATGAGACCTGCATGGCACCAACGATTTGTTGATCTCTGGTGCAATGGTTTACAGGCTCCTGCAACGAGAAATAATAAATGCACATTTTTTTACCTGCAAAAAAATGTTCATTTATTATTTTTTTAGCAAAAGGTGAACGTATCCTTCTATGTATACGGCTACCCTAAAAACCTTCACAGGAGTTACAATGTTCAAATCTTCCCCCATTCTGCTAAAAAACTGTTTTGTTGCAGACTCTGTCCTCATTAGAGAGGCTTCCTATCACTTTGACAAACTTTCAACAGGACAGAAAGCAAGGGAAAATTCCCACGAGGGAAAAGACAGGAGTAAAAACCTGAAAGAAGACTTAACCTCCCCTACTCTATCCAAATAAAAACCCCAAAAAACTTTTTATCCTTACTGGTAAAATATGCTTCCTGGAGTACTGTAGAGGACACGAGTTTCGTTAAATCCTTACAGCTGGGTTATATGCAGCTACTGTCAGGGGACTGGACACCGGCAAAAAAAGGCAAACTGCAGGAACATTCTCTGTAGCACCGCTCCCACTCACTTCCATTTAGCCTCAGTTTTGTGGCAAGCAATAGGGAGCTCATAAAGGAGGGAATCTGATTTCCTAAAGAAGGCAATAGCTAAATGACCAGATGAAGGCAGAAAATCATAATGGGGGCAACCAACAGAGCAGAGGGTACTAGGGCTCTGACTCAATGTACTTTAAACAGCAATAGAGCTTAAGGCTGAGCCTGAGCTATTGAGCTCATCTGACCCCTTATCTTTCCGTTTCTGGTCTATCATGTGTGATTAAAATGTCCCTGGTGAGGCGCAGGGGGGAAAACGCCACATTGAAAGCACTTGAAGGTCACTAACCCAGGATCAGAGAGAGTAAACTGCTAAAAATGTGCCCTCGAATCTAGAACCATGAGATGTTGCTTGGTTGGCTACTGAATGCAGAGGAAGAGGCAGGCCATGCAACCTTAGACAACCCCTCAAAATATGGTGGCGCATGTCCAGCACATGATTTCTGCCATGTAGGCGCAGTACTGCATGAAAAAGCAAGGAGGAGACCAGGTGTAACAGTGGCACAGCAGGCTCCCTCTGCAAAGATACCCAAATGGCACCATTAACCCAGACCATCCTGGACTGTAAAACTATACTACCAGAAGTGTGGAAGGCAGTAATTCTCATCCCCAAAGAGCATTTAGTGATTAAAGAGATTCCGCCCCTATTTACTGATCGTGTCAGCAGCAGGTATAAGAGGGAGATATTGTCTTCCTGACTTTGCCCTTTTTACAGTGGGCATATCACTGCAGGGGAGTAGGCACTACACCAGGCAGACCATGTAAATTGGCAGGCTTCTCTCTGTAGAGAGAAGAGTTCAATCCCCTAAGGACACCAGCAAAAAAAACTGAGGCTTGGGGATGAAGAATGACCCTGTAGTCTTTTTGCCAGTGTCCAGTCACCATCTGAAATGACAACATATAGCCCAGCAATAATGATTTAAAGAAGCCTGTGTACTGCACTGTACGATCGGGTAAAACATGTTTTGGCTGGAGTTGTGTTTTTTAATAAACTGATCATTAAAGTGGTTGTAAAGGCTCAAGGTTTTTTTTACCTGCATGCAATCTATGCAAGCAGGTAGAAAACCTCCTGTGAGCAGCTCCCCACACAACCCCCTAATAATTACCTGAGCTCCATCTTGATCTAGCAATGTGCACGGAAGCCTCGGCTGTCCCGGGTCTCTTCCTACTCATTGGCTGAGACAGCAGCGGGAGCCACTGGCTCCCTGAGCCAATGAGGAGAGAGTGGAGGGCAGGGCAGAGCCGTGTGTGTGTGTGCGCGTGTGCGTGTGCGTGTGTGTGTGTGTGGACACACAGAGCAGCGGCTAGGGAGCAAGCTTGCTTGGTTGTCCCCATAGCCAGCTGCATGCTGTGGGAGTACTCAGCAGGAGCACCAGCAGGTGACCCGAGGAGAGGAAGATCAGGGCTGCTCTGTGAAAAACTACTGCATAAAGCAGGTAAGCATGACATGTTTGTTATTAAAAAAAAAAAAATCTGCCTTTACAATCACTTTACTTTTCACACAATTCACAGAAAGAATACAATAAAAAATGCATAAGCGCAAGTTACTTTTACTGAAAACCAAATGATCTACAAATGCTAAAATATAGGCTGTGATACTTATTCACAAATCTTGACTAGCCATGTCGTCTCTAAAACTACTTGCGTAGTACCTTATCCTGCGTTGCTTCCCTGTCAGCTCTGACCCGCTCAGCTTGCACGCTCCTCTCCCATTCTTTGGCTGTAACGCTGGAGGCAATGCTAATGTCCCTCTGGTGTAGTTCTTGTGTCAGCTGAGAGATCTCCTTCTTCATCCCATCAAGAACACTGCTATATGACAGTTCGGCCTGGCAGAGCTGGCTCTTCAACTGTTCGAAGAAACATTAGAGACTTTCATTTATTTCTTTTTTTTTTTATTAATTTCAGTATTTTTTTTAAGTTTAGAGAAATAAATTATTACAAATAGATGTATAGCCAGTTAGCTATCATAGCATACACTCACCGGCCACTTTATTAGGTATACATGTTCAATTAATTGGTAACAGAAGCTGCCAATCACCTTTCAGTATCTTAATGCATTTAGGCATGTACACGTGGTGAAGACAACTTTCTAAAGGTCAAACTGAGAATCAGAATGGGGAAGAAATGGGATTTAAGTGAATTTGAACATGGTATGGTTGTTAAAAACTGAAAGGTATCCTCCTGCGCTCAATAGGATGAATAGAACTGTTTTTTAGCTGCTGCCACTCAACTTAAACCAACAAGTGTAAAAAAACTTTAAAAATTAGTGAAGCGCTAAAATGATCAAATATCATAAATAAAAATAAATAATAAATAAATAAATCTATGCCGAATCATATAAAAGTGCTCAGTGATATCACACAAAATCCATATCAATAACACCTCCCTACATGGGAGATTAAATTAGTGAAATCCCAATATATAATAATATATCGTGAACTAACACACAGTGAACAAACTGATGATAATATAACTGAACTCTAAATTAAGATCCACAAAAATAGGATATCAAGTGGAAAAACATACCAGTGACTTCCTCCCCAATGTATAAATAAACTATTTAACATTCATTATTGCCATAAACTGATAAACAATGCATAAATTAGAGAAAAAAGCCCATGCATGTGATTCTGTGTTTCAAACAAACGTGTTCTCCACTCTAGTGTGAAAAGTGAATCCTCCAACCGGCAGCAATACCTGCTCACCTCCTCACGCTGACCCACACAGGGCCACAAAGCAGTTATCACCTTAATGGTATATCCTCTCAGATAAAGCTCCTCATCCAGGTGCACTTAGATGGCTCCTCCTTAATATATCTCCTCACTTGCATCTCCACTCCAGGGCACATAAGTGAATACAAAAAACCTTTCCATAGTGTAGGAATTCCATTTATTTAAAGATAAAAACAGTAAGGTATTAAACTCACATTTCAATCCCAATAAAAAAGCTTTGTTACCACATCCTATGAGTGTATTTGCATAGTAATGGGGAATCCAATATGGCCGCGGCGTCCGGACATGTGTCACCCGAAATGACGAACCGACGTGTTGCGTCACATGCGTTGTGACTTCATCAGGGAGTGGAGATGCAAGTGAGGAGATATATTAAGGAGGAGCCATCTAAGTGCACCTGGATGAGGAGCTTTATCTGAGAGGATTTACCATTAAGGTGATAACTGCTTTGTGGCCCTGTGTGGGTCAGCGTGAGGAGGTGAGCAGGCATTGCTGCCGGTTGGAGGATTCACTTTTCACACTAGAGTGGAGAACACGTTTGTTTGAAACACAGAATCACATGCATGGACTTTTTTCACTAATTTATGCATTGTTTATCAGTTTATGGCACTAATGAATTTTAATTAGTTTATTTATACATTGGGGAGGAAGGCACTGGTATGGTTTTCCACTTGATATCCTATTTTTGTGGATCTTAATTTAGAGTTCAGTTTTATTATCATCAGTTTGTTCACTGTGTGTTAGTTCATGATTTATTATTATATATTGGGATTTCACTAATTTAATCTCCCATGTAGGGAGGTGTTATTGATATGGATTGTGTGTGATATCACTGAGCACTTTTATATGATTCGGCATAGATTTATTTATTTATATTTATGATATTTGATCAGTTTAGCGCTTCACTAATTTTTAAAGTTTTTTTTACACATGGTATGGTTGTTGGTGCCAGATGGGCAGGTATGAGCATTTCAAAAACTGCTGAACTACTGCAATTTTCACACACAATCATCTCTGGGGTTTCCAGAGAATGATCATAAAAAAAGAAAATATCCAGCGAGCGGTAGTTGTGTGGACAAAAATGCCTTGTTGATATCAGAGGTCAGAGGAGAGTGGGCAGACTGGTTGCTGCAACATTCAGATGGTAGGGTCAGAATTTGATGTAAACAACATGAAAGGATGGATCCATCCTGCCTCAACCAGATCAGCGGTTCAAGCTGCTGCTGGTGGTGTAATGGTGTGGGGGATATTTTCTTGGCACTAGCGAGGTGTACCTAATAAAGTCGACAGTGAATGTAAATTACATTATTGGGCAAAAACAGAATAATGGCAGAGTGATAGTTGACAGTGTGTGTGTGTACAGTTGTGTTCAAAATAATAGCAGTGTGTTGAAAAAAGTGAATAAAGCTCAAAATCCTTCTAATAGCTTTTATTTCCATACACACAAATGCATTGGGAACACTACACATTCTATTCCAAATCAAAACATGAAGAAAAATATATCAAATTTGTGTTGTTCCTCTAAAGAAAATTGAAGAAAAGTGAATATTAGACTGTTCAAAAAATAGCAGTGTTTGTATTCTTCTTTACAAACTCAAACATTCACTATATAAACTGAAAAATGTTTGAAGATTTTGCTTTCCTTTGAATCACTTAATGAATATTTAGTTGTATAAGCACTGTTTCTGAGAACTGCTGTTTATCTGTGTTGCATGGAGTCAACCAACTTCTGGCACCTGTGATCAGGTATTCCAGCCCAGGATGATTGGACTACATTCCACAGTTCTTCTCTATTTCTTGGTTTTGCCTCAGAAACTGCATTTTTTATATCACCCCACAAGTTTTCTATTGGATTAAGATCCGGGGATTGGGCTGGCCACTCCATAACGGCAATCTTGTTGGTCTGGAACCAAGATGTTGCACGTTTACTGGTGTGTTTGGGGTCGTTGTCTTGTTGGAACACCCATTTCAAGGGCATTTCCTCTTCAGCATAAGGCAGCATGACCTCTTCAAGTATTCTGATGTATTCAAACTGATCCATGATCCCTGGTATGCGATAAATAGGCCCAACACCGTAGTATGAGAAACATCCCCATATCATGATGCTTGCACAGCCATGCTTCACTGTCTTCACAGTGTACTGTGGCTTGAATTCAGTGATTCAGTGTTTGGGGGTCGTCTGACAAACTGTCTCCGGCCACTAGACCCAAAAAGAACAATCTTACTTTCATCAGTCCACAAAATATTGCGCCATTTCTCTTTAGGCCAGTCTATGTGCTCTTTGGCAAATTGTAACCTCTTCAGCACATGTCTTTTTTTCAACAGTGGGACTTTGCGGGGGCTTCTTGCAGATGGCTTGGCTTCACATAGGAGTCTTCTAATTGTAACAGTACTCACAGGTAACTTTAGACCTTCTTTGATCTTCCTGGAACTGATTGTTGGCTGAGTCCTTGCCATTTTAGCTATTCTATCCATTCGAATGGTAGTTTTTTGCTTTCTTCCACGTCTTTTAGGTTTTGGTTGCCATTTTAAAGCATTTGCGATCATTTTAGCTGAGCAGCCTATCATTTTCTGCACTTCTTTATATGTTTTCCCCTCTCCAATCAACTTTTTAATCAAGGTACGCTGTTCTTCTGAACAATGTCTGGAACGATCCATTTTCCTAAGAATTTCAGAGAGAAATGCACTGTAACCAGCATGTACAACATTTGCTGCCTTCCTTCCTTCAATAAGGGCAATAATTGCCACCTATTTTTCAAAGAATGAATGACCTCACTAATAGAACTCCACACTGCTATGATTTTGAGCATGCCCCTTTCAATTAGTGATTCAATTACACAGAATCAGCATCATGCAATGTCATGACTATTGGGTCTGTTGGATTTCTATTACTCTACCACACCTGCTAGTAAATTATTTGCCATGTAGAAATATCATTTCTACCAAAAACAGTGATTGATCAGGTTAGTGATGTCTGAATGCTATTATTTTGAACACAACTGTATATACACACACATTTTATATATATATATATATATATATATATATATATATATATATATACATACATACACATACATACATACATACACACACATATGTACACACACATACACACACACACACACACACACACACACTAGACCAAAAACTTGAAATAAGTCTACTGTGACCAAATCCCATGGGACAGGATTGGATGTCTTAGCAGCCAGTCGCCTAGCACCAGCACTGTCACATGGAAGCAAGAGAGGAGAGTTACATGCTCCCCATACCTGTAAGTATCTAGTATTTTCTCACTACTGATGGCCAAATGGAGTACTGGAGGAGTGAAGAAAAGGTAAGTATACATTGCTGAAGGACCTACCAATAAAGCTAAATTCCAGGCAGATATTAATACACAATTAATGAAGCTCTATATTCATCAACACATTTGTAAATGTAGTTTTTAAATTCAAGAAGGTTAGGTTCCTGAATGTAACTTATCTGGTTAAGTCTTTTGCAATCCCCTGTGCATCAGAGCACAGACTGGGGAAGGAAAAGCCAGTACAAGCAGCCATTCAGTTGTGCTGCAGTGCAAGCGCATAGGAAAAGAGAGCAAAGTGACAGTGAAATGAGCTCATCAATCTTGTTCTTCCAAATTTTACTGTCCAGTCACAGGCTGGGGGAAGAACAGGACCTTTAGTGGCTTAGCGGTTGCAGCACAAGAGCCCTTGGTTCAAATCCCGACAAGGCACTAATTACATGGAGTTTTGTTGTTGTACCTGTGATTGTGTGGGTTTCCTCTGGTACTCCGTTTTCTTCCCAAAGACATGCTGGTAGGTGTATTGGCTCCCATATAAATTGGCTCTAGTGTGTGTGTATACTGTATATGTATGCATGTGAGGTAGGGACCTTCATGGGGGAAGGGACTTGTGTAAATGTAATATGTAAAACGCACTGCATACATTTTTAAGCACTAAATAAATAGCTAAAATAAGTAAATATGTTACTTGAAACATTAGTACAAATCTAATACTTGCCCATTCCTCAATGTTTTATCCCTTAAAACACACTGCAAGCACAGAAATATAACTGTTGATGTAACAGAAATATAGAGTTCTCCTACCGTACTGTTTGAGCGTATAACACAATGGGGTTTATTTACTAAAGGCAAGTAGACTTTGCTAAGGGCATTTGCTCCAGAGCTTAGTAAATGAGGTGAAGCTACACTTTGCAAATCTCATGGAAGGTAAATAAAAACAAACAGCATTTCTGCTTGCACATGATTGGATGATGAAGGTCAGTAGAGCTTCCCCTCATTTACTAAGCTCTGAAGCAAATGTCCTTGCAGAATGCAACTGCACTTGCAAAGAACACAGTCTATTTGCCTTTAGTACCCAGGTGTCTTCTGAGCTCTCAGATACTAAACAAGTGGAGTCCATCCTGCCTATTTCATATCTGAGAGATTAAAAAGGACACAGGTCTCTCCTTCTTTATACCTTCTTGTTCACTTCATTGCTATCAAGATTTCTGGCAGAAGCAATAGATATTTTCTTGAACAGATTAAATAAAAAAAAAAAAAAAAAAAAAAAACTTGCAAGGGTATATTTGGCACACCAAATTAGGGAAGTTCATTGTAGGTAAGGGTTTATATGCATTTTAATGTTAACAGAAAAAAAAATCATGTCTTCAGTCCGGTTAGACAGGACTGCACTGTGTGGCAGTTTTGTATAAATCTCAGAACTGGATGGCCAAAAATCACAAATACTCTGGCAGGGAAAACAGCTGTCGGATAACAGCTTGTAAGTCTGACAGCTGATCATTGAGCGAGGAACTGTATCCATCGGAGAGTAGGTTGAAAGTCTGAGCAGTCACTAAACAGGTGGGTCATTAACTGAGGAGTATCTGTACATACATAAACATTTATATATATATATATATATATATATATATATATATATATATATATATATAAAATATAACACACACACACACACACACACACACACAGGAATGTGCAATTCCTATAGCCCGATGCAGTTCCGGGCATGCAGCAGACATCAGTCAACGGTCGACTCTCTTGTAAAAGAAATCCAACTAACTAGCCACTGGATTGCTTATACAAGCAGCGGGAGGGGACATCCCCCCTTCCGCGGGCTGTACTGTCGCACCAAGACACCCAATAGGCTATTTGGTGCTTCCGCTCTGATCTAGGAAACAGGAAGCGATGAGCATACATCACTTCTAGTTTCTCTGGATGTAAATGGCGCCATTTTGAAAAAATGGAAAGTATTTGATCACACCGATCTTGTGCAATCAAATGCTTTTAAGGGCAGAGGAGGGATCTGGGGTCTTGTTGACCCTAGATCGCTCGATGCCTATTGCTGTGACAAGGGATGTTTACGATCCTTGTGACAGCAATAAAAGTGATCAAAAAAAGGAAAAAAAATTAAAAAAGTGAGAATTTTAAAATAATTAAAACTTTTTTTAAAGCACCCACATCCCCACACAAACAGGCGAACGCATGCATCGGTCCTGCACACATGCAAACAGCATTCGGTCCACACGTGATACATCACTGAGAATGTCAGCTCATGGGCAGTAATTCTAACACCAGACCTACTCTGTAAATCTAAGATGATAACCTGTAAAAACTTTCAAAGCGTCACCTATGGATAGTAACATTTACATTGTTTGTTGCCGCTGCACGGGCGTGCACAATTTTAAAGCATGACATGTTTGGTATGCATTTACTCAGAGTAACATCATCGTTTATATTTTACTAAAAAATTGGGTTTAGTATTGTATTTTTTTTTGTGTGTGTAAAAAGTGTATTTTTCCCCAGTGTATTTTGCCCTAGAAAAACAAATCTTTGGGTGTTCTAAGAAATGTTATAGCAGTTTAAGTTGCCATAAAGCCCCTCATCAACCCTTCATATTTTCCAAACTGGCAAAAAAAATGTTTTGTTCTTTTTTTTTTTATCAGGACAAGCAGATTGTCATGAGGGACAAGTAGACTGGAACACTGATTTAGTCCTTGGACAAGTACTATTTAAAAAAATGTCCACACCTCTGTATACATACAATGTATATATTTATATTTCATCTGTGCACGTAGCCGTTTGCCTGGAGAGAAAGCTTTAAAAAGGAACATGTTGTTTTGCCCTACATTGCCCTAAACATTACAACCTACACTGGAAGGACCAAGAGCAGTGCCTACATCTCCTACCTGACCCTTTGGAGATTAGTATCTACTAATGAATAACAGGTTCATTCCACTAATGAGGCAGAGCCATTGGGCCTTCTCTGTAGTCTTAAAGTGAGAACTGATAGAAGGCAGTTTATGTTTTCCCTGTCTTGATATGATTACAACTCATACAGTATATAAAATGGCAGTAAGGAATACATACGATACCAAAGGCCCTGGTACACAGAACATATTATCAAAATCATTTCAAGCCATACCAAATAATATAAAAAGTACAGAGATCTCTCACTGACCTTCTTAATTTCTTCCCAGCATTTCGTGTGCTCATCTTCTAACAGCTGCCTTGATTCAGCCTTCTCCTTAATCTCTTTAGCAAGCTGCTTGCATTGGAGTGTCACTGACCCAATATGACTTTCTAGTCGGGTCACTTCATCCTGTAGCCTCTGCTCATTTAAATGGCTAATGGACAGCTGAGAGCGCAGTACATCCACTTCTGTACACCCATCAGAGAGCCGGGTTCCTTTTAATCTTTCTTCTAATGACCTACAATCCATAATCATAAAAAACTTTGAAAGCATTTCATGCTCACATGCTAAAAATACACAACATGCTCACATGCTAAAATAAAGACATATGAGTTTTTATGCGGCATACCTCTTCATATTATGTGCTCATAATACGAATCAATAATATACTGAAAAATCAGCTTTTCCAACAGCCAGTAAAACAGAAGGCAGACTGCCCCACACCATAAAAAGAATATACGACTGGATTATTTAAAAGCATGTCACACATAATGTTTTTTTTTTATGAAAGAGCAAATAAATCAGTATGATTAGAAAGTTATGAAATACCACATAAACTACAAGTTGTATTTAATTCCTTATACGTTTTCCATCAGCCAATTTGGTTTAAAGGAAACCTGAGGGATCACCTTACAAGGTAAGGTGCAGGGTAGACCTATGAACCTCCATATTCCCTGGCTCAGTTCATCTTTAGGATGCCCAGGGATCTACAAAAAGGTAGCATTCCATTAACCAATTAGCATCCACACTGCTTTTTTTCCAATAATTTTCCCCACTTCCTTCTATCATCTGAACCTTCCTATAGACATCTGAGGCCACTTACTTCATTCAGCACTCAAAATAGGGTAGCAGGATAAGACTAGTTATACATGTATAGATTTTCTCCCACCAGTCAGTTATTGCTGAATTTCACCATCCATGCTAGGCGGCATAGATGGAGGAATCTCAACTGCTGGCTGTTGTATTCAGCAGCAATCAGGACCCATAGCTGCCTCAATGACTGCATTTGATAGGTCACGGTCACTCTTCGGCCTAGTTCTAATGACCTTGCCTTATCTTGTGTCCATCCTGCTTGCAATTTGTTAAGGGCAGAACACATCCCCCAAGTGTCATTTATTAGCTCTTAATTGAACGATTGCCTAACCTCCCCCTGTCCATCCAAGTATTTATTCATAACATTCCGGGGGACGGCTGGCGAGGGGACAGGCTGGCATTCCTTGCGCAAAGTACGCATTACGGCATTAAGTATCTGGCACTTTAAACATGGCACTTTAACTAAGGCAAGTACAAACAATAGTGCTGCACCCCAAGTAGATTGCATGTGCTCTTCCCTCTCTCGGTCAGCCTTCCTTTGTTATCTCTCCTCTCTCCAGCATGCTCTTGCTAACTCTCTTTGTTGCTATAATGCCCTCTCTTCTCAAACTCTCTCTTGTTTACCCCACCTCCCCACCACAACCTGTACATATCACCCTCACTCCTGCCCTCTCAATATCACTGCACTTATCTCCTGCTCTCTCTTGGTCCACATAATGTCACCGCTTCAAAAGCACTGCGGCACTTGCCCTCATATAAATCTCGCTGCCACCTCACCTCCCTCACCCTCCTATTGCTACTAACTTCTGGAGACATTGCCCCAAACCCTGGCCCTCCACCATCAAACTCCAACCCACAGAAGCAGCAGCCTCCCCTCTCTGGCCGCAGCCGCAACCCTCACTCTCATCTCAATTCCGCTGCTTCCACGCACCAACCCCACCCTCCTATGTGCCCTTTGGAATGCCCACTCAGCCTCTAACAAACTCTCTACTATCAATGACCTCTTCCTCTCTCACTCCCTCAACCTTTTTGCTATTACTGAAACCTGGCTCCAAGATACCGACTCTGTCTCCTCAGCTGCACTCTCACATGGCAGCCTCCTCTGGACTCACTCGCCCAGACCCAGCGGACGAAAAGGGGGCAGAATCGGACTTCTTCTTTCCCTAGAATGCACATTCTAGGTTCTTCCTGTCCCCCCGCTCTTTCGAAGTGCACTATATTCATCTCTTTTCTCCCGTTTGTCTGAGGATCGCAGTCATCTACCGGCCCCGGGCCCAGTTTCACGCTTTCTCAATGACTTTTCAGCATGGCTACCAAACTTTCTCTCCTCTGAGGTGCCTGCCATCATCCTTGGTGACTTTAACATCCCAGTCAATGTTCACACCCCTGCCACCTCTCAACTACTCAACCTAACTTCCTCTTTTAACCTAACAAAATGGTCACAATCCAACACCCACTGCAATGGCAACACCCTTGACCTTGTATTCACCCACCTATGCACTCCATGTAACCTCTCTAACACCACTTTTCCTCTCTCTGATCACACCTTTATCAGCTTCACACTCTCCCTGCCTCCTACCTCCCATGCCTCCAATACGCAAACCGTTACCTGTAGAAACCTCCACCACCTCAGCCCTGACCTTCTTCACTCCGCTACTGAGCGCCTCTATGATGAAATTGCACCCCTGTCCTGCCCAGAGCTGGCCACATCTGCCTACAACAACTATCTATCATCCTCCCTGGACGCTCTTGCTCCTCTTTCTACATGCAGAACCAGGCCTCGCCTGTCTCAACCCTGGCAAACAGATGACACCAGAAGTCTCAAGAGACGCAGCCGCACTCTTGAGCGAGCATGGCGTAAAACTAAATCCCTGAAAGACTTTACCCTCTACAAATCCGCTCTTCTTAAATACAACTCCAGCCTCCACGCTGCTAAGCAAACCTACTATAACACTCTCATCAAGATCCTCTCATCCAATCCTCGTCAACTCTTCTCTACCCTTAATTCCTGCCTCCACCCACCAACTTACTTACTGCACAGGAGATTGCCAGTCACTTCAAGAAGAAGATCGACACAATTCGTGATAAGATCTCCAGCGTCAAGCTTCCTCCTCTAACCAACATACCAGGCCCAACACTAAACTCAACACTCCTCCTCCAACCCTGTTACCTTCAAGGAAGTTACCGAACTCCTTTCCAAGGCCCACTTCTCCACCTGTCCCCTGGATCCTGTCCCCTCACGACTGTTGCAGCCTCCTTCCTGCTCTATCCTAAACTTTCTAACCCACATCTTCAACCTCTCACTCTCCATGGGCACCTTTCCCTCCCCACTCAAACATGCACTGGTTACCCCCCATTCTCAAAAAACCCTCGCTGGACCCCACCTGTTTGAATAACTTAAGACCCATCTCCCTGCTCCCGTTTGCCTCCAAGCTTCTCGACCGCCTTGTTCACAACCGTATGAACTGCTACCTCACCAACAACCTTCTTGATCCCCGACAGTCTGGCTTCCGCCCACAACATTCCACAGAAACTGCCCTACTAAAACTCACTAATGACCTACTAACTGCTAAAACCAATGGCCATTACTCCATACTCATACTCCTTGACCTTTCCGCTGCCTTTGACACAGTCGACCACCCGCTCCTCCTCAGTAAACTCCACTCCATCAGCCTCTGTGACTCTGCTCTCTCCTGGTTCTCCTCTTACCTTTCTCAGCGCACTTTCAGTGTCACATAAAACTCCTCCTCCTCTGCTCCTCTTCCAGGTGGGGTACCCCAAGGTTCTGTTCTTGAGCTCCTCCTTTTCTCTCTCTATACCTCCGCAGTGGGCCAGCTGATAACCTCCCATGGCTGCCAATACCACCTCTATGCTGATGACACCCAGATCTATCTCTCCACTCCCCAGCTCACCCCCTCAATCTCCTCACGTATCACAAATCTACTTAGCGACATATCAGCATGGATGTCACATCATTACCTCAAACTCAATATTTCAAAAACTGAGCCTATAATGTTTCCTCCTCCCCGATCTCCCACTCACGACCTTACCATTAAGATCAACAGCACAACCATTGGTCCTTCCCCTCATACCAGGGTGCTAGACGTAATCTTAGACTTTGACCTCTCCTTTGGGCCCCAAATCCACTCACTGGCTAAATCCTGCAGCCTCAACCTCCGGAACATTTCCAAAATCTGCCCCTTCCTGACCAATGACACCACAAAACAATTTATCCACGCCTTGGTTATATCCCGCCTCGATTACTGCAACTCCCTCCTCACTGGTCTACCGTTACACAGGCTATCCCCCCTTCAGTCTATTATGAATGCTGCTGCTAGACTCATACACCTTACCAACCGATCAGTGACTGCTGCCCCTCTCTGCCAATCCCTTCACTGGCTTCCACTAACCCAACGTATAAAATTCAAAATACTAACCACAGCTTACAAAGCCATCCACAACACTGCCCCTAGCTACATCACCGACCTCATCCACAGATATCGGCCAAATCGCCCACTCCGCTCCTCCCACGATATCTTCCTCTCTAGCTCCCTCATCACCTCCTCCCACGCTCGCCTCCAGGACTTCTCCAGAGCCTCTCCCATCCTCTGGAACTCCCTACCACAGCATGTCCGGTCAGCCCCCACCCGTCTGCCTTTAGGCGATCTTTGAAAACGCACTTCTTCAGCGAAGCCTACCCCACCTCCACCTAAGAACTGTACTTGAATCACCTCCACCAGATCATCCCCCGCAGCTATCACCTTTTGTATCATCTCCTCCTTCCTTTAGATTGTAAGCACCACGAGCAGGGCCTTCACATTCCTTCTGTACTGAAATGTATTGCAATTGTACTGTCTCCCTTACATTGTAAAGCGCTGCGCAAACTGTTGGTGCTATACAAATCCTGTATAATAATAATAATTATTATTATTATTATTATTATTATTATTATTAAATTGACTTTTTTCAAGGTTGAACTGACAGGGCCAACCCATGGTTCAAATTTCACCCAATTCAGAGATAGTCAGCTGAAATTCAAACCATGGTTGACTAATTTAGGGGCAAATTATCAAATAAGAAACTGTTCAGTCTAAATTGCCTAACAAACGGCTGTAGTTTTTGGGAACCTGGGTCACTGAAGTGTTTGCTTTATGGACCCAGATCCATGGCACAAGGTAAGATGAATCCATGTAAACAAAACATGGTAAGTGCTCACTGACTCACTTAATAAAATTAAGCCTAGGTAGGTTGCAAAAAGAATACATCTGCTCTGCCAACTGAGAACTATAACTAATAGAACACCGGTTTCCAACCACATTTTGTATGGGTTTATTTTCACATTCCAAAATAGTTAAATCAAAATTGTTGTTACCTTGCAACCATATAAAACCATATATGTTCCATAAATCCAAAAAAATGTGAAGAACCAGGTCAGTGGCAGCAGTGATTTAAGGCAACCTTCACTCCCGGTTAAGGTGAACTCACCTGATGCTGCTCTCCCTTTCTTTCAGTGTGTCGCTCACCCTGCACACCTCTCTGTGTAGTTCTTCCTTCTGTGTTTTAGACCCCTGCAGGAAGTCAGTCTGAGCTTGTATGGTCGCCCGCAGCTCAGCTTTCTCTTCCTGGAGAACCTGTATGAAGGAAAAGCAGGAGGATTTCTTAAACAATTATATTGAAATGTTCAGATAACTACAGTACAGAGTGGCCTATTCAGCATTTTTGTTTCTGAAAAAAGTGAGGAAGCGGTAGAAACTTTGTTAACTTTTTACTGCAGTTTGTGTTGCTAGGGAGTTTTCTCCTTACCTTCTATTTATTTGCTAGGTGTCAGACGGAACAAGAAATTAGGGATAATTTCCCCCTCTGTTACTTGGCAGCCAGAGGAAATCCCCCCCATCAGGAACAGAAGTAGCAATAAATACACATTTATCACACTTAGGTCAGTATAGAAGCTTTCCTAGGATTTACCTGCTGTCCCTGTTCCCATTAGGGAGACCCCCCCAGTTAATTTCTAGATGACAGTGTCAGACAAAACAAGAAGAGAAAAAAAAATAAATTTCATTGATCACACAAACAGCATTTAAAAACTGACAAAGATTTTGATCCTTCTCAATTATATCACAAAATAAACACTGTAAAACCGTGCAAGAATATGGACAGCGTAGTGGCCTAATGGTTAGCACATCTGCCTTGCGGAACTAGAGTCCATGGTTAAAATCCCAACCATGACACTAGCTGCATTAGGTTTGCATGTTCTCCTTGTATTTTCATGGGTTTGCTCTGGGCACTCCAGTTTCCTCCCAAAATTCAAAGAAATGCTGGTAGGGTAATTGGCTCCTATGTAAATTAGGCCTAGTATATGTACGTGTGCACGTAGACTGTATATTGTGAACTCCTTTAGGGCCGGTTCACACCATGCCTGCATCTGAATCGCACAGAAACGTGCTGTGCTATCCTGTGTGATTTCAGCTCATTCATTCTGAATAGGCTGAAATCACACCGCACCAACAACAGAGCATGCAGGTGCAGGCAAACGCAATGCGTTTGCAACCTGTGTTTGGGATGTTAACTTTTTATTGACACCCAGAGCAGAACGCAAATGTGGAGCGTTTTACATGCGGTTTGAATCGCACAGGAATGCACAGCGTGTTCCTGGTTCCTGTGTGATTCAGATGCAGGCATGGTGTGAACCAGTCCCCAGGTCAGGGAATGATGCAAATGTACAATATGTAATGTGTTGCATAAATTGAAGGCCCTATATTAACACCTGCAATAAATAATAGGATATAAGCCACTGAGAAATAAATGGACAGAGCCCCCCTGAAATGTGTGCAAGAATCATCTTTGGTATGGTACAATACTATCATAGCAAACACCAGCCAAGTAACGCACCAGTGGCCTCACCTTTATGGTGTGCTGAGCCTGCTCAAGCTCACGGTCTGTTCTCTCCTGTCCAGCAGTTAAGGACTCTAGCTGCAGCTTCAGACTCTCTAACTCCCCTTCTTTGGCACAGAGAGTATCATTAGCACGTTCCAGCTGACCACTAAGATGTTGGACTTCTGATCGGCCAGCCAAGCTTGTTTGCTCCAGCATATGCTTACGGCTTTGGGATTGTTGCTGCAAAATCGGGAAAGATAATTATCAGGAAAAGAAAAAAAAAAAAAAACTCACAGGCATGTTTTGCTAAAAGAAACCTTAGAGAGCTTAGAGAAATCCTTGCACAACCTTTGCTGAAGTGACATGAATTTCCATTGAGTTCACTGGCTCCATGTTTGTTCTGGATCACGAATCAAAGTACTGAAGCCAGATAAAGCCAGGCAACTAACATTTTATAAAGGAGGTTGGCAATGGCAGTCTACATATATTTTCTTCTGTATAAGATTTCAAAACCATGAAAACTGTCATGGTTGACTTGCAGATGAGCATGACAGTCAGAACACTAATATTTTCAGAAACAAGTCAACGATGGTAGCCCACACATTTCTCTTAATACAGGTTTCATGTACCTTTGGAGGCAGTTACACCTATATTGTAAATCATAGTTCTCCCAGCCACTCCCAGTCTTATACTCATCTGTTCCTGACAGGTGGACGTCAGCAACAAGATTGCACAGTTACTTGTCAAAATGTTCCCACTCTAAGCAATGCATGCACTCTGCACGTTCGTTGACTGTAATGGACTAACTCACCATAGTAATAAATGAGCACATAGATTGCATGTGTGGCCCTGATTGGGAAGGTTTTCACAATGGGCTACGTGATCTAGGCAGCAGGATCCTACTGGCTCTGGAACTGGTAGGTTTAGCAAAGTTACACTTTAGAGCGCATTGAGATGGGTGCCGAGACCTGTCCTCCATGATGAGCTGCTTTTTTGCTGCGTGTGCATTCACCTTAGAGCTGTATGCAGGCAGAACACATAATTGGATGCAGACGCAGCAGCTGCACGGACAGTCACATGCCTAAATCTGACATGTGAGCAGCAGCAGGTACACAGACCTGAACGCAGACACTGTGTGTGACACTTTGGGGAATATCCCAAATGGGGACAGAGACTACAATAAAAACTGACAGAGCTTCTAGCCCTTACCTATTCAAAACAAGCTGAAGTTGTGCTTTAAGATGAAATAAAATAAGGCTAAAAGAATTCAACTTAGGGAACATTATCATGATTACAGCCTATATAATAAGGCAATGCACCAACAATAACATTGTACAATTAGCTCTAGTCCGCAGCAATTAATTATCTCTAGCCTAGCTACAAAAAACTGAAACCTGACTTTTATGTATTCTGCACATCATAACAGGTGTGTACTGAATCACTGAAAAAAAAAAAAAAATAGAAGGAAAGCTGTACACTCAAATATAGAAGTCAAAAAAACAGTTGCATCCCTGTGTGTACCTGGTATATTTCAGCCTGTTCTGCTAGTGTCCTGCGCTGAGCTTCCAATGCTGCCAACTGCTGCTGATACAGGAGACGCTGCTTCTCCCAGTCCAGAGACCTCTGGCGGAATTCCTAGGGGAAAAGCCATGACATCCAATGCAAACAACAAATAGAGATATAGAAAGAGAAAGCACAACCTCACTTGACTGTCACACAGCATGAAAATAATTCATTTCATTTGCTTGAAAATTTTGCTGCCATTTACCAAGCTTAAAAAATGATTCTATGCTATATCTTTTAATCTACACACACGTATTCATACCCCTTGAAATTTTCCACATTTTGTCATGTTATAACCAAAAACGTAAATGGGATTACTGGGATTTTATGTGATAGACCAACACAAAGTGGCACAATTAAGTGGTAGGAAAAGGATAAATGGCTTTTAAACTGTTCTAAAAATAAATATCTGAAAAGTGTGGCATGCATTTGTATTCAATCCCCTTTATTCTGATACCCTAACTAAAATCTAGTGGAACCAATTGCCTTCAGAAGTCACCTAATTAGTAAATAGAATCCACCTGTGTATAATTTAGTCTCAGTATAAATACAGCTGTTCTGTGAAGCCCTTAGAGTTTTGTTAGAGAACATTAATGAATAAACAGCATCATGAAGGCCAAGGAACACACCAGACAGGTCAGGGATAAAGTTGTGGAGATGTTTAAAGCAGGGTTAGGCTATAAAACAAAATCCAAAGCTTTGGACATCTCATGGAGCACTGTTCAATCCATCATCCGAAAATGGAAAGAGTATGGCACAACTGCATACCTACCATGACATGGCTGTCCACCTAAACTGACAGGCTGGGCAAGGAAAGCATTAATCAGAGAAGCAGCCAAGAGGCCCATGGTAACTCTGGAGGAGCTGCAGAGATCCACAGCTCAGGTGGGAGAATCTAGAATAAGGGAGGTGCCACTGAGTGTAGTATTTATATATGGTTTATTCAGCAAAGCTAAGTAACACTCAAAAGAGAGTAAAAAAGGGATTGTTTGTCATCAGTATTGCACAGGTTTAGTGCAACCCAAAAGTCCAGGGATGGAGTCTCGCTTCCATGGATGGCGAGGTGAGCGCAGTCCCCGGCACTACATAGATGATATTGTCATCATTTGGGAGGGATCCAATACATCTGTCAATGCCTTTGTCCATTATTGTAATAAAAATGAACTAGGATTGTCTTTCACACATGTCCATGACACCCATGTCCTAGCCTTTTTAGATCTGGAACAGAGCCATGATGGTAACAAAATATATGCCAAAAATGACGTGAAGCCCACCACAGGGAACTCCTATTTGCACTTCCACAGTTGCGATCACCCTAGATGATTCAAGAACATACCTAAAAACCAATACTGCACCTTTGAAAGTGACTACACTGAACACAGTGATCACTTGACTCAGAAATTTCTGGACAAAAGGTTACCCTGCACCCCTCTTGCAGGAAGCATACTCCTAATACCTCACATATAACAATACACCTGAAAAGAAGTTAAAATCGTCCAGCGAGACACAACCCATCAGAGATTCCCTACACAGTTCCATGCAGAACACAGAGCGATGGAAAAGATCCTCAGAAAACAATGGCCCATCCTCCTCCAAGACCCTTTCCTGCAGATATCCCTTCCATCCTATCCCAAGGTCTCATATTGTAAGGCCAAAAACATTTTAAAGCTGAGTGGCCCCAAGCATTTTTAAAAAATCCTCCCATGGTCAAAAAGAATCCCCCACCTTCCTTGATTTGAAAGGAATGTACCAATGCCGAAAAAAACTGTTTGTTACCCATGGCCAAAAGGGATCACTTACAGGATTAACGGTTTCCACAATTGTTCATCAGCGTACGTAGTCTACTGCATAAAATGCCCCTGTGATCTATTCTATGTTGGAAGGACCATCCCGACACTTAGAAAGAGGTTTGGCGAACATAGACGCCTCATCAAGGATGGATCTGACAAACATAAGTGCCCCAAAGCGCTTTCTAGAAAACCACAAGTCCACAAGAGGACTTGCAGTACGGGCTATTGAATCTGTGCCCAATTCTTTTCCAACAGCAGAACGTTTGCCGCCGTGAGACCTTCTGGATTTATACCCTTGGAACCTTGGTCCCGGGGGGCCTTAATGAGGAAATAGAGATCCATACTATACTTTAATCCCATCTGTGCATATGTACCTTTGCATCATATGTTGTTTTTTTTCCCTCTCCTCTTGTTCCCATTATGTTAACTCATCCCTATCTTCATTTTTTACCGGGACCCTTTGTAAATATTTTTTGGGCTATGTACCCCTGAGGTCCTCTTTGGGTTCATCAGGTCCAAGACTTCATTGTAAGTATGCACACATGCCTGTATAGTTGTTTAACTGAATACACACAAAAACATACATACACACATATACACACACATCACCCTTCACAGCCTTGTGTATTGATAGTGGTCCACCCTAGTAGTGCAAAAGTGTTCAACATGCATTTATTTTCATTTTTCTTTATATGCATTTTATCCATATATCATGTTCCCCTATTAATTTATTTTGTAGTGCACCACACCCAACAGTGTATTCAGATTCTGTGCCGCCCTAGTCAACACAAAAATCTTGCGCCCCCCCCCCCCCCCCCCAGAGAGCGAGAGAGTTCAAGAAGTGTGTGTATGTATATATGATTCTCTCTCTCCCTCTCCCTTCACCCTCTTCCCTCTCTCAGATCATGTGGGACCACACTTTCACTATGATTACCCACCCACCTCCTCCAAGAGCTGCTGATCTCCATGCAGCAGGAAATGTGGGCAGGGAGTGTAATCATAGTGTGTGTTTGCAGTCCCATATGATCTATCCAGTGATCTTGTATCATGTGCTGCATGGACGACAGGAGGGGAGCCAAGAGAACACAACATAGCTCACCTCCTCCGGGCTCTTTCCTCTCCGCCACTTCTCTCCCTGCTATACACATATACAAGGCATTTGTAACATCGAGGACAGTGTCTCACTGCTCCTGGCCTGGTCTATGGATTACAGCCAGATTGCGGGAAACAGCTGGTTCATGTGTTTCATCCAGGCACACAGGACAATGTTCTCATTTTGGTTTATGTACATAAAACAAGGTACAGTTATCTGCACAAACAACTAAAAAAAAAATCACTTGCTCATAGTATGTCCAAATGTACTTGTGAAGAAAAAGTTAGATTACATACCTTACTCCTGTCATCTACCAATGGTGCCTAGGTGAGGGTGATGCCATGCTCCTTCTGGTCAAATCCTGGGGAATGCATGGGGCAGCCTAAGTCTTAGGAGAAGACTTTCTTGCACTGGACTAGAGTGTCTTGCAAAATTTGGGATGCTCTTTTTTCTTTACAACTACATTTTGGATATACTATCAGCAGGTGATTTTTTTATAGGGGAAGGAGGCCTCAATATTTTAAATGGAACTTGTAAGGGTCCACCAAATGCTAGGCTCTTGATCAGCTGCCAGTTCAGCACTGTTTTAAATTCCACACTCTGTATTACATCCAACCCCACAAATGTTACACAAACGGAATAAAGTTTCAATGTTTCATGGAACAGCATCAGTATTATTAGGTTGTACAGTTCTATTTCACATTTTTTCAGCAGTGCTGTTGCAGGAGAAATGCTAACACTGAGTAACCCATAAAACAGCAATGATGAAAACACTGAAGAGGGACACATTCACATTGTAACTTAGATTTTTTAATTTCTTCCTTTCTAGTTTTCTCACCTCCAGCCTTCTTGTAAGCCGGCTAACCTCGGACTTCTCTTCTTCTGCTTTGCCTCTCACCTCCAACCTGTGGTGTCGTCTCTGAACCTTTTCATATGATCTTTTCAATTTATTGAGCTTTTGAAAAAAAGACGGTAAATAGAGTTTCTTGTTTAAAACATGGGACTCTTAAGTAAACTCCAGATGTATTTGTTAAAGAGTATACAGTATATTAACACAAACCAGGCAAGTCAATCTAAGCATATGAGGAGAAAAGCAGGGATGACTATGTATGAAAACCACGTTAGGTGATCAGTAAAATATAAAACACAGGAGAAAGCCATAACATGCAGATCTTAACTTTTGCTGTAAAATGTGCACTTGTCTTGGTCCCTTCCACCTGCTAAACTTCTATATCAGTCCTTTGTGTGGTGGGGAACTTCACAGACCAATAAGGAGTCAGTATTCCACCATGGCGCTGCACAGCTATCAGTCTGGTATTTCTATGGGGCTTTTTGATCTTTTGGTGTTGTCCTTTATCAGGGATAAATGACCATCATCTTAAAAATATTGCTTGCTACTATTGAGAGACATATATTGTACATAAGAAGTATTTGATTTTGCTATACTTCTACCGGAACTTTTTAAGGTGGTGACGGGGTCTCTTTTAAAGTCTAAAACTTTTTTTTTTTTTTAAAATGTGCCCCCTGCAGTGTTAAACCATAATATGCTAATATGCCCCACATATTAACATATTATGGCAGGCTTACCTTTAAAACTGAGCCCTCAAAAACTGCTCGGTCACCGCCGCTGGTGCTCCCATCGTCACTTAAGTCTTCATTAGAGGATTGCACTCTCTGGCCATTTGAATGACCAGGCTGCAATCACGTGAATCCCATGCAAGCACACGGGAGTCATCATTGCGGCACAGTGCTCTGCATTTAGGGCAGTGGTGGGCAACTGTGGCCCTCCAGCTGTTGGTGAACTACAAGTCCCATCGTGCCTTTGCCTTTGGGAGTCATGCTTGTAACTGTCAGTTTTGCAATGCCTCATGGGACTTGTAGATCTACAACAGCTAGAGGGCCACATTTGCCCACCCCTGACTTAAGGCATATTCAGTGTGGCCTGAATACAGATCATCACTAATAATACCAGCCCATACCAGAACCCCACCTCCACCTTGCTGACGTTTGAGTCGAAGTGGAGCTCTGTGCCCATTACTGATCCAGCCACAGCCATCCATCTGGTCCGTCAAGAGTCACTCTCATCTCACCAGTCCATAAAACCTTTGAAAAATCTGTCTTCAGATATTTCTTGGCCCAGTCTTGAGGTTTCAGCTTGTGATTCTTGTTCAGTGGTGGTCGGGTTTCAGCCTTCCTTACCATGGCCATGTCTCTGAGTACCTTGTACTTCTGGGCACTACAGGTAGGTTGCAGTTCTGGAATATGACAGCACTGAAGGATAATGGGTTCCAGGTAGCTTCAAGTTTGATTCTTCTCAAATCTTTGGCAATTAATTTTGAGTGTTTTTTTAACACAATGCTTGCTACCCTGTTGACTATTTGCAACAAAACATTTGATGGTTCTGCGATCACGCCCCAATATCTTAATTTCAAGAGTGCTGCATCCCTTTAAATGACTTTTTACAATTTTTGACTTTTCAGAGGCAGTTAAATCTCTTTTTTGCCCCATTTTGCCTGAGGAAAAGAAGCTGCCTAATAATTATGAAGACCTTGATATAAAGTGTTGATCTCCTTAGGCCACACCCTCCCTCATTACACAAATACACATCACCTGATATGCTTAAATCCAATAAGCACTCAAGATTATACAGCTTGGAGTTGGACAATATGCATAAAAATGACGATTTGATCAAGAAACTCACTTGCCTAATAATTGTGCACACAGCGCAGTTGTAATTTAAGAAGTCTACTCAAATTGAGATCCTAGCATGTCAAAATATACAGAACAATTTTTCAATAAATGTAACATTTATTATCAAAAATGTCCAAGCGCTCCAGGCAGTTAAACAATTGCCTAGTCATAATCTCTCTAGAGTCTGCCCAAGAGAAGGATCTTGAGAGAATCATGGCATGTTCTGCTGAAGAATGGATTAAAGCTGGCCATACACAGCTGGTTTCTCTTGTTCAGCCTCGAGCGCTGAAAAAAATATAAGGAATCACTGAATTGCCCCTATCTATGATAAACTGCATGGATGGTGGAATCTGATGCTAGACTTTTTATTCAGAAAGTCGACACCCACAGAACACAGAATGCATCCGACGGGATATAGTCATTGTTCAGCTGACAATTTTCCACTCAACTCCATCAATTTTGTAACTGAAATTTGTAGAGCTAGGTGGTGCCTACAGGAGCACCCACAGCTCAAATTTCACCCCATTCAGCAAGAATTGGACGGAATTCAAGCCATGTATGACTAGTGTGAGGGTTTCATTAGTTCACAGGTTTAGGAGAGAAAACATCTTGTTGGAAAAGGTAATAATGGTGTGACAAACCTCTTCCTGAAACTGTGTCAGTTGAGATTCATATTCTGATGTCTTCTTGACATTGCTCTCCTCTTGCTCTGTCAACTGTTTTCTTAGCGTCTTGATCTGTAGAATTAAAAACAGACACATTCAGGTTACACGTTCGAAAAATAAACCTACGCTTTAGGGCAGAACTAAAGTCCTATTTAAAATAATTGCTGAAAGGCAGGTTTTTATTGTAGGAAGAGACTAAGTGTCTTCTGCATAAAAAAATCCTGCCTGGTAGCAACGTTTTTTCTAAATGTATGTTGAGTTGGGTATGTGCAACTCAGTGTACAGTTCTGGTATCTGCCAGGATGAATAAACTCCCTTGTGCATGAGTTAAATCACACCAAGCTGGCCAATCAAGATGGCAGAAGAAGCCAGGGTAAAGAAGTCCCTTTGGCATGCAGGTCTGCTATAATATATGTATACTGGCTTTGCTTAAAACATTTTAAATATTTCATCTGCAAAAAAAGAGACAACCACCACATACAGAAAGGCTTCTTCACAGTAAGAGCTGTGAAAATTTGGAACAGATTCCATCAAGAAGTAGTTCTGACCAGCTCAGTAGATTGTTTATAAAAAGATCTGGATGCATTCCTAAATGCACAAACCATGACTGGATACTAACATTTATAGGTAAAAACACCTGGGGTATCTGATCCAGGGAATATCCGACTGTCTCCTAGGAGATCAGGAAGAATTATTTTCCCCATTGGAGCAAATTGGAATATGCTTTATTGAGGTTTTTTGCCTTCCTCTGGATCAACTTTGGGTATAGGATTGTGTATATGGAGGTTTTCTATTAGTTTGTTTTTGTTCTATTGGTTGAACTGGATGGATTTGTGTCTTTTTTCAACCTATATAACTATATCTCTTTTAGTTGGTACATATGAAATATTGCATATTAATACAGTATAATACAGTATTACAGTATTATACAGCATTAATACAGTATAACGCATTCTCATTTTTAGTCAGCAAGATATGCTGTCAGCAACTTCTCACATTTTCTAGTTCAGCTTCATCAGTCTGAGGTTTCAATTACAGGCAATGGGGGTTATTTACTAAAACTGGAGAGTGCAAAATTTTGTGCAACTTTGCATAGAAACTAATCAGCTTCGAGGTTTATTGACAAAGCTTAACTGAACAAGCTGACGTTGGAAGCTGATTGGCTACCATGCACAGCTGCACCAGATTCTGAGTGCTCCAGCTTTAGTAAATCTCCCCCAATGGGTCTACAAAAAGACAACTCCTGCTGTGAAAACACATCCTCTTTATAAAACTCATATTGCTCTTGGAATTCACTGCCATGTACGAAATATTTACTTGATAAATATATAAAGTTTGTACAAGGGCCAAACCATAGTGGCTCAGTACATAATTAGACTTTGCCTAATGATGACCATTCTGTCTCAATAATAAGTCTGAATGAAAATAGTAGACCCTGATGGTGTGAAAAAATCAATAATGCAAATGTTAACCAAAGACCATTTTATCATTGCCTGTAAGCAGCATATCCAATCCAAGGAATACAACATTGCGAACCTTTAAAGAGGTACTTTTTTTCTTACTAATATAATATTGTTTGTTAATGATAGGCCATTTTACAGTGATATTTAAAATCAGGGCCACTGTATAGTGGATCAACTAAGCTTCTTGCAGGCCTCCCCCACCCCCATGTGCTTTACTAATGGCTAGTCGCGGTAACCAGCTATAAGGTGGAGAGGATAGGGCCAGCATAACTATAGACAGTAATTTTACATATTGCTCAGGTTTTAGGGCTCCTCGATTGCTCTATAGAGAAACACAGATCACTTTCTCCACCAACAAAAAGCAATGCTTGCTTCTTTTACCAAAGCTATTGATTACAGATATCTACAGTGTGTCTTTGTTAGGTTTATGCCCATAAAGAAAACCTGTGTGATGCCTGAAGTCAGAGTTTTACATTAAATATCAAGCACATCCAGGTGTCTGGCCACTACTTCCAAATTCCTGTAGACGCCTAAAACTCAGGAACATTGTGATATGCTAGTAGAGACCAGTTAAAGGCAACAGAAGAAAACAGAAAGAGCTTGTACTTCCCTGATAGATGCTACAAAATCACTGTGCAGCCATCAAAGGGAGCAAGAACCCTATGACATCTGCTACCAAACTGTTATTATTAACTGTGACAATGTGAAATAAAATCCCCAATTCATTCTGAACTTTTTGCTAAAGTATCTTCCTTTTGGTACAGTTTTCTAAGATAAGCAGCTGTGAGCCCCAGCTTTCACACACCTATTGGTGAAATCAGTTAATGGGATTTATTCAGATAAATAAAGTTTTAAATGTATACCATTCTGGTATATTTGCACAGTGCTAATAAAACTTGAGCACTATGTACTATTGCATTGTTGTTAATGTTATTTAAACTATTCTGTATTACTAAAACATTGGTCAGAAGCATATGGGAATTTTCATTTAATGGGATTTTCATTTCCATCTAAACTGCAGAACCCATTCAGCTGTCAGAGGTGATAGGATTACCTCTTGGCTCAGTCTTTCTTCTCGAGCGCTAGAAGTATTTAACTCCTGCTCTCGGAGTTGTAAAAGAGTATTTAGTGTCTCCGTATGGGCTTCCCACTCAGCCTTCTTATGATCCAACATGATGTCAATCTGTCTCATCAGTTCTTGCAACTCAGCTTCACAGGAACTATAAAGTGTCCTGACACAAGGAAGAAAAATAACGATGTTAGTACAGGAAAGTGTGGACATAAACAACATAGCAAAAGATTACAGCAACGTTATCAGTGGAAATAGCCAAAGCCAGTCTAACACATGAAAAAAGATGTTCAGGGCACACAGTTTCTTATTAACAAGGATTACTGAGAATGTTGAAAAAACAAGAGTAAATGTTTAGGGTCTACAACAGGCATTGGCAACCTACAACATGAGATGCCTTTTTCACTGGAGCTCAAAGCACCGCTGCCAGAGGCCATAATTGACAGCTCACTAGGAGGTCAATTACATATCTGCCCATGGTCCACCCACTTCCCTGACAGTGTAGCCATGCTGGCAGCCAACAAGAGAGTGTATGGAAGAAGCCCTTCCACTCCCTTATACTCTTCATCCAATTGTTGGAGCTGCTGTAGCAGCTAAGGAAAACTGCATTTGTGAGGGTACAGGGTTTAGGACTGACCTGAGGTTTGAAGCTGCAGAGTTTAGGGCTGATCTGAGATTTGAAGGTGGAGGAATTGAGGCCGATCTGAGGTTTGAAGGTGCAGGAAATCGGGGATGATCTGAGATTTGATAGTGATGGAATTGGGGTTAACAGGAGGATTGATGGTGCTGGAATTGGGGTTGATCTGAGGTTTGAAGGTGCAAGAATAGAGTTTGCTCTGAAGTTTCAAGGTGCTGAAATTGGTACAACCAGAGATGTTAAGGTGAAGGGTTTGCAGCTGATCTGAGGTGTTAAGGTTCAGGAATTGATTCTGATATGAGGTCTGAATATGCATAAATTATTATACAACTACAAGGCTCCATTGTTCACTGGCAGTGCCCTGGTCTACTGTATGGATAGTTAACCACTAAGACTTAAAATGCTACAAATAAGGTTTGTTGAGCTGATGTGGAAAAAAGGCAACACTTTCATGGCAGAGTCACAAAAAAACGCACAAGGTGAAATTCAGGCATTTTGGGGAAAAAGTTCTGAGTAAACTTTCTTTGAAACGGACAACGAGACAAATACAGGATTCTCAATAAAATGCAGGGATTCTATGAAGGGAACAAGCTGATTGGTGAGCTCTAGCTGTGACTCAGCAAGTGTCACAGCTGGACATTTGCAAACCACTGCTTCCATACAAAGTAAGGTGTATGGGTCCTTTCTCCACTTTATGTCAGCAGAGAACAAGCTTTTCTCTCTGCGTTTTATTATACTCACCCTGTCTTTCCCTTTTTTTGCATTCCTTCCAACAAAGCTTCCATTGTGAGAGATAAAGTTCCAGGACCAATACCAGCTCATGAACCTGGAAGAAGACATGAACATTGAGATACAACCACACAGGAGACTTGTGTAAAATGCCAATGTTGCTTGAGATGACATATGCAATAAGGCAGCCACCAAAAGGCTTTGTAATCTATGAAGAAATCAACTGTAAACTGAATACACACAATCTCCTTTATTCTGGCCATGCACACGACAACATTGCATCAGTCCTATTATTTATTTATTTCAGATACTTATATAGCGCCTTCAATATACACAGCGCTTTACACATATATATTGTACATTCACATCAGTCCCTAACCCTCAAGGGGCGTACAATCTAAGGTCCCTAACTTACATTCATATACTAGGACCAATTTAGACAGGATCCAATTAACCTACCAGCATGTCTTTGGAGTGTGGGAGGAAACCGGAGTACCCAGAAGAAACCCACGCAGGCACAGGGAGAACATGCAAACTCCAGGCAGGTGGTGCCGTGGCTGGGATTCGAACCAACGACCCTAGTACTGCCAGGCGGAAGTGCTAACCATTTAGCCACTGTGCTGCCCCTAGATTTAATAACTTCCAAATTAATTTTGGTAATTTTGCTAGAATTTTCTGCAAGTTATGCAACTGAAATACAACCTTTTTATTGAAACTGACCGCCAAAGAATGATCATAGCATTACTTGTACATTTACCTGCAACTATGTAGCATGAGAGCCTAAACATATTGCACAATTTATATCCAATCAGATTTTGGGTGGAGAGAGTCTTCTGCCCTGTGTAATCTCCAACTAGAGCAATCATTCTCAACCAGGCATCCATGAAAGCATAGGGTTCCTCGAGAAGTTCCTATGTCTTAGTAGGTTTTCCTACGATTTTTGGATGATGAATTGAGCAGTGCTCCACGAGATGTTCAAAGTTTGGGGGGGATTTTTTTTTTTTTTTTTTACAACCTAACCCTGCTTTAAACCTCTCCACAACTTTATCTCTCACCTGTATTGTGTGTTCCTTGGCCTTCATGATGCTGTTTGTTCACCAATGTTCTCGAACAAACCTCTGAGGGCTTCAAAGAACAGCTGTATTTCTACTGAGATTAAATTACACACAGGTGGATTCTGTTTACTAATTAAGTGACCACTGAAGGCAATTGGTTCCACTAGACTTTAGTTAGGAGTATCAGAGTAAAGGGGACTGAATACAAATGCATGCTACACTTTTCAGATATTTATTTGTAAAAAATGTTGAAAACCATTTATCATTTTCCTTCCACTTCACAATTATGTGACACTTTGTGTTGGTCTATCACATAAAATCCCAATAAAATACATTTATGTTTTTGGTTGTAACATGACAAAATGTGGAAAATTTCAAGGGGTATGAATACTTTTTCAAGGCACTATAGGAGACTGAAAATAATATTCCTGGCACGTGTGAACACATAATGATACAGATCTAAAATAAAGACGCTGGTGGAGATCACCATGTGACACAAATATCAAACAGTGATCAAATCCCCAAGCAACCCCCAAATCCCCTCTGCCAAGACACTGGGCTCATTCTATTAGTGTTTGAAATATCAGTGCTTTCACTACAAGAGGTCAAGTAGTCATTGTTATGGTATCCAGTTATACAAATGAAATCAGACATGCTTTCTAATGTTAGGAGTAGCCAACCAAATCGGTGAAGCAGTCTAAGTCAATCACAGTCCTGTAGCACTTCCTATTCTCCTTAAAGCTGAATTCAAGGTGTGGAGTTATAGCATAGTTACATTGGTCCAGCTTGGACTAATGTAAGTATGCATATGCCCTACCTGTAGGAGAGCTGTGGAACTGGAGAGTCATTGTAGTAGTCACTGATGCTACAATGATTGCCACTGTTTTCTGGGCCCTATGCCAGGGGACCACAGTTCTTCACAGTGAACACAGAGCGGGTTGCTTGCTTGACACTGCCACCATTCACAGGAAACTTTGCATTTTTCTCAATAAAAAAGGCATTCTCTAACTGGACCAGGTAGAGAGGCAAGGCAGTGACATCACAATCTCCACCTCTTCCAATCAGAGAACGTTTTGCACTCATTAAGAAATTTCAAGGCATTCTGTGAACGGCACCTCAAACACAAGACCTGGAACACAGCGGTGGTCACTATAGTAGCAGTAATTCTCCACAGGGATTTGCCAGGTATGGAATATGCATACTTACATTGTTCTGAGCTGGACCAATGTAACTAGGTAACTGAATCCATACCTGGACTTTTTTAAAAGCAGAACTCCATGAAAGTAATTTTTTTCCCCACTGCATGGGCTATCTGTTCGCTTTATCCAGAGGTGCAATGTAATGTGATGACAATGGAAATAGAGAAAAATGCATGAAAGAAACACACATCAACTTCCTTCATCACACAAAAAAGCATGTAAAGGTTTATAAATGCACGTGCTTTCATGAGTTATTATGCATGTTATGGTGTGCACGGCCCTAAGGGTACATTCACACTATATGTAGTGACCTGCATTTTTATGCACAGGAAAAAAAAAATAAAAAAATCACAGATCACTGCTAGAGCACACAGAAAACAATTGCTATGTGCCCTGTTCATACCACAACACTAGTGTGATGCATGCTGTGGGAAAATGTGGACATGCTGCATTTTTCTGCAGCACATTGGATCACACTGAATGTCATTGCTGGACCTCATACAGGTACAAGCCTGCGGAATTTTATCCTTCATTCACATTATTTTATTGAGGTTATCACATGTGTTATCTAGGACAAAAGTTCCTGCAAAATGATCTGTAAAATACTTGCATATGGATCAGGGCTTGACAAATTTCATTTAGGAGCCTGCTAGAAAAGTTAGAAGCCTTTCTTTCTTTTTAGTGTAGCATGGGTCATCAGCAACCGGAGCAAAGCAACTTTCTTGGGCAACAAGCTTCATGTGATGCAATTTGCTGTGTGACAATCATGACAAAACCACGCATTTTAGGTGCCATTGAAAATAATGGCACCTGAATCTGCGTTTTCTGATCACAGTGATTCTGCCGTGATCTCAAAATGCCCAGGTGTGAATGGAGCCGCCCTGGTTCATATATATGCGATTCTGGATATGTTTTTCAGACTCACAGAATTGCATGACAGGCTAGATACTATGTGTTCCTATTGAGGTGGTTCACACAGATGCGAACCACACGCATTGTGATTTAAATGCCATTGCGAAAAAAAGTCCTGTGTGAGTTTGGAGCAGTGTGTTCCAGACTCGCAAGTGATAGAGTCAAGTGGCATGCAGAAACAAGTGTTCACATAGGATTGATATCGGGAGGAGGTTTTGCACTGAAGTCATCGGGGGGCGGCTTTGCACTGAAGTCATCAGGGGGCGGTTTTGCACTGAAGTCATCGGGGAGCGGCTTTGCACTGAAGTCATCGGGGAGCGGCTTTGCACTGAAGTCAACGGGAGGCGGTTTTGCACTAAAGTCAACGGGAGGCATTTTTACACTGAAGTCAATGGGAGGCATTTTTGCATTGAAGTCCTCTAGAGGCATTTTGGCAATGAAGTCATCGAGAGGTGTTATTTCATTGAAGTCAATGGAAGGCAGTGTGCAAATCTAGGGATGTAATTTCTAGTGACCTGGCACCTGGGATTTGTTAAAACCTGATTTAGATCTGTATATATACTTCATTTACACACTTACAAATGTGTATACATGTGTTTCTGCGTGTAAACCCTATGTTCTTACATGTTTTTTGGATTCTGTGTTATGGATTTGAATGCAGTGCATGTTTATGCAGCTGTGTGGATGGCTCCATTGAAAACAATGCAGCTGCATTCAGATCAGTAATTAAAAAACACTTGTATATGTGTTTTGTTACCGCTGTGTGAATAGGCCATACTATGCGAGCTATAGGCAATATAGCTTTGTGACCACGTCATCTCAGAGCCATATATTGGGTATAACATGAAACATGGCCAGATTCCTCCAGCCTCCCACCTCCACTTACCTAAACAGCGGGGTGTTCTCCCTGCAGCGACATGGCTTCCTTTAATCGTGTGGCTCCACCAGCACGGCTCTGTCATCCATGGATCTGTGAATGGAAAGACTACAAGTCTCATCTACCACTGCAACAGAGGAACCTGCAGTTCTCAATAGAGCACAGTGATGTCACAGCACTGGGAGTCCAGTGTTTACTTCCTGCAACCCATTACCAGTCAGTCCATACTGCCCTACAGACCTGGAGCTGGAGGAATGCTCTGCAGATGCTTGGGCATTGCACCTGAGATCCACTATGCAGAGTTGCACTGCTCTGCAGGCTTCAATGCAAGCACGTTCATTAATGAGGGTGCATGGCTCACTTTGTTGCAAAAGATGGACTATACCTTTAATTCTTCACCAAAATAAATAGATCAGCACAGTACCTGTATCCAAAGTCAGTCTATTTCTATCGGTCTGCCTACATCTCCACACTGCTGTGCAAACCCTTACAGGAACCAAGCCTCACTTTCACAATCCAACAACCACGCCTCACTTTCACATTTTTACAAACTAAACTTCGCCTTCATAGTTCACTAATCAAGCCTCGCTTTCATGCTCCTGAAACCAAGCCTCACTTTCATGCTCCTGAAATGATTAGGTTGGTTAACTGTATGCTCCTGAAACCAAGCCTCGTTTTCAGCTCTGGTTTGTTGGTGCAGTACGCTGGACTTTTTTTTTTTTTTTTAACAGCTCAGTAGCTCCCTCTAGCAGAGATACAGAGCACTTACAATGAACCATAGGTTCAGAATTAGACCAATTCACATGTACATTTCCATCCATTTTAGTGGTGTTTGAACACGCACTGACAGACATTTTGACATCCGTTGACATGTATTTTGATGTCTGTTGACATACATTTTGCATTTTAGTGCCAGGCAATGCAACGTTATAGTGTAACACACATTGAAACTCATTGTTTTTCAGATGTCCTTCCGTTGATCTGCATTTTACAGCTACACTAAAATGCAGTGGTGTGAACGGGCCCTTAGGCTAGGATCACATTTGTGCGGGTGGTGCCGCCGCAGAACCCGCACAAATACCAGGAGCCGCAACCACCCACACAGAGAAATACAGGACCAGCGGGCGGGTGACATTATTCCTAATCGGGCGGACTGACCATTTGGAGACTCGGGCACTGCCCAAGGGCCCAGGGTCAGTAGGGGGCCCCATGAGATGCCCCTGGTACCTTTTTCATAGGCTTTTTTGAATTTGGACAAGGACACAGGGGCTGCATGATCCCCTATTGCCTGGGGGCCCCATAAGTTGTCAGTCCGCCCCTGTTCCTAATGGCAAGCCACTCACACTGCAAATTGCAACATACTGGGAACCTCGGTTCCCTTGCAACTTCAAAAATAGTGCAGGGACTTCTTTCCTGCATGTCATGGGTCACGGCAGCCTATTAAATGAATGGGCTCTCATGCCCACACAAATCGTAGCCCCCACGGCCGCACAGGTGTGAACCTAGCCTTATGCAGATTTCAGTGCGTTTTCCATTTTGTAGAAATGCAATACAGTCCATGTAACATGATTTTCTATGGATCTAGTTCAGATCTGTGCGATTTTAGCTGGTGCATATTTTGGAAAGGACCAGGGACTTTTTTTCAAACAGCAGGTTGAGTTTTCCACGTATCAGACTTCAATGGGCATTTTTGCAGCGTTTTTTTTTGTTAATAGAATATTTCTATTAGCAAAAAAACTTGCGTGTTCTAAAACGCAAAATGCTGCGGAAAAATGCATCAACTGTAACCTGCATAGATGTGAATCAAGCTTAAAACTTTATTGACCATGTCGTCGGCTCTGAAACCTGTACCACCCACTATGGACCTGACCAATTTTTACATTTCTACTATGGGTCTGTTTATTCAGCACTAACCTTCTCATTACTTGAGATAACAAAGAAATACAGAAAAACAAAAAAGACTTACTTTTGGTGACTTTGTTTTGCAAAATTTTTAATGCACTCTTTGGAAAAAAGTAACAAAACATATTTTTTCTTCTTTGATTAATGATTTTTTCTTAAGTGTTACTGTATTTGACGAATAACGAAAGGAAAAAAAACTTGTTTTAGTTTTTGATAGAGTGGAGTGGATTAGAACCATCATCAGGTTTTCATGGCTGTGTGTCCCTGTTAGGGAGATTCACCCTCTGTATTTATCCTCTTTGCCAATATCACCAAGAGTGGAAGTGAAAGGAAATCCCACATTTTGGGTTGTCACCAAAATAGGGATAAAATGGAAATCTTCCAACGATGACACTAGATCCAGTGACACTGGTGACATTCCCTCAGATTTCAGGGATTTCCTCTCTTTCTTGTTTTGGCTATGGGACAGGAATGTGACACAGATGGTAAAACAAAACTGACAGGGGTTATAACCCTTCCTTACACTTTCCAAAAACAAAAAAAAGTTCCGCCTATAGTTCTACTATAGGAGTGATTCTGGTACAAAACATTGCAAAGTTATTCACAAATAAAATACTTTTTTTTCAATGTTGTCCTTTTTTTTTTACATTAAAAAAATAAACAAAAAATAATAAATATATATTGAAACAACAGTCTTTATGTAAATGCAAACCAAATGATGCACAACCACAGCAAACCATCTATGTGGAATATGTGGATGACCTACCAGCACTTGGTAGGTGTTTCACATCCTCAATCTACAAAATACACAATGAAAAAGAAGCGCAGTGCTGTCCCCCAAAAAATGTATATATTATATATATACTGTTCAAAAAAATCAGTGTGCTGGCTGTTTCTCCTCCCCTAGCTCCAATGATCAGTCTTCTGCTCACATGCCCCCCTCCTCTTGCACAGCCATTTACTGGGAAGATCAGTGTACTGCTGTTTCTCCTCCCCTAGCTCTTATTATACAGCTGGGAATACTGTAAAAAGAGATAAAAAGGTATTTAGAATGTTTTTTATATCTATACACAAATGCTTTGCTTTTCATTTTTATTTTAAACTGAATGGGTTGTTTTAGAAGGCGAGGATTTACACGTTATGGTTAACGGGGTTAGGTATTAGGTTAAAGAGTAACTCCACTTTTGTGGGGGTGATCTATGTTGATTGCAGGCATTTTAACAAACTTTGTTGCATATTCCTACCTTGTGTTATTCTGAAGAAACTGCAATTTGTTTGTCTGTGTCCATGTGCAAAATGAATCTAATGGGAGTGGTTTCATAATTATCATTCAGCTTCTGCACGTGCTGGGCTCTAATGAGGAAAGTGGTGGGGTCTGTATCCCTTTAGACGTGATTTCCCTTTGGGAGCATCCCACCAAAAACAACATTTTTGTTGCAGGGGATGCCAAAAATCTGACTTGTATCATACTGTAGGCTTCTGGGAAAATCAAAGAGCCAATCACACAATCAAGAAATGACATTTCTGGAGGTGTTCTGTACTCCATCTGTGTACAGAATGCCTGTAGATTGCTATATTGCATTTTAGAGAAAATTACAGCACTGCAGGTTGAAAATAAAAGGTCATATTTAATAACATTCAATTACAATATGACTTGTGTATCAATTGTATACACTACATTATTTTTTTGTTACTATTTGCTATTTTATCCCCACAAAAGTGGAGTTACCTTTTAAGGTAAGTGTTGAAACTGAACTCCTTGAAAGCACAGGTGAAATAGGTATATGGAAATGGTTTTATATTTCTGTTAAGCCAAATTAATGATCCAGCAACCCTGCCAGACAGCACAGTACGTTTTTTGACAAGAACACTGAGTCAGAATATACCCTCATTTGCTGACTGAACCATGAAATAGCATCAACACACTGATGAGTTCATTCCTTGGTGTTCACTGTAATCACTGGTGCATTCAGTAGAATCTTATTAGATGCTAAGGCCTCATTCACACAGGAGATGAGGCCTATACAGAATGAGTGCGCCATTTGTTTATGCAGCTGGAGCCGCCTGAAGCTGCATGCAGGCACTATGGGGATACAGCGGCTGTGAAAACAGAATCACTTGTCCTAATTTGACAGATGTGCAGCGGTGATATGCTCTACCACACGGGTGTCAAACTGTCGGCCCTCCAGCTGTTGCCAAACTACAAGTCCCATGAGGCATTGCAAGATTGACAGTTACAAGCTTGACTCTCAAAGGCAGAGGCATGATGGGACTTGTAGTTTCGCAACAGCTGGAGTGCCTCCAGTTTGGCACCCCTGCTCTACCATATAAACAAACAGTTCATTTACACTGTATGGGCCTCACAGCCTTTGTGAATAAGGCCTGAAGCTGGGTTTCCCAGTATAGTTGTAGCTAAATAGGAGATTCAAAATACTGATATCAGGGCAAATTCACGTACTTCAAATATTTTGCATTTAAACATACAGTGACTTTTTTCTATTACTATATAATTAGGTAACCAAATTCATTGGGATTGAAGTTCAGATTTCTATGCAGAGCAAAGCAACAAATTTATTAAAATTGTGACCCCCCCCGCAGCTACCTATTCGTACCTTTTCTTCACTCCTCCATCACTACATTCACCCGAGGAACCAAAAACGGTATGGGGCAGCTTATGACTTATTGTTATTCCTCCATGTGACAGCAATGGTGCTTAGGTGGTCAGTTCTACCAGATTTTGTAAGCTCCAAGTGAAAGCAGCAGGAGAATAAAGGTAAATAGGTATGGAGGATGCAGTTAAAGTGAGCCTGTTTTGCATGGGCTACACTGAGGGATCGGGTGAGGGTAGAGTGCCACAGTTATCTCTGGTTTTCCAGCAATTAACACCAGCATCCATTTTTCATCGTGTCCATTCTTCACCATAGAATAGTAGCCTTTAAACTGCAGCTCTGCATGCCAGATGCAGCCCTCTACTTGCCTTTATGTGGCTCATAATTCCTCAAATTAACATAAATAATAGGGTATTATTCCTCACACAGGTACCAACAGTGGGACATAGTTCCTCCCATTAACACCAATAACGGGGCATTATTCCTTCCACCGATATCAATGATGGGGCTCTATTCTTTCCACTAATACCAATGATGGGGCACTATTCCTCCCACTGTTACCAATGGTGGGGCACTATTTCTTCCACTGATACCAATGATGGGGCACTATTCCTCCCTTGGATACCAATGATGGGGCACTATTCTTCCCACCGATATCAATGATGGGGCACTATTCCTCCCTTGAATACCAATGATGGGGCACTAGTCTTCCCACCGATACCAATGATGGGGTGCTAGTCCTCCCACCAATACCAATATTGGGGCAATAGTCCTCCCATGGATACCAATGAAGGGGCACTAGCCCTCCCACCGATACCAATGATGGGGCACTAGTCCTTCCACCGATACCAATGATAGGGCACTAGTCCTCTCACTGATATCAATAATGGGACAGTATTCCTCCCACCGATACCAATGATGGGGGGCACTATTCCTCTCACTGGTACCAATGATGGGGCACTATTCCTCCCACTGATACCAATAATGAGGCAGTATTCCTCCCACCGATACCAATGATGGGGCACTATTCCTCCCACCATTACCAATGGTGGGGTACTATTTCTCTCACCGATACCAATGATAAGGCACTATTCCTCCCACCATTACCAATGGTGGAGTACTATTTCTCTCACCGATACCAATGATGGGGCACTATTCCTCCCACTGATACCAATAATGAGGCAGTAATCCTCCCACCGATTACCAATGATGGGGCACTATTCCTCCCACCATTACCAATGGTGGGGTACTATTTCTCTCACCGATACCAATGATGGTGCACTATAACTCCCACTGATATCAATGATGGGGCACTATTTCCCCACTTATACCAATGATGGGGCATTATTTCTCCTACCTATACCAATGATGAGGCACTATTCCTCCCTTGGATACCAATGATGGGGCATTAGTCCTTTCACCGATACCAATGATGGGGTGCTAGTCCTCCCACCGATACCAATATTGTAGCAATAGTCCTCCCACAGACACCAATGATGGGGCACTAGCCCTCCCACCAATACCAATGATAGGGCACTAGTCCTCCCACTGATATCAATAATGGGACAGTATTCCTCCCACCAATATCAATGATGGGGCACTATTCCTCCCAGTGATGCCAATAATGGGGCACTATTCTTCCCACTGATACCAATGATGGGGCACTATTCCTCCCACCGTTACCAATGGTGGGGCACTATTTCTCCCACTGATACCAATGATGGGGCACTATTTCTCCCACCGATACCAATGAATGTGGTACTATTTCTCCCACTGATACCAATGATAGGGCACTATTTCTCCCACCGATACCAATGATGGGGTACTATTTCTCCCACCGATACCAATGATGGGGCACTATTCCTCCCACCAATACCAATAACAGCGCTCTATTCCTCCCACCGATACCAATAACAGGGCACTATTCCTCCAAATGATACCAATAAATAGGCACAATTCCTCCCACCAATACCAATGATGGGGCACTATTCTTCCCACCGGTACAATTGATGCAGCTTATTCATCCCACATCAGAATCATCAGAACACAGCCTTTTTTCCACTTTGTTATATAGATTCCAAATTAATGATTCCAAAAATATTAAGACTGGGAGGTTCCTCCAATATTCATCTATGATAAGAATGGTAGCCAGGATCATAATATATATTCCTCTCCATAGTTACATAGAAAGAGAAAGAAATTCGCTCCAATCGTGTATTACCAAAGGTAAACAACTTTAATAAGCCAAAATATTGCACTTACAACATTTCAAAAATAGTTAAGCCTTTTTAAAATAGCCTTTTAGTGAGACAGATGCAGCTGGTGCTCTCACCACCTCCGGATCTGCCGGACAGAAAACCGTCACGTCACTTCCAGTTGTGGATCTTTCACACTGTGGAAGATTTTTTTGGACTTTTTTTAGAATTTATTATTAATCAGTGTTTCACTGGACTTATGTTTTATGGTGTTTATTTTGTGCACTATTATATATATATTTTTTAATTTTTTATTTTTTATGTCACATATAATTTTTTATGTCACATATAATTTATGCCACATATGATTTATGTAATTATCTATCAATATGTTTGCATATAGAAATTATCAAAAGTAATTAGTGCATCACAGACACATAGGGGTTTATTTATTAAAGCTGGAGAGTCCAAAATCAGACTCCCTTCTGCATAGAAACCAATCAGCTTCTAACCTCAGCTTGTTCAATGAAGCTTTGGCAATGAAACCTGGAAGCTGATTGGTTTCTATGCAGAAGTGAGTCTGATTTTGGACTCTCCAGCTTTAGTAAATAAACCCCATAATGTGCTGCTAATTATCACTAATATTGGGGGTAGTATTTTTTGGAAAAAGTTTGACATAGTATTTAAAGTGGCAGCTTATTGGATTTAATATTGAATATTTAAAAGCATCAACTGGCACGGTTTAGTGATTAACATATCCTTTAAATCACTCTATAAAATAATAAGCTATAAGATATTATTTACTACCACTGATGCTAGGACATTTTTTACTTTCATAATTTAGTCCTTGTAAAGAAAACTGGCCCTTTCTTTAGAAAGTTTGGAGACCACTGCCCTAAAATATTGGAACATAAAAATGGGGCTTTATATTTTTTTGGAGTAATCTGCAATTAGATGTGTGGATATTTGCAGGGGACATGAATCCTGTGTTCAAAGGTGAAACAAAATGTACTTATCGCTAGTGGCATGCTGCTTTGCACTGGAAGTGCAGTGCCATTGGTAGGGTTACTATGCAAGAAAATCATCCTTCAAGCATAGTCTCTAGAACAAATGGTGTGCAGTGCTAGTATGTATGTAGACCAGAGATCTGATATAATAGATTTATCGAGCTCAGCAGTTTAACCAAAGTTATGCATACAGGCTTCCTCAGCTGTTCCAGCCTCTAAGCTTCTGGGTAGAACACCGTGCTCATGTTAACCCTTGTCTTTATTGTTAATTCCCACAGTGTAACTGATATTATTACTTTTCATGGCTTGCCAAAAGCTGCTCAACCATATAGCATGCATATTTGATGAGTTCACGATTTAGCTGGCAATTACTGCCCTTCATCATGTTGTTTAAGGCTGAGATCAGCAACAGAACATGTGATTATATGTAATGACAAATATATTTGGAAGGCATTTAAACCCACTGCGTTATCTCTAGGCAGGAAATGACTTGACCCAGGAATATTAAATTGCTGGTCAGCATTCAGTTATGCAAAGGGAATGTCCCATGTGTTCACATCACTATGTTTTTCATTTGCTTTCATCTAACTTATAGACCAGCATACAGCCTGTACAGGCCTTTACCTACATGGATGTGTTAGATTAGCAAGGACACTGTATTAATAAAAGCTGAAGCTTTTTCGTAAGGTAGGTGCAGGAAACATAGGTTAAAATGTATATCAAAGCAAAAAATAAAAATAAAAACATGCAATACATCTCTTCAATACATGTACATTTGCCATTGGTTTATCTTTTTATAAAGCCTGCAAATACAGACAAATACCTGTTGATCCCTCAGCTCTTACTGTCCAGTTGTGGGCTGACAACACAGCATTTTTGTGAACTGACTGGTATAAGCCCTGGCCAGTTTTATTTTGCTAAATTACTTAAACCATCCCACTCCCCTCATCTCATTCTGTAGTCCACAGTAAAAAGTAGGAGGGCTAGTCAGAATCCTTGGGTTAACACAGGGAGTGTGCACAGAACACAGGACAGCTCTGAATTTCTGATGTGTTCTTTTTTATTGCTTTCACCAAATAAATGTAACAAAGTGATTTCAACTGTATACTTAGCAGACCAGATGGGAGAAGATAAGAGAAGTACTTTTTTAGGGTTTACATACAGTTTTGGTATAAATGCAAATATGTGTAGAAAACATTAAAACTATTTTTTTCATGGTTCAACAGGATGGACTTTTGTCTTTTTTTCAGCCAGACTGACTATGTAACTATATAACTATTTAATGTTTCACCCTTGCAGGCATTTCCCATGTGTTTAAAATCAGAACACAAAGGAGTCTATTTATAGAAAAAAAAAAGTTGGATGAATGTCCCAAACATTCACTCAGCTGTCCTGTATTTTGTCTAATGTGTTTATTTCCTATGATTGGCAGCTCCCTCTAATGGCCATAATATGATATTTTCCTAAAATACCTCAATCAGGAAATTACAAATTATGACCACTAGATATAGCTGACAATAATAGGAAATAAACATATTAGACAATATGGAGATAATTTGTGAAAGTGGTGCCAATCAAATTTAGACCCCAAAGTGTGGTCTCTGCATGTAATTTCATGTCACACAAGGGACTTGGTAAATATATGACAAACATATTTACATGCATTTTGGATACCCTGGCAATGCATTTCCAAAGCAATTCTGTTGGTTTGCATCATATAAACAGACTGCATGGGTCTATGAAAGCAAAGTAATTCTCTGAAAAAGATTGACATTTTTATTTATAAAAGAAATATACATTTTAGAAATGTTGCTATGCAGTCAGATGCATAAACAAGGCATAGGTAGTGCAGTACACAGGACGTGCACTGGTTTCTACATACACAAAGAGTGCACATATAGGTGCGCTTTACACTTGCAGAAAAAATCAAATTGAACTAAAAAATTTAAAAAACACTGACAGGTAGAGTTTTATGAAAGAAGAGACCCTATTGGTCTCTTCTGTCAAAAATGCTTCTTCCTGCCTGTCAGTGGTAGTGTACAATGAGCTTACGTGGGAGTGATGTCACTGCGACCCTTCCATTTACGTGGCTTGAACAAATCAAATCTGGAAGGAAGACCGAGAGTAGATGGAAGCACCCGTGACCTGCAGGAGCGCTGACAGCAGATGGCTGAAGGAATTCATTTGACAGGTAAGTCTGTCATAATATACTAATACTGTGTATACAACATTATGACATAAAACTCCTGGGGGCCCGTGTATTCAAAAATATAGCAGAGTTTAATTCTTCTTTAATATACTTTAATCAGCTTCTACAGTGCATGAAAAGTTTTGTGGCGTTATTTTTAATGACATACTTCTGTGCATTTTAGTGTTTCTAACCGGTTAAGCTCCGCCTTATAGCAAAAATACTGCTACTGGGTGGCAGCTGTGCTCAAAATCACATATATATACATGATTTTGCATTTCCGGGTAGTGCGCCCTACCCACACCGCCATTCATGGCCGCGACTGTCAATCACCGGGTCCCGGACGGTGATTACCGAGGACCTCCGATGAGGGGGGAGAACTGTTAGTAAACAAAACAGTTCTCCTCCCTGTCATCTCCTGCACACTACTTTGCATGGCTTGCATGGCTGACTTTCTGGCTGAAAAGTTGTAAATTTGCATACATAGAACCTCAGATTCAGGGGTTTCCTGGGGCCCAAATAAGACCCATGTGTTGTGGTAATGCAGTAAAATGCATGATCCACAATGAGTTTGGTTGTTATTAATTTTCAATGGCAGCCCAAGAGAGTGAAGTGCTAAAATGCAAACATGGAGGGGTGACACGTCAAACGTGAATGTGAACTGTTAGACAGAACAATTCGGTTTGCTGCAAACTGGTCGGTAGGTGATCTGGAAATGTTTTTTTGTTGTTGTTTGACATGTGTTGCCCTTCCATGTTCTCCTTGCTGCAAAGGCAGGTTATAGATTGGGGTGGTTGCCATTTGTTTGTACTCTTGGTTAGTTGGTGAGGGGGAGCACTGGTCACCATTGCTTTCATTGTGCTATTGCTGAGTGTCCAGTGCTCCCCTATACTTTTAAAGAGGGGTGAGCTCCCTCCAGGCATACCTGCCCTTAATCTATCCATTATTATATACGTCCACCAACTTTGGAGGCTCTCAAAATTTATAGCGTTAGAACTGCAGTACACTAGGGTGCCGTGAAGTGATCCTGCAGTACACTAGGGTGCCGTGAAGTGATCCTGCAGTACACTAGGGTGCCGTGAAGTGATCCTGCAGTACACTAGGGTGCCGTGAAGTGATCCTGCAGTACACTAGGGTGCCGTGAAGTGATCCTGCAGCTTATGCATATATTTGCAAATATGTGCAAACTAAACCCCTACATTCAAGGCATATTGACAGTGTCTTTGCAAAGACCTTCCCTCCTCACCCCACTAGAAATGGGAAAAATTACATTCTGCCCAAAGGGGACTGGAGTTTCTGGACCGAGGAAGAAGCCAGGAATACTGCTGGAGCATGATAATATTTGTTTAATACAAGAGGGGGGTATTGAGAAATTAGTAGAAAAAAAACATGGATTTATGCTTTAACTTCACCTTCCTCATTTACTCAGATGAATTTAGACAAAATAGAGGAATTTACTGAAAACTCATTTTCATCTGAATTTTCAGTAAAATAAAAACTCTCAGTTTCACTCATTCCTTACTGTTACAACATACTAGACCTCAAGGTCATTTTATTTAGTTACGGTTACATGGTGGAATTCGCACTAAATCAAGCATTGAGTGAAAAACTATGTTCTGCATCTTCCTAGTTCAATGGATAGCAATAGTGTGCTAAGCTATATTGAGAATACTATCAGGAGTCACTAGTTATTTGTTTGCAATATTCAGCATTCAGAACAAGAATAAGAAATGATAAACCGTTTCCCAAGAATTCATTTCTCACTAACAACTACCTGTAAAAGAATGCAAGGTATTTGGAACTGAATGTGCTTTGTGTCAAACAGGTAAGGTATTTTCATTTCCAGTCCTAGACATGAAGGTCAAGGCTGTATTGACGCAGTCTAGAGTATCATGTTGACTTTCACAACTGACCTTTATAGTTTTAGACAAATATGTGTTTATAGGGAGTTCCAAATTTGTCACAGTCACACTTTGATATTGCCTTCCACGGTTTATGCTAAATTTTCACTATATGGTCAAAATTTTGTTGGCACCTGACCATCACATTTACATACTGTATGGTCAAAAGGATATGGGCAACCCTCCAAAATATTGAGTTCAACTGGTTTAGGTAGAGGATACTGTTAATTTTACAGCATACAAAGGCAAAGGTATAGTAACAGTTTGGGGAAGGCTCATGTCTCTCACAGCATGATTGTGCCCCTGTGCACAAAGCCAGTGGTGTGAAGGAACTCAAGTGGTTTGCAAAAGTCCTGACCTCAACTCTACTTAAATGAACTGGAATGCCAAATGTGAGCCAGGTCTTCTCGTCCAATATACCTGACCTCACAACTGCTGCTTCAGCTGAATGGCCACAGACACACTACAAAACCTTGTAGAAAGCTTTACCAGAAGTTGGAGGCTGCGAAAACTTCAAAGGAAGGAGGGGGTCTCTATATTAAAGGAGAAGTGTGGGATAGCATAAAAACAAACATACATTATGCTCACTTATATGGCTCACATAAATGCTGATCGTTCAGTTCTTGGCCTTCACTGAGCCGAGAACGGTGACTGTCAGTCATTGGTGTAGCAATCATGCCCACAGAGATGGACGCGGTTCAACCATTTTGGCTCCAATCTCCATCTTGGCAAAGGATCCTCCATCTTGTACAAACATATCCCCCTCATTCTCCCTCTCTGTTCAGCCACAGTGACATATGGCCTGTGTGTTGGCAGTGTCACAGGAGGCCAGAGCACAGCAGGGAGCAGCGAGCTATAAAACCCCCAAGGGATCTGGAGTCTCGCTGTCCAAAGAACCTGTGCAATCTAGCACATCGTAAAAAGATAACCCAAGCCTTCCCCTGAGTTCAAACACATTCCAGAGGAGTAGAGACTAGATAACACTTTTAAAATCCATTTTTTCCCTATGTCTCATATCTTGGAATATAAGAGACTTACATAAAAACCAGGCTTATTGTCAGATTGGCCACGAGAAGAAAAACAGTTTGATAGGTCACACTCCCTGACTGGAATACCTAGGAAAGCAGAAAATTACATCTCTGGAACCCTTCAAATATGTATTTCATATCTAACCGTTCCTCAGATGCGTCTGCACAGTAATCTACCCGCGGGTGGAATGTCACTTGTGCATAGGGAAAGTTATGAGCAAAATATGAACTATGAGAGATTTTGGCTCTAGTTTAGGTATCCGCCCAGATGATCCCAATGAAGGCATTGGTCCTTGACTTCAGAGACACCCCCTGCTGGGGGACTACAAAATAGGCTGTCAGGCCTAAGAGAAAGAAGTTGAAGAATTCTCCTGTTTAACATCAGAACCAGCTTGGGAGACGTGCCCTTTTGCTCTGAAACTTGATCTGCTTAACCCAAGGCTGAGGCAAGTACTTTAACCCTTTACCCTCCTTTCTGTTACCTATATATATATATTGGTTACATCTTTTCTCTGTAAATATTTTTATTGCACCCTTTTGACCTTTTAGTAATAAATCTTTCTTTCTGAAAGTGTTGAACTGTTTCTATAGCTCGTTAATGCAACTTACGAATTCCTGCTTCTAAAAGAGTGCTACTGTGTTTGTTTAACCCTCTGTATACTGTGATATACAGACAATTATCTCAACCATTATAGTGTTATAGCTGATATTGCCGAGTTTCCTCTTTCTCTGTACAAAAAGGAGGTGGAGGCAGTGCAAAGGGTACAGCATTGTTACGCACGTGACATCGCGGCTTCAGATTGACTAGTCCTTCGGTCACGAGTTTGGTGAGAAGGTCAGGGGTCTGACGCGCAATCGTCACAATTGGCTCTCTGCTCTGCCCCTCCAGTGCTCACTGGAGCACCAGGCTGAGGATGGGGTGGGAGCAGCTGGCAGAGGCTCAGCGGAGAGCATGGGCCAGCTGACGTTCAGGCATATGGGTGGATCCCGATCCCTGCACAGCCTGGGCTGGTTCTGTGACATCAGCTGACAGCTGGCTTTAGCCCACTGTCGGATGAATCTGGGTCACAGAAGTGCATAATTAAGTGCACTCCTTTGAGCCAGAAGAATAATATGGCCAAAAAAGATTTGGAAATACTTCTCTTTTTATAAGGGTTTTGGAATAGGATGTCTGAAATGATTAGGTGTGATGGTTAGGTGTTCACGAGCTTTTGGCCATGTAGAGTATTTATCAACTACAGATGGAGAGATACAAAGAGTGAGGGCTGAATAAGACTTTATAGTAATGAGTTTGCCCACTGATCACTGATATCATTGTCCAGATTAAATAAAAACAATTAAATCACAGCCTTTTTTTTTAGCATTATTGCCTTGTCACGGGGAATTGGTCACTAATACAAAAGTGGTTGAAGCTGTAACATTAAATTCAATAAATTCAGCATTATATTACACTAAGCAGTAATTAGCCCTGAACTGTATGTAGCTAATGCTGAAGGGTCAGAGATTTAGACTGCATTCAGGCTTGAGCTAACTATCTTTGGCCATTTTTACAGGCTTTTTTGAGCATATGTACAGGCATTTTGAGCATTTTTCAGGCTGTATTGTTTGAGCAATTTTAAAATTATTTTTAGTCAATGAAACAAATGGTGTGATATGCCCATTTCCCAGGTATTCCCATTGAAGTCTAATAGGGCCAGAAAATGCCTGAAGCTTACAGCTAGTAGCTGGACTGTGACACTATGCTCAGGTGTGAACGGGCACAATTGATTTTGAAAGTCTAGTGTTTTGGAGCTTCAGGCTACAAAATGCTCAGGTGTGAGTGGAGCCTAACCTGTACTGATAAAATCTGTAGGCTCATTAATGAACTCTCCTTTTCAAAAGGTTGGATGTCTGACTGTGATATTGATCTCAAGGCTTCATAAACATTGGCAATACAGGCACCAGTGCAGGTATTAGGAATCCTTCACATAAACGTCTAGGGCAGTAACCAGTCCAGATCAGCACATTTTTATGACAGCTATAGCCAGGTGTTTGCAATCGACTGCAGATGTTCCCATGAAAATGCACAAGGAATGATTACCTGCAGTTTAGGACAGATGGTAACCTAGCACACAGACAGGGCTTCTCATCTGTCCTTAACCACAGGTAATTGCTCCTTGTGCAATTATCTGGGAAACGCTCACCTGTGAAGGGACCACTGGAAATAACCCAGGTCTCCCTTACCTTCAGAGGCTACCAGGCCCAGATACCAGTTCCAGAGCACATTGACAAACACAGACTCAGTCTAGGGGTGTCTGAAGACTTATTGCAGAACACATGAGGGCAGAGGGATGACAGTGCAGGATACTCCAAAACACACACAGGCATGGAGGACAGATTCTCAAGCTTTCCTTCAGTAGCAGTGGAGTTCCAGTTGAATAAGAAAAAAAAAAAATAAGTCATCAGCTATAAAAACTGCAGCTGCTGACTTTTAAAATACAGACACTTACCTGTCCATCGGTCCAGCGGTGTCCTCACAACCGCTGGTTTCACCATGGGCACCCGACTGTGACAGCTTGCGGCTTCACAACCGGGTGCCCACTGCACATGCGCGAGAAGTTCTGAGCTTTATGAATAGTCCCATAGTTTTCTGGGACCTGTCACATGTCCCGGAAGACTACAGGGAGGGAGATGGAAGGACAACTTCCGCTTCTGATGACCTTAGGCGATCGCACTGGAAGTGGGAGCGCGTACCTGTCAAATTCGGGTACCCGCCCCTCCCTGCTCCCTAAAGGTGCCAATCCTTAACGGAGAGCAGGGGACAAAGCCTTAACGTGGAACTTCTCCTTTTGGGTGGATGTATTGCTGTATGTAGAGGGGACAGCCAGCTAGTCTGAGACTCTTTAAAAGCAGTCATAGTCCCTGTAGCAACCTCTAGAATTTAACCCTCATTTGACACTATTCAGTGAAAGGGGTCCCTCTCCATCCCTGCTTCCTAAGGTAGTGTCCTCCAACAAAGCACAGGCACACCTAGAGCTGTAGGCAAACGGTCCTACTCACAATGTCTTGAGACAGCCCCCCAACCAACTTCCTTATGACACTATTCAGTGAAAGGGGTCCCTCTCCATCCCTGCTTCCTAAGGTAGTGTCCTCCAACAAATTCCTTTCAGTCCAGGTTCCTCCAGTCTTTCAGCTGAGCACATGCTGAGGCTGAAAAATCTACAGCTCTTCAGTGACACAGGCCTCCTCCCAGAGGCAGAGACCCCGGGAGAGCAAGACATCTCATCAGGCCAAATATTTATATTCTCCCCAGTCACCTTCTGGACACCCCCTCTCAGAGATTGGCTGAGGTCAGATAAATATTCATAACCCAGAGGCTGACCCTCCTACTCTATTTCTGGAAGCTTCTTCCAGAGGCAGGAAGGAATAATCAACCACCAGACTCAGGGAGACCTGACCAGACCTAGAAAATAAATTGCAGCTCGGCTGAGTACAGCAAAGCCAAAAATGAAATGTATCCAGTCTAGGGCAGGGCTATGCCTGCGACCAGCCGTGGAACTTGTCATTAAGTTGTACAAGTTGAGCAGCCGCAGCTGATTGCAAATACCTTGGTGTAGCTACTGGAAAATTACACTGATCTGGATTGTGTATGGCCATGTGAAAGAGCCCTTTATGTGTCTGCTTTTTTTTACAGAGGCACTTTAAATGTAAAGGCTTGCATTCTCTCACATGTTCAATTTTATTTGGGCTGTATAAGACATTGTGCATTTAGAGCTTGTTCACATCATCCTTCACACTAAAATACGTGCGCTGGTGTATGTTGTGCAGGGGCAATATAATGCGTTATTACAACACGTAACACTATTCATTTTTTCTTTTTTTTTAACTTTATTATTCTCACAGACTGACACCTTGCGACATGCTACGGTGACATTCTGCATTTTTAGGCAGTATACACCACCACACATTTATGGTGTGAACAGTGCACATAAAAACAATTCACTTCTACATGTCCTTGGGATCAGCATGCATTGAACTTTGCAGATCAAAGCAGCTCAATGAACATGGTGTGAACGAGTCTTTAGAGTGTTGAGTGCCGTGTAATTGCACGGACAATACAGAAACATTTTGTCTACATTGTTCACATTTGATGTTGCAAGCACTCTACCAAATGCGCTACAGAACTGATGCCTACATCCAAAGAAGAGAACTGCCATATGAATTTCCATGCTTCGTACAGGGGTGTCAACCACAAAGGTATACAGCTTTGGGACTGTATAGAACACACTGGTGTGAACGAGCAGAATTTATTCATGTGTTACACACTAGAGGGCAGAACAAGATCATATCTTCGCTACAGTTTCATTTACTGAATTGCCAAAAAACTATACAAAGGTAGATAACAAATCTTACCAAACACAACATCAATCTTCTGAACCAATACATTTTTCTTTAGCTATATTGACATATATGGTGGAGTACATATAATATACAATATGCTGGAAGAAGGAGCCTGGTGTTCCAAAAGCTTGTCTTTTTTTAAACATGTTTAGTCAGCCATTAAAATATCTCCCTTTGCAATACGATTTGTCTTCCTAGCTCAAAGAGTACATCAATTTTTTTGTTAGTTACCCAAAAAAATGGAAAAGTATGGGCTCCACAGTGAGCAGTAATTTGTGACTGTCTGCACCAATATGTTGAATTTAAAGTGGACCTTCCCTGTTCAAAATGGCTTTAGCTCCTTTCCTCTCTGAAATATGAAACAATGCAATTTCTTTGTTGTTATTTGTTTGCTGGTCTTACCTAGGCTAGAATGACGTCCGTTCCCACAGGCTTTTGAGGTATCTCATCATATTTCCCAAGAGCCTGCAGGAGTAGAGTTATTGTGTAGTCAGTGGGAAGAGTTGCAAATTTAATTGGGGGCCAGCTGCCTGAACCCAGATGAGACAACTTTCTCCTGATTATGTCAGAGAAGATGGCAGCATTGGCCCCAGGATGGGGCAACTGAGCAGCAGATCACAGCAGCACAACACTGGATTTACAGGTCGGGTAAGGATGTTTAATGACAACAACTCAGTATAATGAGTAGGAAGGGAAAGGACGTAAAATCAGAAAGGAATGTAGCACTACCCCCTTAGGAGTCACTGGGGGGGGGGGCTTCAGTCTTGCACAGCCAGGCAACACACATCTTTTTCCTCTACGCTTGCACACTGAGACAATAACCAGTCCTTAGGCTTGTTTTTTTGTGTCTTTTTATATAGGGGTAATAAACTTGGATGGGGTTGAGGGATACATGGGATGCCCAAGGAACTATGAACTGAGAGGACAAACTATGTACAAGTCTATGGACAGGAAGCAAAGTCTTCTTTGAGAGCACTCTTGCTTTCCAGTGAACCTCCTCAGACCCCAGCTGAATCCTCCTCTTCCCCCAGCAGTACTAAAGGTATTTCCCTAGGCAAGGGGATCCAGAAGCTGCCCAAAATCAAACAGTCTCAGCTCAAGACCTAGTTGGGTTCCCCACCTGACTGTGTGGGTGTACGGTTATTCACACTGTCCTTCCTGAGAGCTCTATGGATTGGTGGCCTTCTGCTGGGCTAGCTCCTCCCCTGCTGCTCAGGCTGTCCCTCCTAGTACACAGTGACACAACGGAGGTCCCCTCTTCCAGCACGTGCCTTTAGGTTCACCCATTCCCTGAGCACCCTCCCAGGCTGCACATCTTCTACCTGACACACACTGGCTCACTTCCTGCTGATCAGGCCCATTTAGAGGGTGGTCCTGACCCCAGGTGCCCAGGCTGACTCATGCCCAGGCTGCCTAAAAACCCTCATCTAGCTCCCCCTGGCTAACTAGAGGGGCGCTACAGGAGTGAAGTTCCTTTCTGCAATAATCAAAGTAGAACTCCAACCAAAATGTTTTGTTTTGGATAGAGTGAGGAACCTGAACAAAGTTCTAGCCTTTTCTCACTCCTTGTAAAAATAAAAAAAAGGTTTTGCCTGAAGCTACTCATTAGTATATAAAAAGCACACCTTACAAATCCTACCTATACATCTGTCAACATCAACAAGTAACCATACATAGTAAAATGGCAGAAATTAATGGATTGCAGACACACATTTTCAGACAGGATTTTAACAAAACATGTGGCTTCAGCCAGCTGTGTTAAATTTTGTGTATATTTTGAGAAGATTGGTAAGGTTTAATTTTTCTATTTTATTATAAGATGTGAGAGATACAAAGTACAGCTTCTGCCCCAGGCGGGCCTTTTCCTTGGGACCCATTTCTATTAATATTATCCAGCCTATTCATGAAAATAAAAAACACGCCATTTATAGAAGCCATCTGCTTCATTTGAGCTTCCATTACTTGCTGTTTTCTGCACCTTTTAGGTGTGTAGGTATATTTTGTATACCAAATTTACATAGCTTACATCTGACTTGCTGTATAGTGTATCAAGGGGACCGTGTAAAAGAAAGCGATAAATAAACAGACATATCAACTAAGAGAAAGGTAACAGATACTATCCAAGGGTGGCACATGGTGTGTAAATTGTGCAATGTGGTATACATGTGGTAGGGGTGGTAGGTGGGCAGTGTGTATTTTATTTGCTATAAGAAAAGAGAAAAAAAATAAACTCCAATTTCATTAGAACACTAAAGAATAACTAAGGTTCATACTAGTGCGGTTTCAGATGTGACTTGAGTCGCACAAAATCACATGACAATGGAAATCACATTGTTTTTAATGATGCCCGTTCACGTCAATGCAACTCAGCACAGTGTGATTTTGGAAAAGGTTTCTGTACTACTTTGGTGAGATTTCAGCATGATTGTAACCCCAAAGAAGATGCAAACCACTTCAGAGTAGCATCCAACTTTCACTACATACTGTAATTGTACTTCGAAAAATTGGATTGCAGCAGTGTGACCTAGCCTAAAGGTAAAACTTTTTTTTTAGTTTTGGATAGAGTGAAGAGGGATGAGAACACCTGTAACCTGTTAAGATTCACCCCATTTGTCCTGATTAGCATTATCACCAAGAGTGAAAGCGAAAGGAAATCCCAAATTTTAGGTTGTCAGATAAGAAGGAAAGATGGCTGTTTAGGACAAAATGGCTTCATTATAAGAATTTGAATCTGTGCTTATTTCCTTCCTTTACATGTACACTTGGCATATTGCAAAAATAATTCTGATAATTTAACGAAACTTATGATTTACGTTTGAAGAATCTGTGGCAAAGCAGTTCCTGGAATTCGGCATCTGGACACTATTTTTAAAATGGCACCCCAAACCATAAAAGAAAAGGTTCTTGACGAACCATGATCACAAGACAACTCAATGCTTGCTATAATATTAATCTTTGGTCAGTTTTATACCTTGACCCAACCTACACTACATACGTCAATCTGTATACCTATCCTGAAATGCCCAAAAAATTCAAGCAGAGCAACTGATTCATGATACTTGAGCCTGTTTGGTCTCCATGTAGCTACATATTATCTCCTTACTTGGGTATTGCTGACTAACAGGGGTCAGGTATCTTTACTTGAACTGTAAAATTCTATGACACACCCAAACAGGGATAATCTTCCAATGGGGGCACTAGTTCTGGTAACCCTGGTGGCAACCAGGGATTGCCTTACTTAGAAGAAATTTCCTCTCATTTCCTGTTTTTGCTATGGGACAGGAAGTAAAGGGAAACCTCCTTAACTGGGACACCAATGGCAAAAATCCTGACATGGGATATACCCCACAAGCCATTATGTATTTTAGGCTTAAAGTGTTACTAAGCCCACAACAGTAAAATCAGTTTGTATATGCAGTAAAGCATGCTTGTTATACTCACTGTGGAACCTAAGGGGTTAATCCTATGCATTGTGTACAAATGCTGTTTGATCATGACTTCTCTGATCCTCCCCTTCTTCCAGTGTCTCTCTCTTACCTCCTGATAAGTCATATCGTATGGCGTCACTCTGCACATGCTCATTTTGGTGTGCATTGCTAGAGAGGGTTTTTTTCCTGGGAGAGTGCATGTGATCAGCACAGGGCCAATAAGCACTGTCCAGACAGAGGTCAGGGGTTTTGCATCCTCCTAGAGCAGAATGAAAACTCCTCCTATAAGCTTTAACCAGTGCTCTGGTGAATACTGATAGAAGTCACAAGACTACTCTAACTGTTGACGAGAAAAGGTATTTAGCAGTTTATATTTACTAAAATAATTACATTTCCATATGTTTTGTGTACTGTGGGAGACCAGATATAGTGAATGCAAGTTGCTGGGTTTAGTAACACTTTAAGGTAAATTTTAGGTATCCTCTTAAAGGGCAGTTCCATTTTTGCTGAGATACTTTTGAAGAGTCCTCACTACTGAAGGAATACTAGGCTGTTCTTTTTTTTTAATATTTTCACACTAAGGTGGTTGTAATGAAAGGATATCCTTCCACTTGGCACACAGCTTTAGAAAGGGCATGATAGAAACAACCAGTTGTTATAGGACAGTTAAATTGATATTAAACCATCTTTAAAAAAAAAAAGAAATAAAAAACAAGTTATAATCACCTGCTCTGTGCAATGGTTTTACACAGAGCTGCCCCGATTCTTGTCTTCTAGGGTCCTCCGCCGGTGCTCCTGGCTCCTTCTGTTCTGTGGCTACGGAACAGGCCAATCACAGCCGCTTTTACCATGTGACCAGCTGTGTCCAATACAGCTGATCACCGAGTAAATAGAAAATGCCGGTTATCGGCAGTCCTCTCCTCACGCTGACAGCGCGTGAGGAGAGTAGAGCTGGTAAGCTGCATTTCACAGGGGAACATCTACACTGATCATCAGGGGACTGATAATCAGTGTCCTGGTGATCAGTGTAGCCCCATTAGTGCAGCCAATAGTGCCCATCTGTGCTGGCCATCAGTGCTGCAATCAGTGTCCATCAGTTAATCAGTGCTGCCCATCAGTGCCACCTAACAGTGTCCATCAGTGCCGTCTATCAATGCCCATCAATGCCGCCTAACAGTGCCCATCAGTTCAGTCTATCAATGCCACCTAACAGTGCCCATCAATGCCGCCTAACAGTGCCCATCAGTGCCAGCTATCAGTGCTGCCTCATCAGCGCAGCCTATCAGTGCCCATCAGTGAAGGAGAAAAATTACTTATTTACAAACCTTTATAACAGAAACTAAGAAAAACTTTTTTTTTCAACATATTTGGTCTTTTTTAGTTTGTATAGCAAAAAATAAAACCCCAGTGGTGGTCAAATACCACCAAAAGAAATCTATATTTGTCTCAAAACAATGATAAACATTTAGTTTGGGTACAGTGTTGCATAACTGCACAACTGTCGTTCAAAGTATGAGAGCGTTGAAAGCTGAAAATTGGTCTGGGCAGGAATGGGGTAAAAGCTCCCAGTAGGCATTCATGGGATTTCCCCCAGTCCCTGGAGATTTATTTATTTATTTATGGTACTTATATAGCGCTGTCAATTTATGCAGCACTTTATATATATATTGTACATTCACATCAGTCCCTAACCCTCAAGGGGTGTACAATCTAAGGTCCCAAACTCACATTCATACATACACATAATAGGGCCAATTTAGACCAGATCCAATTAACCTACTAGCATGTCTTTGGAGTGTTGGAGGAAACTGGAGTACCCGGAGGAAACCCACGCAGGCACAGGGAGAACATGCAAACTCCAGGCAGGTGGTGCCGTGGTTGGGATTCAAACCAACGACCCTAGTACTGCCAGGCAGAAGTGCTAACCACTTGGCCACTGTGCTGCCCTGCCACTGAGATGGGCCCAGAAGGTAAGAAAGCAACCTATAAATATTCTGGAGCCTGCTAGTCATCATTTCTAAAATAAACACCAAAAACCAAAACACTGAGACTGTTTTTTGAGCCATTTGTGTGTAAAAATACCATTTGCTTGGCTGTGGGTGCTGCAAGAGGGAAATAGGCCAGAAATCCAGCGGCTGCTTCAGGGGTAGCACTACATATACTGAATGTCATCCTTTCCTTTGAAATTCAAAATTATTTGGTTGAATGGATTTGTATCTTACCTAAGGACAGTGATTAGAGCAGCATTTCCCAGCCAGACGTTGCTAGGGGTTCCTTGAGCTGTGGTTGATTAAACCTCCATATGATGGTGCCTACATAGTTCTGGATACTTAGCAGAGCCTGTAGCCTGACACCAGTGATTTGTTTAGCTGTTTGTAAGCATGGGATTCTGAGTACCGATGTAACAACAGCATTCTTTCCATGGACCACCAATGTAAGGGATATTCTTCCCAGTGACCTCTGATGAATTAATTTTAGCAAGGGGTCTCTGAGACCTAACAATTACTACAAGAGTGTCTCTGGGGTAAACATTTGGCTTAGAGACTTGCAGTTTACTGTTTTATACAACTGTAAGGAACTCTGCACTGTAAGCCACTGGTTTGTAACAGTAATACAACCTAAATTAAAGTTGGGTTTCCACCTCTTTCAGCATATATACTATCAGTGAAAGATACAGCTTCTGTGGTGTAGGATTTGGAAGAGTTTGTAAAACCATGATACTGTGAGTGCCCACAGGTACATTTAGCTGTCTAAACTCAATGTAAAGTTATATCAACTGACTGTGTTTTTGCTGCCCATAGAATACTGGTTACTAGAAATAAGAGCTCAGCTGGGAGTGTCTCTATTAGGCAGACTTGCAAGCTTGTAGAATATAATCATCTAATGTGAACTTCTTCCCAGGGGAGGACTGACAACTCATGGGGCCCCCAGGCAATAGGGGATCATGGGGCCCCTGTGTTCTCGCCCACACCCAAAAAAGCCTATGAAAAAGCCAATGAAAGGTACCAGGGGCATCTCATGGGGCCCCCTACTGACCCAGGGCCCTCGGGCAGTGCCAGAATGCTCAAATGGTCAGTTCGCCCCTGCTTCTTCCTGTGGTCAGCTTTAGTCTTAACTAATAGATAGATAATAGGTATGTCCACACTTCTGGCAGTGCAGGCATACTTCTTCTTGGCTGTGGCCTGTCTCCAGAAGACTCATTTATCCATAGCCTGGCAGGTCAATAGTTGTGTTATATGCATGCCATGGCTCTTTCATTCCTATGGAGGTGCGGAACTTTGCCAAAATGGCTAGAGGCTGCCATGAGAGCAGCTCATTGATAGGAATGTATGCAGGAGAAAGAGGACTCAGTTGGAGTGTTCATTGTGAAGGTTGTGCAAAGCTGGCAAGATCGCAAAATGAAGACTGGAACAGGGAGGAAGGCAATGATTTTACCACATGGGCTACGCTAATGAAAGAGCACAAATAGCCAAGGTGCACTGTCAAGCAGAGGATGTGCCGGATCAGCCTCTTCAAACCCAAAGTATACAAACAGGTGAAAGGAGGACCTGTGTACTATGGCTTCCAATACAAAATCCTTTATTATAGATGTTAATGTATAGATAGCTAAAACGCTCCCCCCCAAAACCTATGCCGACTAATCTGTGTAAAAAAGATATATATGTGATCTGGCTCCCCTGTGTCAGCCAGTGGTGGTTACAGGGGAGAGGAGGGAGCTCTGACAATGGATAAGCCATGAGTCTATGGGTGATATTGCTCCAGCCATTTTCAAGCAGTCTCTCCCTTGTAGTCGCTGCTTGCTGACAGGGGATCCTGTGACCTGAGCAGACTGAAAATATATACATCTTTTTCACAAAATCTGGTCAGCATAGGTGTTAAGAGGAGGGAAGGAGCATATTTAAGACTAGTAAGTTTTAGCCTGGAATTCTACTTTCTATCTGGATTTGGGCAATTACAGAGGAAAATCTTTGATTAGCTAATAGCATGTACCATTGCCTTACCATCCCTGTGGGTAGTGACATATTCCAGTTTGATGTATCACTACTGTCAGGTTCACTTTAAAATAAAAATTTACCTAACTACAGCTTCAGTTTTGCTCCTTTATTAGTACAGCCTGAATTTCTGGACACCGTATGTTACACAGAAAATACTATAAATTGCCAAATGTCTTTCCCAAGTGCTTAGATGAGTACTGGTTACTCTCACAAGAGTGGCCAAAACATACTCAATCATGTGTCTGGCCCAGCTCTTGTAAATGTATCTTGTTTTTTTCCCTGTGCAATATTTTCTTACATATTTAATTGTTTAATTAACATTGTGTGAAGACATTTGAGAAGGATACTATCTTAAGAAAATTGAATTTGACAAAATTAAAGACTGAATCTGTGAGGAACACATGTTAATAATTGAATCAATAGGAATCAATTTAGTTGGTAAACAGCACAAATGTCTTATAATTATTCGTCCTCTGAAAGGGTAATGATTTGACAATATTGCAAATTGCTGTTCTGACAGTACTTTTTTATGTATATTAAAATTTCAGAACGGATAAAAACGAGGGAGGTTTTTAGAAGGATCTTTCTCAAGTAGAAACTTTGGTTGGTTGGCTCATGTCTACATGCCGCACCACTGTCTGATGTGTGTGTGGTTAGCCTAATATTTCTAATGAGTTTCCTTGCAATAATGGGGCTAATAATATGTCTACTGTCATGCCAGTCCCTTCAATTTACTGCACCAATGTACCCAATACAGTACTGATTTCCTCTCAAGGGCAGGCAATGGTGCAGTTGGAAGGACTTCTAGCACGTGATACCATTTAGTTATATAACTAACACTTGGACATTGAAAAGGCTGCAGTGGTGACTGAAAAACAGCTATTTACTGATACTACATTGTAATATGTGTAGGTATCTTCTTTGGTGGTAGCCACAGAACCTAAAACTGTTCTCCACATGCAGCAGGCCACTTCCTCTTAAATATACATAGCAGATCTAACTTAAACGTATGCCAAATTTGACCCATGGAGTAGTATATAAAGTGATTAGAAAGTTTGTAAAATAACAAACATGTTATACTTTCCTGTTCTATACAATGGTTTTGCACAGAGCAGCCCTGATCCTCCTCTTCTTGGGTCCCCTTCTGGCAGTCCTGGCTGCTCCCTCTGCTGAGTGCCCCCAATAGCAAGCCTCCTATGGGGGCACTTGAGCAGGCTCCCTCCCTAGCCACGCACCTGTGAATGCACATAGTCCATTCACACACAGAGTGTGGCTCTGCCCTGCCCTCAACTCTCTTCTCATTGGCTCACTGGTTGTGACTGACAGCAGTGGGAGCCAATGGCTTCAGATGCTGTGAGCCAATGAGGAGAGACCCAGGAGAATCATGGCCCTCATGCACATCGTAGAATAGTGACCAGGCTCAGGTAAGTATAAGGGGGGGGGACTGAGGGGGGAGCTGCACCCAGGAGGTTTTTACCTTATTGCATAGAATGCATGAAGGTGAAAAACCTTAATCTTTTAGAACCACTTCAATTATCATTATTATTAAGTGTCATCAACTCGAATCTGGGTATTAGTTGATGAATAAGAGCTCAAAAAACAAGTCTGCTTTGTGCTAGTCTTGTGAGATCCTCCAGTGTCATCCCCACAGCTGTAGCCAATGTGTCCAACCACCTAGTAGTTGGTCTCCCTAATCACCTGGTTCCTTTGCTCCTCCCAAACAATATTTCCTTTTCCAGCGATCTCTCCCTTCTGACAGTGTGACCAAAATAGGACAGTCACAATTTCATCATTTGGACTTCCAATGACATAGCAGGTCTGATCCCTTCCAAAATCAATCTATTAGTCTATGGGCTGTCCATGGCACACATAAAATCCTTCTCCAACACCAAAGCTCAAATGAGTTGAATTTCTTTCTATCCTGTTTCTGTAGCGTCCAGCTTTCACAACCGTAATTGACAACTGAGAAAATGAGAGTATAGACAAGTCTGATCTTTGTTTTCAGTGTAATTTCTCTGCATTTGAAAACTTTGTTGAAAGTCTTCATTGTGTAGATACCAAGTGTAATTCTGCAGAATATTTCATCACTGCTGGTTGCTTCCTTGTTTATGAGAGAGTCTAGCAGATTAAAATGATTTACAACTCCTATTCTGTGATCATCAAGCCTAAAATTGTTGTCATTTTCTGTGTTCATGATCTTCATCTTGTTTATATTCAGTTCTAATCTCATATTACGACTTTAACTTTTCTCAGTAGATATAGCATATCTTCGTTTTTTTCTTTAATTTAAATCTTTCAAAGTTTTCAAGTAAAGGTACACTTCAGACAAAATTAAAGAAAGTTTTAACTGACTCCTGCCTGCCATATAAGGAAATGACGGGCGCAAGGCGGTTCTCTCGTTCTGGGAGGACGACATGTGACGTCCTCCCACTCTAACCACATGTGTGCGCACAGAGTGGCGATCGGTTGGTGCGCTGTGTCCCTGGGACACAGCGGATCATCGATCAACGGAAAGAGCCGAGGACGTCGGCTCTGTCATGTGATCAGCTGTCTCCAATCACAGCTGATCGCATGTAAATAAGGAAATGCCGGTTATCGGCATTTCTCTCCTCACGAGCTGTCACAAGATAATTTTTATTGTAGCCTTAAATATGCATTCACAAGAAAGGTGTCCAACCGACACCAGCAATATCAGCAATATCAGTCTCAAAAAGCTAAAGCAGGGACAAGCCTTGCTCACCGCGATCACAGCCAACAGTCTCGAGGAGCGCCCTGACGTTCCATCCGCTAAGCCCCGCCCTATGCGTTTCATCATCCGACGTCTTCAAGGGGCGGCATGGACGCTCCTCGAGACTGTCAGCTGTGATCACGGTGAGCAATATACTGCACCATGATACTCTTCTTTGATTCCCCAAACATTTCCAAAGTTATGAAGGCATGATGACCACTTGCAGTTAAGGCTGTTCTATGTGTGCTGATTTGGCTGATTGAAGTCTATTGCTCCTGGATACTCCAACAGATCATCGCTCCCAGAGCAATTGCTATTTTTGCTGATTTATAATTTGATCAGCAAATAGCTCTGGTGAGTTTACCCATTTCATTCGGTGGTGGATTTTGCTACACGGTGTGTTTTCTTGTTTAAGATATTTTTTAATCACTTATATTGGTGTGTGGACTTGTATATGAATTACGGACATTTATAAATATATTTTTTATTTTATTTATGTATTTATCTGCATTTTCATGTGATTTGGTATTTAGCTCATTCCTTTATATAACTTTACTTATTGCCTGAAGTTATTCTATTCATTTTTTTTTCTTGTGACATTTTAAATCTTTAACTGTTCCAGGATAAAAGGGGTGATTAAAAAGTCAAAGAAACAGTCAAATATGTACCTTTTTAGTTCTGAAAAAAGCATGTTTTCCTATCCAAATTGAGTTATCTGTGAACATTCCAGCCGCCTGAAGGAATGTAGAAATATTATGTAAAATGATGGGAGATATGTGGGGAATTTCACCCTTTATGTGTGTAACCTATTCTCTGCCAGACCATTTGCTACCAGGACTTTGAAACTGGTTCCAGCTAAGAATGCTAACTGTCCTATTTACCGTTTAACTGTGTATTTACATTACACATTTTTGAAAGGCCAAAAGCCTGTTGACTGTAAACTGAAACACTGTTGGCTTATATAAAGGAGCTATTAATATAATTCACAGAAATATATGTAACAATTTAAAGCATGGGGTTACAACCTTTTCTAAAATACAAGGAAATGTTGGAACTCAAAAAAATGGCATTTAACATGTATGTATGCAACCTCAAAAACAATAAATTTATATATTCATTTCAATTTAAAGAAAAATCCCCTACCAAAGTGATTTTCCTGAAGTATGCTTTGTAAAGCATGTTTTTATGTAAAGTGAGTTCAGGATAACACATTGAGGGGAATTTGCTAAAGCTGACCACAGATGGATCGAAATTCAGCTGGTTCAGGTAGAATAGCACAGTGGGAGTGATTCTCCAATCATTTTGAATGTGTGAATGAGGCAATCAGATTATTTTTATGTTCAACCCGATGTGTGGGCTGCCTTAACAGGCTTTATTTGTGATAACCATAGACAATAGATCAGGGCCATAAGTATTTTTTTTCCTGGGGGATTTACCTTTGTGTACCCAGAAGTAAATAGCAGCAAATTATGGGTGTGGAAAAATTGCAAGTGTAAAGTGCTTAAAACTTGAGCCTGCTCACTGGGTAAATGGTAACATACAGTATGTCAGTCTTTGTACCCACAAAGTGTGCTTTAAAGGACAAGTTCACTTTAAAAAATAATAATAAATGCAGATCACTGGTGCCATGCAGGACCCCTGCAAACCTGTCAGTGTATCTGTATGCCTGTACATCCCATAAGGGCAAGCAGATACAGTCTGACAGGAAGACTCACTGAACTGCCATAGCGCTCCACAGCACCGTGGTAGGTCATTAAGAACTACAAGCCGACATCTGCAAAGGCTGTCAGGACTTGTAGTTCATTCATGCACGGAACTCTGTGAATAAATGATGCAACTGCATAGGTGGTTGCACTGTTTTTAGCAGCTGCAGGATTGGGAACATGTAACATGTTCCCAAAAGGTGAACTTATCCTATAACTCCTGTGCCAAAAGTGAGTTTAACAGATGTGTACAAACCTCAGCACAATCATTTGTAAAGAAACTCTTATATCACATATGCACACAGCCTACCTTCAGGAAGAACTTTATTACCAAAATGACTACTGATCAACCAGAAACTGTTCTACAAAGTAGCATAAAAAATGCAATGGTCAAGAACATGTTTTGAACAGCCCAGTATAGGGAGTGCAGTGGTTAGGAGTATGTCATATACAGCCTGGAGTACAGAGTGCAGGATTCAGGAGCATGGCCTATACAGCCCCATGTAAAGAGTGCAGTCACAGAGTTTGTCATCCTAGGGTACAGAGTGCAGTGGTCAGGGGCATGTCATACAGAGTGCAGTGGTCAGGGGCATGTCATACACAGTCCAGTGTATGGAGTGCAGTGGTCAGGAGCAGGTCATACACAGCCCAGGCTACAGAGTTTAGTATTCAGGAGTATGCCATTTATAGCTCAGTGTACAGAGTTTAGTGGTCAGAAAAATGTCATACACAGCCCAGGGTGCAGAGTGCAGTGGTCAGAAGTATGTCATATAAAGCCTGGATTACAAAGTGCAGTGGTCAGAAGCAAGTCATATACAGCTCAGGGTACAGAGTGTAGTGGTTGGAAGTATGCTATATAGAGCCTGGTGTACAAAGTTCAGTGCTCAGGAGTATGTCATATACAGCCCAGAGTGCAGTGGTCAGAAGTATGTCATACCCTGAGCTGTATATGACTTGCTTCTGACCACTGCACTTTGTACACCAGGCTTACAAAGTGTACAAAGTGCAGTGGTCAGAACCAAGTCATATACAGCTCAGGGTACAGAGTGCAGGGGTCAGGAGCATGTCATAGGATAATAGGTAATTGACCAAATGACTAGAGATAGTAACTGTAATTTGATTATGATCAAGTGCAAAGTTAGAGTCAATAATGCAAAACAGGTTCAGGTTGACAAAAAAATGGATACACTGCAAAATAATTAAAAATACACAAACATATGAAAGCTGTACAAACATGGACTCTTCATAGCAATTTCTCTGTGGCTCAGTCAGGGTAACATACGGCTGCAAAGCATAGCCTCTATAGATTCTATAACAACAGAGGGTCTAGCTGAGAATCACTACTTCGGTAAAATAAATTAGAACAGAGATCCAGTGAAGTCCAGAGTAGCTCAGGTAACAAAGGCTAACAGCAGGAGAGATCCAAGGTGGAAGGACACAAAGACCACCCCACTGGAACTGCAGTACTTTGGTGGCTTAGGGAGGGCTTCCCCAAATTAGCTGGGCCTTCCACAGAAGCTGCATGCTATTAGGCTACTGCCTAGCTGCTGGTTCTTACAGTGAAGAGCAGATCATCTAGCTGCAGACCGCCTGCCTCATCAGGTCTGGCTTCTCTGAACTGCTGAGGGAGGAAAACAGAGGAATGTATATTCCAAGAGCATGTTCAGGAACCCAGGGAGTTGCATTTATGCAAGCTGAAGCAAATGTCACTGAAATGTTCTTAATTTTGTAATTCCTTTGTCATCCGTTCCAACCAGTGGCCAAAATGTGATATAGTTTTCAGAAATCTATACTGCATTTTGGCCACTAGATGGAGCACAATGAGACTAGATGACACAGGCATTCATCTCTTAGAAAAATTGTAGTGGTACTCAAATGGACCTGGTACACCATACTTTGAGTTTTCACATGACAGAAAATATGTTAGACACTGCTGCAATAATGTCTGCACAGAAATGAGCTGGAACACATCCAAACACCGCAAAAAAAAAAAAAGACAGCTAATCTCAACACATACTGCTCTCTCTGCTTCTGCTCTCTCTATTTCTCTCAAAATGTCTTAAATAGTTAATTTGTTACTGTTTTTCAGTGCATTCTGGGCATTTTGGAAGGTCTCCTGAGGTTATCATTAAAAAACGATTCTAAACGCAAACTCTCATAAACGCGGTACGCAAACGCGGCTAAACAGATGTTTTTTAACCTACATTTTCCAGCAGTCAGTGTCCTGTGTACATGTTTTCTAAATAGACCACTTAGTGTTTATTAGCTCATCATGCACAAAACTTTCTCAGAGGTTAACAAACCATTGTTGTTGCTCAGTTGCTCATTAAGAGAGGTTCATACAGAGCCGATGTCTTTGTCTGCGTCTTTTTATGTACCTTTGTACACACACGCAAAGAAGTACTGGCATTTCCAAGAGTACAGCTGCATACAGCCATTCACTTGTATGGCACGCTGTCCCTAGCAGCTCCCTGGGAGCAGGACATTTCTTGAAATTTTGGCTAGGCATATAAAATGCCTATACATGTCTGTGTGTATGAATCCTTACTGTAGTTATACTAAATGTTTCTTTCCTCAGCAAACTCTTATAACTTACCTATATCATATGACTGGCATTGTTTAATTGCTATTTTTTTCAGCAGTTCTATACTGCGAAGATAGAAAAAGTGTGAGATGTGTTGAATTCATATGAAGAGTATTTCAGTTGGGATCTTTTGCTCACATTGCATTTTAGTGTGCACAACTGCTAGGGACCTCAATGCGTGCCAATTAACATTCCTTTCTAAGAGCACCTCCAACACCTCCGGTGTGAAATTAGTCTGTATGTGCTTGAGATAAGCTATGTGACCCCTCAGACATGAATGGTATGCTGCCAGATCGATCCACCCATCTCCTCTCTTGCTTAAATATTAATCTCATATTGCCAGAATACTATTTGCATGTGTTCTAGATCACTTAGTGAATGCCCAAGTGTCACACTGTAAAGATGCCTATAGACATTTATTTAGTATAATTTATTATATTTATATAGCATTGACAATTTACGCAGTGCTTTAAATATATATTGAACATTCACATCATTTTTTTTTTATTTATAGTTGAACTGGATGGAATTTTGTTGTTTTTTTTCAGCCAGACTAACTATGTAACTATGTAACATCAGGAGCTTACAGTCAAAGTTATGAACTCACATGCATATACACTCACATACACATACTTGGGCCAATTTAGACAGGAGCTAATTAACCAACCAGTATGTCATTGATGTGTGAGAGGAAACCAGAGTATCTGGAGGAAACCCACTCAAGCATAGGGAGAACATGCAAACTCCATGGAGATCGTGCCCTGGTTGGAATTCAAACTGTGGACCTTAGCGCTGCAAGGTAAAAGTGCTCACCTAAACATAGGTTGATCTTCTTTTGAGGTACATTGGGATTAGGAAATTTGTTTATTTCCTTAGGCCTTTCCAGACTTGACGTGGCTGGCCCTTTATAAGGGAAAAATAAACTGGCTGGGTTGGCAGCCCAGATTGGGTTGAACCAACAACAGAGATGTCTAGCAGTGCTTGCCTCTCTCTTCAAGAGGCAAAAACATGTTGGCAGAAAACATCATTCATAGAAAAGATCTTTCATTTGTTAGATTATGCCTGCATGTTCAAAATGGAGTATCTGTTGGAGGCTGATAGCAGAAGTATATCTAAACCAAACTACTAAAATGTAATATATTGTAGAACCCAATCTTTAAATGTTGTAGTTGCATTATTTTTCTTTTTTTCAGGTTTTTTTTCTTTAATTTCACCTGGTGATTAAGCCAGCAGCACACTTCCAGTCTTAGGTTGGCAACACTCACTCACCCTACTATAACAGGACAACATAGAAACTACAGAATTTTCCTCTATTCACTTCTGTACTCCTCAGAGACAGAAGATAACATAGGGAAAAGAGCACAGAACATTAGGAGCTCACAAGTTGCCTGGCAAGGGCAACAGGTATTTTTTTTAACTTATCAAATAGATACATTGAAACACTTTCAAATGTATATTTAATAGACCAAAAAGGACCAAATAAGAATAAGAAGTTATTAAGGTTTGCATGCCCTTTTAACTTGATGTTAGCCTCTCGGCCATGCTGCACTTTTCAAGAAAAAGCAAGTTAGGACATTTATATAATCAAAGAATAAATGGTGAGCGCAAGAGAAAAAGGAAAAATTAAAGCAGCTAGCACAACGTGTCAAACCCTCTGTCTCCACCAAAACAAAACATTATAATATCAATGTGCAGCGCTAATACAAATGTGTGTTATAATCAATGATGACCAGTGTGATAGTAAAAGAGAAAGGAAACATCAAAAAAAGAAATAGAGAATAGTGACTACTCCAATGAAGAAACAAAATGGACGGTATAATAAATGAAAATATATAAGTCCTCTAAATATCATAATAGTCTAAAAATAGTGATGGGATCAAATCAACAAAATGTACTGACTTCTGTTACTTCCACACTACACCTCCACCATAATGCACTCACCAGACGTAAGTAGCAAGCAAGCCCAGAGCGGAATGACACTAAGTGATGTTCCTGCTTATTTCTCCTGCTGGTGGCCAGGTTGAAGGTGGGACCTCTCCAGAAGCCAGTGATATACTTCTGTGACTTCCACACTACACCTCCACCATAATTCACTCATCAGACGTAAGTAGCAAGCAAGCCCAGAGCGGAATGACACTAAGTTATGTTCCTGCTTGTTTCTCCTGCTGGTGGCCAGGTTGAAGGTGGGACCTCTCCAGAAGCCAGTGATATACCAAATGAACAATCAAAAGTAGAGTAGCCAAGTCTCCATCTCCAGCCCACAGTGAACCAAGGAAAGGGATTTCTGCTAGAGAGCAAGCTCATAGACCGAGCCCGGAGACAGTATCATATTGTGTAGTATGTTTTATTAAAAAGATAGCAACCACGTAGAGCATAAAAGTCATCAATGGATAAAAAGCACTTACAAAGATTGCCGCCAGACCATCACGTGGACGCGTTGGTGTGACGTCAGCACTTAGGCTCCTTCCTGACGCATTTTGTGCGCACACATGTTCTCAAAGGGATCCACCTATATACTTACCTGGCGGCTGGTAAATACTCCCTATAGGATTTATTAACATGCTAGGCTGAGGCAGAGGCACTGTTTAGCAGCTCAGGCGGTTTATTACACAAAGGGGTTTCATTTACTACTACTACTACTAGGAAATACAGCTTTGGGGAAATTTCCCTTGCAAAGTGCAACTTCCTTTGCGGACAGTCTTTTTGCTTTTAGTAAATCAACTCCAAAGTCTCAATGGAAAGCTGCAAATAGTAGTGACCAGCACACCAGCCAGACCTGGAAAGAGTCCTCAGCAGCTGAAATAAATATTTAAATTCCTTAACTTGTACTTGGGCTTATAGAAAAGGAGCGGCCTACTCACAAGTCTAGGATAAGTAAATCTGAAAGTGTAAAGTATTACAGTGGTTAATGTGGTTTTAGTTGATCACATTTCTTTTGTGAATGTGGCAGCACAAGACAGTTGTCTATAATCCCAAAATACAAATACATAACTTTGGCTCCCAATACTAATCTTCAAAGTAATTGTGCCATTAGTTCTTTAAACAAACTGTAAAGTACCTGTAGATCCTAACATTTTTTTCTGCTTTCTGCACCCATATGTCTACGGTAGTTACAGACTCTCTACCTGCTGAGCATTGCATGCACCCGTTATGGATATTAAGAACACCATGATTATGTACAATGCGCTGTCCTCTAGGTGTTCACAGGACAAAACACAGAATGCTACACCCGCAGACATTTCTAGAAGCAGGACTGACACTAATATCAGCACAGGGCCAACATACAGCACGTCAAATCAGCAGTGTGATAAGTACTAACAACCTTGAATCCTTTAAACTTTAAGAGCAAAACAGTGGCCATGTGAATACCATCAAAAATAAAAATTCTACAGTGTATTTTTGGGACACTGCAATTGCATTTTCATATTTATTGTTTCCCGTAATCTAAAAGTCAGAGAAAAGATGACATTTTTATTACATTCTTTATTTACGGCTTGCAATCTATTTGAGTATAAACAGTGGTACAACGTTATAATTTCATTATGTGTGTTATGACCAATTATGATGGCAGTACAAAATTCACTCAGTAGGAAAATGTTGCCCTGCATTGTAGTCATTAGAAAGAATCTGAAGGGAAAAAGGCGGATAAGGCTGATAACCAAGGTTAGGGCTTAAAGGATATTCCATTAGGTTGGGGTGCCAATGGGTCACTAGATCAGTTGCCCACTGTCCAATTAAAGTCGACAACACTGAGGTAGGGAAAGAACTACAACAGAACATGAGGGAAGAGAGTAACAAAAGGGCAAACAATAGGGAGCAGGAGTAACATATGTATGCAGGGAGGGACGGAGAGGGGGAACAGGGAAAGAGGGGAAGTATGCCAGGTGGGAGGTATTAGTAGCCTCCAGGGCAGGTTGCAGGGGATAGGAATATGGAGTTACAGGTTGCAGTGTCAATGGGGGTAGGAATTGGGGGTGTGCAGGTAAACCGGTAATGGAATATTTTGTGACCCTTTTGTCTCTAGACCAGGTATTAGTAGCCTCCAGGGCAGGTTGCAGGGAATAGGAATATGGAGTTGCAGGTTACAGTGTCAATGGGGGTAGGAATAGTGGATGTGCAGGTAAACAGGTAATGGAATATTTTGTGACCCTTTTGTCTCTAGACCAGGTATTAGTAGCCTCCAGGGCAGGTTGCAGGGGATAGGAATATGGAATTGCAGGTTGCAGTGTCAATGGGGGTAGGAATAGGGGATGTGCAGGCAAACAGGTAATGGAATATTTTGTGACCCTTTTGTCTCTAGACCACCCCTTTTCAATCAGGGTTAAGTGGATTCTAAAGGTTCCATCAGATAAGTTCCCAAAGGCACCAATTATTGTTTTTAGCTATCTGTAATGGGGGGGAGGGTGGGATTCATCCCAATGGCCACCAATATAAGGGACATTCTTTCTGCTGACCACCATGCTAATGTACTGCGGGCTGTGGGTGTAGTAATTATTGGCAGGGGTTCTCTGAGACCTCAAAGTTGTTTCAGGGGTTCCTCCATGTGAAAACGGTTGAGACAATATATTTTGTAATTCTTATAATGAACATTTTAAAATTCAACAATGAATCTATAAGACATTGCAGATCCTCACTGAGTTCTATTTTTTGAAGACCCATGTATGGGGTATGTAGCTGGGAGCTCCTACTGTACTGCTACCACAATAAGAGGTCAACTTACAGAAAAACAAGTGAGAAAATCCCAAATTCTACACTTTACTGCCTGAAATAGTATCCAAATGTTCTCCGCGGATGGTCCTAATGGGTTAAAACTGAGAGCACAAGATGGTATTTTAATTTATCCCATATGCTGCGTGTATGTACACATGCCAATGAGAAGAATGCTGGAATACTGCAGAGCCAGAGCGAATCTGGCCTGTCCTATGTGCAGTCATACCAAGAGCCCAGCAGTAAATGGAACAAGGTCCCAGGAGCCATTTATTCATTTCTTGTGTTTATTATGTTTTTAAATATTTTCTCCCCTCTACCACCCGCCAGCCCTTCTCCTTTCTCCTTCTCTGGCGTTCGAGGTATTACGAAATTAATCTGGGATCCTGTCCAGCACGAGTGGAATTCGGATCTCCATGGCAACTGTATTTTGGGATGGCAACAAACATTGGTGAAAATGAATGCTTCAAATTCATGAGCAGGTCTCACAGGGGCTGGAAAAGGCAAGAGGAATTTAAAAATAGGAATGCAGATCACAGAGGAGAGAAGCCGTATACCAAAAAATGCCAGAGAACTAAAGAAAAGAGCAAGCTGAAGAGCTCACTGCCATGTTTGTTGCAGCTAGTTTATCACCCTTAAAATATAACTACGTACTTATTTACATAAGTTTAACTTTCATTTCAAATTGTTTACGCTGATTTTCTGTCAAAGGCGAATTCCCTGAAAACATCTACAGTACATACACAGTTTAAATACATATAAAATAGTTGTCTTACATGTCAAGGATTTATAAACCAATCTTTTGCTTTATAAAGTTTGTCCAGGCAGCACGCCAGTCTGGTGACCTGAATATTCTCTGCTGCAGATAGGCAACAAAGCCTGGTCACCTACCTGCACCCATCCTGTGACTGGACAGTAAAGGATCAGCATCAAATTGATGGGTTAATCCCTCTTCTCTCTCTCTCTCTTCCTGTAAGCAGGTTTCTTGAATGCAAGACATCTCATTAGCTCAGAGACCCCCCCCCCCCCCCAAGTCTGAATGCCGCTGTATGGGGAATTACATAAGGCTGAAAAACGATGTTTTCTGTATTTTTACAATCAGCACAAGGGACATTACTGACACACAAAGTGTTCCTGGTGCTGGTGTCGGCAATAAAAGTGGTCCTTTGTCCTCCCCCCATACCCCACAGATGTAATCTTCTGGTGCTGTGGGGGTTAATACCTGCACTGAACCTGTGACAGGCACTCATCAGGAGTGCTGACTATGCATACCCTTTTTGCCCCCGCTCCTCTATTCATAGAAGCTGTGCTATAGCTTCCATAAATGAAAAGCTCTCTATGAATGGAGGAGGGGGACCTTTTATTCATCCAACCATCCTCCATTCATTGTTCACATTTTATCCATTTTAACTATAGTACAGCTTTTGTGAATGGAGGAGTGGCAGAAAGGGCAGGAATAATGGAAACTGTCACAGGTCAAGCACCGGAAGGTTATAGCTGTAGAGTATGGGGGAGGGGGGGCAGAGGACTTTGGATTTCCACTATGACAGCTGGTACCAGCAAAAGGGACACTTAGCATTAAATGTAAGTACTGTCCCTTGTGCTGTTTTTTTAAAAAAAAATGTTTACCAAAATTTGGGCTTTATATTTTTTTAATACATGACTGCACACGTCAGTTTTTAATATTTGCCACAACTACCTTTTTAGTAGTCTTATGTAATTTGGTTTGCCTAAAGGGAATGTGCACATTTTAAACCTTATTTTGAAAGAAGAATTCTTACAAATATTTTTAAACAGCAGCTCCAGGCAACTCGTAAAATGAATCAAATGTTGTAAGTGGGAAAGTCCACATAATTCACCCTGCAGCCAAAGCACACACAACTCTTCACCTGTTCAATACGAGGGTGCTTTCTGAAGCCTATATCTGGTGACCTTCGCTATCTCTGCTGCATCACCAATCACAATCAAACTTCTCAGACATGTCTAAATGTCATTGGTGTTTGTGAAAAACCTTTTAGTACCTTAAAGCCCATTAAGAAAAAAAAAAGTTTAAGGGGTAGAGGAGGAGCATATTACTCATCATGTTCCTCACTCCAGGCTCCGGGCATTTTCCTCTTTCCCTGCTGCTCTCTATGTCATCACGTACAATACAGAATTACTAACCCTGCATTGTATGTGGAATAGGCAAGCATGTAACCACAGAGTTGGGCTTTAACTTTTGATACATCAGGCTTTGTGTACAAGAGCAAAAGCAAAGAAACTACAGCATGTTTTGGGGAATAACTCACCTGCATCACAAACAGGTAAGCAAAAATGTTCACAGATTACAAACAAAAAATAGGATGGACTAGAGCACTATGCCAATGTCCAGACAAAAAAACAAAAAAACCTGCGCAAGTCGGGTGTTCCTGTTATCTTTCTTTTGTTGTCAGTTTTGACTGCAGCATATCTTTAAAGACAGGGAAAATATTAACATTCTAAAATGTTTTATTAGAAATATCTGAACATCTGGCTGCTCCTGTAAAAGGGAATGTGTAGTTGTTTTGTACATACTCATTCATTACATCAGGACTAAAAAGGATTATTTAAAAAAACTGTTTTCAGTTAAATATGAAACATTGCTTAGTAATGTTCTGTATTCTCCTTTACTGTCAAAGTGTCTTTTTTTTTATGTTCCAGCTTCCAGCCCCCACTCCCCTTTTGTTTACAAAGCTCAGTAGCTCAAAATTAAATTTACACAAACACACACTCCAACAATGCCACTCCATTTGAGGTTTCAGTCAGGAACTGGCTGTTTAAAATGACAAATCGGCTCTTGTTAGAACACTTTTCTTTTTCCCTGCAATAAATGTTTATTTGTAGAACAAAGTATATATATATATATATATATATATATATATATATATATATATATACACACATACATATATATATATATATACACACACACACAGTATATATACATACATACATACAGTTGAAACTCGAAAAATTAGAATATCGTGAAAAAGTTCATTTATTTCAGTAATGCAACTTAAAAAGGTGGAACTAATATATGAGATAGACTCATTACATGCAAAGCAAGATAGTTCAAGCCATGATTTGTCATAATTGTGATGATTATGGCTTGCAGCTCATGAAAACCCAAAATCCACAATCTCAGAAAATTAGAATCTTAAATGCAATCAATAAAACAAAGATTGTACATAGAATATCGGACTTCTGAAAAGTATAAGCATGCATATGTACTCAGTACTTGGTTTGGGCCCCTTTTGCAGCAATTACTGCCTCAGTGCGGCGTGACATGGAAGCTATCAGCCTGTGGCACTGCTGAGGTGTTATGGAAGACAAGGATGCTTCAATAGCGGCCTTCAGCTCTTCTGCACTGTTCGGTCTCATGTCTCTGATCTTTCTCTTGGCAATGTCCCATAGATTCTCTATGGGGTTCAGGTCAGGCGAGTTTGCTGGCCAATCAAGCACAGTAATCCCACAGTCATTGAACCAGGTTTTGGTGCTTTTGGCAGTGTGGGCAGGTGCCAAGTCCTACTGGAAAATGAAGTCAGCATCCCCATAAAGCTTGTCTGTGGAAGGAAGCATGAAGTGCTCCAAAATCTCCTCATAGATGGCTGCGTTGACCCTGGACTTAATGAAGCACAGTGGACCAACACCAGCAGATGACATCGCTCCCCAAATCAACACAGACTGTGGAAACTTCACACTGGACTTCAAGCATCTTGCAGTGTGTGCCTCTTCATTCTTCCTCCATACTCTGGGTCCTTGGTTTCCAAATGAGATGCAAAAGTTGCTCTCATCAGAAAGGAGGACTTTGGACCACTGAGCAACAGACCAGGTTTGTTTTTCTTTAGCCCAGGTAAGACGCTTCTGACGTTTTTCGTTGTTCAGGAGCAGCTTGACAAGAGGAATATGACATTCGAAGCCCAAGTCCAGGATCCGTCTGTGTGTGGTGGCTCTTGATGCACTGACTCCAGCCTCAGTCTACTCCTTGTGAAAGTCCCCAACACTTTTGAATGGCCTTTTCCTGACAATCCTCTCCAGGCTGCAGTCATCCCTGCTGCTTGTGCACCTTTTTCTTCCACACTTTTGCCGTCCACCTAACTTTCTATTAATGTGCTTTGATACAGCACTTTGGGAAGATCCAACTTCTTTTGCAATTACCTTTTGAGGCTTTCCCTCCTTATGGAGGGTGTCAATGATGGTTTTCTGCACAACTGTCAGGTCAGCAGTCTTTCCCATGATTGTGATTCCTACTGAACCAGACTGAGAGACCATTTAAAGGCTCAGGAACCCTTTGCAGGTGTTATGGCTTAATTAGCTGATTAGAGTGGGACACTTTGAGCCTAGAATATTGCACCTTTTCACAATATTCTAATTTTCTGAGATTGTGGATTTGGGGTTTTCATGAGCTGTAAGCCATAATCATCACAATTATGACAAATCACGGCTTGAACTATCTTGCTTTGCATGTAATGAGTCTCTAATATATTAGTTCCATATAAGCATAATTAAGAATGAATTTCTTCAAATCCACTATAATTTCTTTTTTCAAGAGCTTAAGATTTTATTTAAAGAAAAGAAAAAACTAAAAAAAGGTGTGCGGCTTCAATATGTTTGGCACATAAGGTAAGTGAGGCACCAAGCCCAATGTTGAGTGGCAACAGATGCTGAGTTATCACCCTGCCTGTCACTCTTGAGTTACATACATCTGATTGTGCTCAGACTCAAAGAGGCATACCTCCCAACTTTCTGAGATGACAAAAGGAGACACCTTTAGCAGAAAGTACTGTATGTAGGTAAGGGGTATACTCTCTGCCCCCCCCTCCCCCATTTACACATAGCTTGAAGAAAGAATGAAAAGACCCTGGAAGCAATAGTTGAACCACGTAGTAGACACTTGAAATGCAGCAAGATTCTCAGTAAACATTTTTTTAAACTTACTTGACTGAAATGTAGACAGCCTTTCATTGTGGCAGCATGGTGGCTTAGTGAATATCACAGTGAGCTTCTAGCACTGCAGTCGTGTTCATTTCCCACTAGGTGCAAATAATTCTTGGTATATTTTAGTGCAATCAAAAAGTCTCAGTATACATAAATTTAAAATATATGGGATAGCTACATATAATACAAGGGTTCTTATTGCAATCCATGAGTGTGCCATTAATGGGAAATTAACGTCAATAAAAAACAAATAGGCTTACTTCCAAACTGCTGTTGTCTGTATGACCCAAAAAAACTTTACAGTGTAAGCTTCTTCAGGGGCTGGAAGCAGTACAAACTGCATTTAGTGTGGAAAGGGCTTGTAAAGTGTATGTGTAGTACAAAGCAAAGTGCTACCCCAGAAAAACCTCCTATTTTAGTTTTACAGTTGGAAGTGTAAGAACGTTTTGTGTTGTCCTGGTTCCTATTGTGGACATTTCTCAATATTTCAGTGATCAGTGTCATTGGGACAGAGGTTAGCAATAAAAGCCTCTGAGACATTTCTCTAGATTCCCTTTCTCTGTGATCTTTGTCATTGGAACAGGAAGGGGAGGTCTCTTGGGGACACAGACAAAATAAAATAATCTAACAGAGGTGGTGGTTCTTTCTCTATCCCTATCCAAAGGAAAATGATGGAATTCCACATTAAAGTATACCTGCCATCAGATAAATATGTGGGTTGCCATTATTGGCTGGCTTCTGAAAAAACTAGTTATCTCACTGCTGTGGTAATCCATGAGCTTCAATACTTTCTGGCCCAGAACCCATATTCAGATCAATTCTTGTTCAAGTTAGGATGCTCAGTTTGGACATAGTAAGACAGCCAGGCAATCATCACTTTCAGAATGCACAGTGTGCATAGGAAGCCGTCATATTTCTTTCACAACATAAAGATCTAAGGGTGGAGGATAATACAGTATTTCACTGTACATAATACTGCTGGTATTCTTGGTATGACTTTTGACACGGTTGACATCCCCTCCTCCTCAAAAAACTCTCTTGGCCTTGCTCTCTCCTGGTTCTCCTCCTACAGTGTTACTATAACTCTGCCACCTCCTCTTCACTCCCTCTCTGTAGGGGTCCCTCAAGACCTTGGACTCCTTCTCTTCTCCATCTACACCTCCTCCCTTGGTCACTTGATAAACTCCCACGGCTTCGATTACCATCTCTATGCTGATGACACGCAAATCTGTCTACCCCTCACCTCTTCAGTCTCCACCCGCATCGCTAGTTTACTAAGTGACATATCGGACTAGATGTCACTCCACTTCCTCAAACTCAACATTTCCAAAATGAGCTCCTAGTATTCCCCCCTACCTGTGCCACCTCCACTGACTTCACCATAAATATCAATAACACAATCATTAGTCCCTCCCCTCATGCCAGGGTACTAGGTGTAATGCTAGACTCCCATCTGTCCTTCCAGCCCCAAATCCAATCGCTGACAAAATCATGTAGACTTCACCTCCGCAACATCTCCAAGATACGACCATTCCTTACCCCGGAAACCATTAAGCAATTTATTCACTCCCTTGTCATATCACACCTCGACTATTGTAACTCCCTCCTCATTGGCCTACCTCATCGCAGGCTATCCCCTCTTTAGTCTATCATGAATGCTGCTGCCAGACTCATCCACCTTACTAACCGTTCTGTATCTGCCATCCCTTTCTGCCAATCCCTCCACTGGCTCCCAGTTGCCCAACGGATAAAATTCAAAACACTAACTATGACATACAAAGCCATCCACAACACTGCCCCAATTTACATATCTGATCTTATCTCTAAATATCACCCAAACCATACACTCTGCTCCTCGCAAGACCTCCTACTCTCTAGCTCCCTTATCTCCTCCACCCATGCTCGTCTCCAAGACTTCTCCAGGGCGTCATCCATCCTCTGGAACTCCCTACCCCAATCTATCAGACTATCACCTACTCTACTTACCTTTAGGCGATCATTGAAAACCTATCTCTTCAGGGAAGCCTATCTCGCTCTCTGCTAATACTGGAATCCTCTACTCTTCCAACCACTCCATTCCCCACAGTTTTATCTATTGTATCACTCACCCCTCCCTCCTAGATTGTAAGCTCCAAGGAACAGGGCCCTCAATTCCCTCTTGTATTGAACTGTATTGTTACTGTATTGTCTCCCACTATAATGTAAAGCGCTGAGCAAACCGTTGGCACTATATAAATCCTGTATAATAATAATAAAGTTGGAGTTGTCTGTTGGTTCATCTAATGCTGGTGATGATCCCAAGTTCAAGTGATTTCAATGTTACTAATAAAAGCGCATTGCATTTCAAAGAACATCACGCATAAAGTGTAGGAAAATCCTTTTCTATTTACATGTTGCATGGTGAAAATAGAAATAATACCAAGCAAGTCCTTTGGGAATTGGTCACCATTGTCCTAGAATTTAATTGGTTGCTCTTCCTGTGTTGAACAGTAGAGGGTGCCAGTGCATTGAACCTCTTCAGGCCTATTGATTGATACTGCAGTAAAGTGAACCATTATTATTCAGATTTCTGTTAACCACCTAGAGATGCTTTATATGGCCAATACCACAATACTGGTAACAAAAGAATACTGGTGTACATTACTAAAAAGGAAGTGAGCAGACAGAACATATATAGTATCCTATATCCTGATAAACATATGTATTGTCTCTCTTATTTCTTACATTTGACAGCTCTACCTTTCAACCAGAATCTTTGGTTTTGGCCTAAATATGTAAATCTCAAATTTTAAATACTGGTTAACGTCACAATACTATATACAGTGGGGCAAAAAAGTATTTAGTCAGCCACCAATTGTGCAAGTTCTCCCACTTAAAAAGATGAGAGAGGCCTGTAATTGGCATCATAGGTAGACCTCAACTATGAGAGACAAAATGAGAAAAAAAATCCAGACAATCACATTGGCTGATTTGGAAAGAATTTATTTGCAAATTATGGTGGAAAATAAGTGTTTGGTCAATATCAAAAGTTCATCTCAATACTTTGTTATATATCCTTTGTTGGCAATGACAGAGATCAAACGTTTCCTGTAAGTCTTCACAAGGTTGGCACACACTGTTGCTGGTATGTTGGCCCATTCCTCCATGCAGATCTCCTCTAGAGCAGTGATGTTTTGGGGCTGCGCTGGACAACACGGACTTTAAACTCCCTCCAAAGGTTTTCTATGGGGTTGAGATCTGGAGACTGGCTAGGCCACTCCAGGACCTTGAAATGCTTCTTACGAAACCACTCCTTCGTTGCCTGGGCGGTATGTTTGGGATCATTGTCATGTTGAAAGACCCAGCCACGTTTCATCTTCAATGCCCTTGCTGATGAAAGGAGGTTTGCACTCAAAATCTCACGATACATGGCCCCATTCATTCTGTCCTGTACATGGATCAGTTGTCCTGGTCCCTTTGCGGAGAAACAGCCCCAAAGCATGATGTTGCCACCCCCATGCTTCACAGTAGGTATGGTGTTCTTTGGATGCAACTCAGGATTCTCTCTTCTCCAAACATGACGAGTTGTGTTTCTACCATAGAGTTCTATTTTGGTTTCATCTGACCATATGACATTCTCTCAATCCTCTTCTGGATCATCCAAATGCTCTCTAGCAAACTTCAGATGGGCCCGGACATGTACTGGCTTATGCAGGGGGACACATCTGAACCTGCAGGATCTGAGTCCCTGGCGGTGTAGTGTGTTACTGATAGTAGCCTTTGTTATGTTGGTCCCAGCTCTCTGCAGGTCATTCACTAGGTCCCCCCGTGTGGTCCTGGGATTTTTGCTCCCCGTTCTTGTGATAATTTTGACTCCACGGGGTGAGATCTTGCATGGAGCCCCTATCATACTCATGTTGGGAGGTGGGGAGCGATCTCTTGGACTGGAGGTTCACAGTCCATACTGTCCAGCTTGACTTAGACCTCTCTCTATCCCATCCCATCTGGATTCTAGAGGCAAACAAGCAGGACATCATGACACACCATATTCTGCAATCCCAGGCCACAACCTGTACAGGCTGGTCAGTCCTAAAATAGCTTCCACAAACTAAAAATCAAAGCAATGCAAATCAATGCAGATTTAAATAAAATAATGGAACTATTTCTGAATCAGTATCTTCTACAAAAGTATGGTTTATTCATTAACAATTATATCAAGTAACAAAGATTTGCTATTGCAAATTGCATGCAATAGTCTCAAACAGTATACAGTGGGGAAAAAAAGTATTTAGTCAGCCACCAATTGTGCAAGTTCTCCCACTTAAAAAGATGAGAGAGGCCTGTAATTGGCATCATAGGTAGACCTCAACTATGAGAGACAAAATGAGAAAAAAAATCCAGACAATCACATTGGCTGATTTGGAAAGAATTTATTTGCAAATTATGGTGGAAAATAAGTATTTGGTCACCTACAAACAAGCAAGATTCCTGGCTCTCACAGACCTGTACCTTCTTCTTTAAGAGACTCCTCTGTCCTGCACTCATTACCTGTATCAATGGCACCTGTTTGAACTTGATATCAGTATAAAAGACACCTGTCCACAACCTCAAACAGTCACACTCCAAACTCCACTATGGTGAAGACCAAAGAGCTGTTGAAGGACACCAGAAACAAAATTGTAGACCTGCACCAGGCTGGGAAGACTGAATATGCAATAGGCAAGCAGCTTGGTGTGAACAAATCAACTGTGGGAGCAATAATTAGAAAATGGAAGACATACAAGACCACTGATATTCTACCTCGATCTGGGGCTCCACGCAAGATCTCACCCCGTGGGGTCAAAATGATCACAAAAACGGTGAGCAAAAATCCCAGGACCACACGGGGGACCTAGCCAACAAAGGATAACAAAGTATTGAGATGAATTTTTGATATTGACAAAATACTTATTTTCCATCATAATTTGCAAATAAATTCTTTCCAAATCAGCCAATGTGATTGTCTGGATTTTTTTTCTCATTTTGTCTCTCATAGTTGAGGTCTACCTGTGATGCCAATTACAGGCCTCTCTCTTCGTTTTAAGTGGGAGAACTTGCACAATTGGTGGCTGACTAAATACTTTTTTGCCCCACTGTATTGGTAGAAGGACCAGAGATGGACTACAGTTTTTTTTTTTTTTTTTATTTACCAAGGTCCAAGCCTTCTGTAGGCAGCAGTTTAACTTTAAGGTTTCAGAATGTCTGTGTCACTCCTTTGGGCAAAAGAGAAAGCACCGTGCACACAGTGCATCTACAAAACAATCTTGCAGCACTATCACGTGATATTTCCTGCATACGTGCATGGCCCTGTGATGGTCCCACTGTATACCAGTGGTTAAAGCATCATTCAGGACCTGCATCGGTTTCCTCGACTACAGTGTTGGCCTATAGATGACACAATCATGTAGATGCTGGACCCTGCACTGTGGGTTTACTGTATGTGTACACATGGCCCCACTTTCTGGTGCTGATCAGTTTCCCCCTGATGAAGTCACGTGACCCTGTGACGCAACACGTAGGGGAGGGGCTCTGACGTCACGACGTTGCATCGGAGAGGCTCGGCGATTCTAGCAGAGGCAGACAGAGAGGCAGAGGGAATCACAAGCTCTGCATATCTGCATAAGATAAGTGCCTCAAATGCCTGTATCACCGCATCTGGTAGCAATAAATACTCTTACTTAAAAGGATAAGGCACCATGGTCTTTTTTTCTCCATCTGATTTATATATCCAATACTGAGGAAAGGTGGATATTAGAAGGAGGTGTCCCCAGGAGGGGAAATAGGAGACACTCATACCCTTTTCAAATGTCTATCTATGAGAGGCTAACTGGATGAACTGAGAGGAGATTATAGGAGGATCTGAGCAGGCCTTCACATCCATCTGGAATACTGCATAGAGGAGCATTATCCCACCAGTCCTGGAAGGACTAAAAGTCTATTTGCCTAAATTTATTTGGGCAAATATTAAGGTGAGCGCATATTGAGACTACACGGCACCTGAAAAGAGGGATTAAGGAGTTCACCTGCACATTGCACAGTTGCACAAAGATATATAAGACTTTTTATTTATTCATTCTTTCATGCACATTTGCACAAAGATATATAAGATTTTTTATTTATTTATTATTACATTAGAATATTTAATATGGCATTGATAATATTGTTTGAGCACTAATGGCATGCTTTAGCACAATAATGGTTTGATTTTCATTTACTTATCACAATAATTAATTAATTGATTTTTATTTAATTTTTTAATTATTAGTTTATTCATTTTATTGATTTTTATGAGTGATATACAATACATGATTAAGTATTTATAGTAGGAGCGCGGCATTATAAGTACATTTAATTAAAAAACACCTATATGGTTCCATGAAACTCGCAGCCATAGAATGCAGAACACTATGAATCTGCCAATAAACTACAAAAGTGCAGGTCCATGGCTTTCTAGTGTATCCTATTCATCAGAATAGTTTTAAACGTGGTGAAAGAAAATGCAGACCTGAAGTAGGAATGTTTTCTATGTCTGGAATTATTCCTTGCAGTTGATTTATCAGACTGGGAGATTCTTGTAACGTATTTGATAAACTTTCCTTGAAGAATAGCCGAGGAATTTCTCTCTGGTTATAAATCTAGCCTACAAAATGCAAAGAGGAGAAATATTTACACAGTCATAGAAGACACAGATACTGGTCTAGACATGAATTACATAGATTTAATAGGGCCTGTGCCCTCCTGCACAGTGGGAACTGCTGTCTACTCAGTTTCAGAATGGATTCTCAATATGGTAAAGGAGAGATGTACAAATCATGACTCCTTACACTCCAAATGTGGTCAAAGCTCCTCCTGCTTACACAAAGTAATGGCAGCCATTTGTTGAGGTAAAGAGAACCTGTCATTAGAACAAAGTAAAATAAAAACTGCTGCAGGTCGAGGTGCATGTAGATATTGGCAGGAGCCTCTATTACCCTGCTGTTATGGCTAAATGTCAGGTTTTTCATCACTTTTTACAGGCGCCTGCACTTGGGCACAACAAAATTCTGATATCTACACAGGATCTTGCTGGCACAAAGATCCCGTGTAAGAAAAATGCATTTAATGGTATGCAAAGTGATTCTCTTTACACGTATTAGAAGCATAAACTTCTGGAAAATGCTTACATCTGTAAAATTCTTCTAGCACAGATTTCAATTTGACCATGAACACATGTACATGTGTAGGGGCGGACTGACCATTTGGAAACTCTGGCACTGCCCGAGGGCCCGGGGTCAGTAGGGGGCCCCATGAGATGCCCCTGGTACCTTTTTCATAGGCTCTTTTGGGCAAGGACGTAGGGGCCCCATGATCCCCTATTGCCCAGGAGCCCCATGAGTTGTCAGTCCGCCCTTGTACATGTGTTTACATGGATGTACATGTATATATGTGTATCTAAATCCACTATTATTTGACTACAATATGTACAAAATTCTGCAGCTAGAATCCTTACTAGGTTTGATACAAGTAACCATATAACCCCTATTCTGGAGTCCTTGCATTAACTATCGGTCAGGTTTCGCATATACTTTAACATCCTCTTTCTCACTTATAAAGCTTTTCATGTCTTGGCACCCCATTATCTGTCTGAACTTTTATCAGCTTACTCCCCCCCTTGTAACCTCTGCTCCACAAATTCTGTTCCTTTGTGTTTCCCCCATACTCATCTACACTCAATGGGAGTCTGCTCCTGCTATGCCCCAAAACTCTGGAATTCACATCTAAGTAACATCAGAGAGTTATCTTCTCTAAACTCATTCAAATCAAATCTAAAAACAGTTTTGACAAGCTTTCATGTATTTGTCCCTTTTTTCCTTTGTTTTATCCTGTGTATTTGTTGTGTTTTTGTTTTGCTTGCCTTTGAAAAGCACTTTAAGAAGGCGCTATATGAAATAATGTTTATTATTTATATAATATATTACACAGAAAAACTGTTCATGGACGCAAATTTTTCTATTTTGATTTTGAGCAGCTAAACATAGCATGAGTAAAAAAACTATACACTCTGTGCATACCTCCCAACTAACTTAGATGGGAAAGAGGGAAACTTATTAGCAAAAAGTATATAGGTCAAGGACACACCCCCTTTAAACAGGGAATTAATACACAAAAAATGATCGGTTAAACCCACAAGTGTTTTTTTACCATTACTATAGCCTTTTGCCTTATGCTTTTAAAATCTACAAATTCAACAATTTAGAAATCGGATAAAAAGTTTAGCACTGCAAAACACTTTTTGAAAGATAAAAAGTGCATTTTTAAAAGTGGTATGTACATCAGACTAAAACGAGGGACCAATGAGGGGGAAAGAGGGACATATTGTCTTGGTACCAAAAAAGGGTACTCTCCACATCAGGGACAGTTGGGGCCTATGTTATGAATCTGAAATAAACCATTTTTACGCCTGTGTGCATGAGCCCTAAGAGCGCCAAACCTTGTCCACCTCCTGCCTCCTGCACATCTTTAATGGCTGATGAAGACACCCATCATGACAATGGACCAATAGGAATGTGGCAAGGTCTAAACACTCCCTTAAAGTGTAGGTTGATGGAGGAAGCACTTCAGTGTCTGATGTTAGTATCCCAAGCAGCAGAAGAAGGAGCCTGAAATATCATTCTAACCTAAGCAGGAATGGTGGCAGGGGTAGATCCAGAGAGAACAAAAATATAAAAATGGTAAATGCAAGAAAAAATTATAAAGTCAACTTTTTGAAATAAAGTGGAGGGTAGAAGATTAGAATGCAACAAATTTTTTGAGTGAAGGTCTGAATTAAGCTGAAATTTCGACACTGAAGTAAATGAGTCAGAGCAAGGCTCTTCACCCCCTCTCCTTCTCCCTCTCAATCTATTTAGAGGGCTCTAGAAAATAGAAATGCCTTCCCCTTGCTTCTGTTGTATATAGAGGGTATTACATGCCTGGTTAGTGGCCAAAGTAATGAAAGGGCATCCCTTACAGCTCTGGTTCAATAGACCTTAGAAATCGTGACAGGGGCTGAAAAGGCACAAAGTGGCATGGCTGCCAAAAGTTCAGTCCATAGGTGACCACTTCTGGCAGGTAATTTGGCAGAGAAGCACTCTTGCAGATGGCTGAGGAGACCATTAGAGAGATGAGTGAAGCCAAAGAGAAGCAAACTGGAACAAGCAGCTGACAGAGGCATTTGCACCTATGATAAACTGGAGGTACAGTATGAGGAGCATGGTAGATGACAGACTAGAAGGCAGCAGAAGTAGGCAATGGATAAACAACAGCATTGTGTTAAGGAGGCAAGGCGAGGTCAGCAACAATCAGACAGCAGGAATGTGGTCAGGAGGCAAGCTGAGGTCAGAAATGGTTAGACATTAGAATCTTGGTCAAAAGGCACACTGATGTCAGCAACAAGTAGTAGACAGATAAGCCAAGGTCAGAATTAAGCCAGGTAACAATAGGAGGTCAGAACAGAGAAGAATTCAAAGACAAGTTATGTCAGCAATGGGAAATAAGGAATAAACAGGATTCAGGACACAGGGAACAGCTGAATATCATCCATCAACCGTCTGTTTCAGCACTCTCCTTTAAAAAGTCTATATTCAGGCTCAAAGTATGGCGCCAGGCGTGCATGCATGTGCAGTTCACGCAACACGCTCATGCGCATTTTTGCACAAATGACAGTGCCAACATAACCTGCCAGCAAAGATTCCTGTTCTGCATATTGGTGCACACACTGCTCTTCTCCTGAAGCCATCCTGACAGAAGGCTTCAAAAAAAAATACAGAGCAGTGACTCCTCATCCTCACTGTTCTATTAAGATGGCTTCCATCCTAGTTAGAGCATTGACTCCTCTTCCCATCCTTTCCCTTCTGTTCTATTCCCTCCCTCCAGGTCTAGTTAGAGCAGTGACTGATTCTCCTCCCTCCTGGTCTTTTCTGAAGGCTCCTGATCAGTATCAAAGGAAACAGCTCCTGCTGTTCTTACTTTAGGAAACCCAAAATGCTCTTTTGTAAAATTTGTAAAACAACGATTTTTATGAATAATAAAAATGTTTTTTAACAAAAAAAACAGTTAAAAATAAACCCGAAAAAACAATGTAGCACTACCCCCCAAAGGGTCACTGAGTAAATTTTCAGGCTCCCTGTCGTTCTTGACCCCACTCTGGAGGCCTAACCCCTGCTGACACCACCATAAGCTTCTAGACAAGGAAACCCTCTGACTGTTACCAGAAAATAGACTCACACACAGTTAAAAGTGAACTGATATTTTGCTTATGTTGAGATCAGCAGTTCTTCAAAGGGTTATTGCAAAAAACAGGCACTGCCCCTTTAACACATCGTATGAGACGTAGATGTTAAGCAGGAGGTTTAAGGAGTGGGCAGAGGATTTTGTTGTAGGGGTTGATTCCTCTTTAGGCCACTGTAGCAAATGGCAACAATAAAGGGGGTTCCTTGATGAATGTGGGACAAATGCAAGGGAAGCAATGATGTGGCTTGGAGGGCGGAAACTAAAGTAAGCTCTTGTGATTGGGTTATGTTGAAGGTGTATTTGCTAATATGCCGGGTGAACTAGGTCTCAATGCATGCAACTTGAGAACAATATCAGTAAAACTGGGGGCCCCAGAATTCTTGCAGAGATCACTTCTGACAGCCGCACTCTGGATCTCAACAAGATAGTTCTCCGGACTCGTTGGCGATGTAAGCGATCAGCAATTTCTCCCCTTTTCTCCGCTCTAGGGGTCCTCTAGGGTTCCGCACAACCTTCTCCTCTCACCCACCTTCCAGCTCTCCTAGCTCACGTCCTCTCCCCGGTCTTCTGTATTTATATGCCTATATAATAGCAGGGTGTTACAACAAAGTACAAAAAACTGACTAAAACCATTTTAATTTCCCTTAACTTGCGTTTTAATTATAGAGGCCTTTAACTTCTTCATGCCGGCATCTCCCGGCCCTTTATGGGGTTGCAGACGACGGGTCATGTGACCGCCGTGATTCGCTGTCACAGCAGTCACATGATCGGAAAAGGTCCCGATCGCAAGGGGAGACCTTTCCATGAGACACCAACATATGTGCTGGGAGCGCACAGGGCACGCGCATACTACCATATGTGTTTTCAAATGGTACGCAAATATGCTGACGCTCGGCGTCAAGGCCCAGCCGTACGGTTGGCGTCAAGGGGTTAAACAGATGCCATTCTTTTAAATCACCTACACTTGTTGTTACCAGCTATAGAAAAACAGTGGCTACTTTAAAAACAACTTCTTTTCTCCAGTGTAAACAGGTTTCACATATGAGGTCTACAATTAGCTTGGCTAAGAATTTTGTCAATACCTTAAGCATGGATAATAGGCCTGTACAAGTAGCTAAGTGATGCTGTAATGGGTCATATAGCTCTATGGCAAAGTAAGAATTTTTCTAACATTCCTATAACTCTCAATTAGGCCTTTAACATTCCCTTTCTGTATCGCCCATCACCACTTCCTATGTGAGGAAATTCCATAAACGTGATCCATTCTGTGGATAAAGGGGAGCTTGTTTGCATTGCAGTAATTACAACTATCTTCATGTTTCACAAGATGGATGTGCTTAACGTCATTGCTGTGTATGTAACCTACTTTTATATAGTTTTCCTAGTTTGTAAAACCACATTTTCAGCTTGTTTTTAGATTGTCTTCACTCTTATAGGAGTCAGGAAAGGCCTGAAAACAGTGGAATTTCTCAGTAGCCCATGAAAATGTACAGATCAAAGGTTTGTACAAGTACAGAATCACTTCCCCTTTCCAAAAATTCCATGAATGCCACAAGACAGCCGAGGTTCTTATCTGCCCCAGCCACAAGGCTGATTTCCTTCTATAATGTTCTTGAGAAATGCTGACATTAAAAGCATGTTACTGAGAATGAACACATTTCAGCTGCTACCAAATGCAGATCACATGCAATCTTTTAATAAAAAGTGAGAAATCTATTTTTAACAAAATCTATGTATATTTTTTGAAATTACTTTTAATTGTGTGAATGAACAGAAAATCCCTCTACTTGTTTATTAAAGGCATGTTGTGTGTCATTGATCTGTGCCTTACATGGCAAAATGACAGTTGAAGTGCAAATAGTTCTTGTCATTCAAGACTGAAAAGCAGGTTTAAAATGTTCCTGAGTTATCTGGTGATAAAAAATCTACTGATCAGTTCAAATACATAATAGAAATTTTTATACAGTTGCATTGGTCCAACTTAGAGCAATGTAAATATGTGCCATACCTGGCCGATTCCTGTGGAAGCTGGAAATTATTGCAGTAGGCACTGAAACTACAGTTATTGCCTATAGATTCTGGATTCTGTGCTGAGCAGAGCTGCATTTATGGGTTTATACACTTGGCTAGGTGGTTAGCACTCAGTTTGAATCCAAACCACGGCACTACCTGCCTGGAGTTTGCATGTTCTCCCTGTGTACGTGTGGTTCCCTCTGGGTACTCCAGTTTCCTCTCACGCTCCAAAGACATGCTTGTAGGTTAATTGGATTCTGTCTAAATTGGTCCAATTATGAGTATGTATGAATGTGAAGTTAGGGATCTTAGTTTGTAAGCTCCTCGAGGACGGGGGCTGATATGAATGTACGATATATATGTAAAGTGCTGCATGAATTGAGAGCGCTTTTTACTGACACTTACAATTCTACTTTCTCCTCTCCTCTTGCTTTCATCGTTGAGGTCCCCAAAGGTTTTGTTCTTGGATCTCTCCTATTCTCAATATACACCTCCTACCTGGGTCAATATCACCCAATATCACCAAAATCTATCTCTCTACCCTACATCTTTCTCCTTATGCATCACTAATTTGCCCCTTCAGTCTCCGCCCATATCACCCACCTATCAGACTGGATGTCGCTCCATTTCCTCAAATTGAACCTTTCCAAAACCGAGCTCCTAATTTTCCCCCAGCCCGCAACCTCCCCACCCTCTCCATCAAGACCAACAATGCCACCATCAGTCCCACCCCACAAGCCAAAGTCCTAGGTGTCACTCTAGACTCAAACCTGTCCTTCCAACCCCATGTCCAATCGTTGGCAAACTCATGCAGGCTCCACCTCCGCAACATCTCCAAAATACGTACGTTCCTAACCCCTGACACTACTAAACAACTCGTTCACTCCCTTATTATCTCACATCTGGACTACTGCAACTCCCTTCTCACCGGCCTACCTCATCACAGACTATCCCCGCTTCAGTCTATCCTGAACTCAGCGGCCAGACTCATCCACCTTACCAACCGCTCCGCTTCTGCCACCCCCCTCTGTCATTCCCTCCACTGGTCTCCCAATTGCCCAACGCATTAAATTCAAACTACTAACACTGACATACAAAGCCATTCATAACGCTGCCCCAAACTACCTCACCGACCTGATACCCAAATACCACCCTACCCGTAATCTTCGCTCCTCACAAGACCTCCTACTTTCTAGCTCCCTGATCTCCACCTCCCACGCCCGACTGCAGGACTTCTCCAGGGCTTCCCCCATCCTCTGGAACTCACTACCCAATCCATCAGACTGTCACCTACCCTCCTCACCTTTAGGCGCACCCTGAAAACCCATTTCTTCAGGGAAGCCTACCTCACCCTCACCTAACAGCCGATCTCCTCCACTCCTCCTACCACTCCATCCCCCACAGCCACTTCCTCCTGTACCACTATCCCCTCCCTCCTAGATTGTAAGCTCGAAAGAGCAGGGCCCTTGAACCCCTCGTGTTTTGTTTTGTTACTGTATTGTCTCATCTACTGTCCCCCACTATAATGTACAGCGCTGGGCAAACCTTTTAGCGCTATATAAATACTGTATAATAATAATAATTTACTGACTGACATATCAGTTTGGATGTTACACCACTTTCTCAAACCTAATCTATCCAAAACTGAGCTTATACTATTTCCTCCCCACATATCCCTTCCTCTAACTTCTCTGTCAAGCTCAATGGCAGACCCATCAACCCATTCCTGCATGCTAGGATGCTAGGTGTAATCCTAGACTCTCCTTTTGGTCCCATGTTTAATCACTGTCCAAAGCTTGCTGTCTCAACCTCTGCAATATATCCAAAATATGTCCCTTCCTAACCAATGATAACACAAAGTTCCTAATTTACTCCCTTGTTATCTCTCACTTGGACTAATGCATCTCCTTCCTCATTGGCTTACCTTTACATAGGCTATCCCCCCTTCAGTCCACCATGAATGCTGCTCCTAGACACATCCACCTTACCAACCGTTCAGTGTCTACCACCCCTCTCTGCCAATCCCTCCATTGGCTACCACCCAATGAAATTCAAAATACTAACAATAAAACTTACAAAGCCATTCACAACTCTGTCCCCAGCTACATCACTAATCTAATCTCCAAATACCAACCTAATAGTTCTCTTCGTTTTTCCAAGACCTCCTGCTCTCTAGTTCCCTTGTCACCTCCTCCCATGCTCGTCTCAAGGACTACTCCTGAGCGTCTCCCATTCTTTTGAATTCCTTACCCCAATCTGTCCAACTATCTCCTACTCTGTCCACTTTTAGGTGATCCCTGAAAAACATTTTCTGCAGAGAAGCCTAACAACTGTACTTTTATTTTCTCCATCAGTTCATCCCCCGCAGTTATTACCTTTTGTATCACTTTTTTGCCTGGAGATGAGCTTTTAAGAACCCAACATTACTTTAATTTGTTGAGTGTGAGCTGAGGTTTCTCCAAAGCAAACCTTTTCCCTAAGTAAACCTTAAAATTTCCTTTCGTATAGACACTAGACACCATAGGGTTCCAGATGATTTCTTTAGATAAAGTGTAGCGCACCGCTGAGCCTTGAGGAAGATCATATGCAATAAAACTGACTTTCGGAAAGTTGATATTTGCATAGGTTTAGCCATGCCTCAGTACTTGACCTGTACCCTAGAACTTTTTTATTCCATGACCTATGACACAAGGCAAAATAAACACTTTACCCAAGGGTGCCATCTGTCATCTTGTGGTACCTAATCTGCAGGGGGAATTAAGTTGCTAAGAAAAGGCTCACTTTAAGATTTATATTAAAGTGAACCTGCGGGTGTAGAAATATTGCAGCTTGTTTGTTTTTAAAGTTAAATGAACTTTTCCTTTACTGTTTTTCCAGCGGTTTGGTTATACAGTAGTTTATACTTTCATACTATACATACTAGAGATGAACTGAACATACCTACGTTTGGGTGCTGAAGTCAATAAAAGCCTAAATGTTATAAAACAGTAATGGTCATTTTCTAGCCCGATAGGCAAGGAATTGCATACATATGGCATGGGACAGGACACCACCAGGGAACATGTATCAAAGCAAAAACATTTTTTAAAAACTCAGCTCCCAGCTGCTTACTAGATAGGGATCTGATGTAGATGTTAATGGCGGATCCCACACACAAAACTTTGTTGGGTTTCCACTAAATATACCAGACATTTATGCTGGATGAGGGTCTGGCATGGATGTTAGGGGGGACCCCATGCAAAAAAAAAAAGAAAAAACAGTATGGAGTTTTCCCTCCTCCACAAATTCCATACTAGACCCTTCAGATCTGGTATGCATTTTACAGGAAAGAGTAAACAAATAGAAACAAGAAAAAAGTCAATACCAGACCCTAATAGGCCAGGAAAAGGGGGGGGGGGGAGTGTGAAGCTTGGATCCTGACACTACACTTCCCGGCCTGGAAATTAATGGCGCTAAATGACATTACTAGTTGCTAAATACACATTGTGTTCCAGCACCCACTGCTTCCTCAATTAAAGATATTCTCCATGAAGAAAAGATAATTAAGAGGGGATATAATCACAGTATACAACCTTTAAATGGTGACTCTAGCATTGGCAGTAAACTATTTAGCCTAAGGTCTCTCCAGAAGACATGTAGCCACAAAATTAAATTGAATGAGAAGCAGTTCAAACTTAAACTGCATAAGGGATTCTTTCCTTTTGAAGTGGTAAGAAAGTGGAACTCTCTTCTACGGTGGGTGGTGTCAACATGGAGTGTAGATAAAATTAAAAAATTAGTTTCTTAGAGAGCACAATGTACAGGGATATTGAAAAAGACAGTGACATAAACACACACATTCAGCTTGAACTGGATGGACTGGTGTCTGTCTTTCTTCAACCTTACTATGTAATCACTAACAGAGGAAGATGCCACGTATAGTAGTGGTAGAAAAAAATGCCACCATATAGGATATTGAGCTCATATCGGACAAGCTAACATTTGGACAAATTTACATGCACACTTTAATAAAGGGTCTGTCTAAAAGCCTATGGGACACTGGATGGAAGGTCTACTGGAGTGAATGGAGACTTCCTATTTTATCATTACTTAGTAAGCCATTGACCTGGAATAGGCTTATACTGTAGCCAGCATTGTGTAAAAAACCCTCTCTCTGATTCAGGTCAGTCAAGTAAAAGGCAGTAAGAACAAGATCAGGATGACAGTCCAAGCAGCAATGGCCCTCCCCATATTTTATCTACATAGATTCCACCTTAAATTCAAAAGCTAACGTTTATAATATTGTGTACCTGTGGTATACCTATAGCACATTGATGACATTTTTTCATTCTCTCATTCGTTATCTGTTGTAACTTCCTTCTTTTCATGGTTCTTCACTTCCTTGTGTTTTTCAAGCTTTGCATACTTTTTGTAATTCTGATGATTGTTGTGAGTGATCTGTGAACAAAAGTGTACAGAACAAGACGACAGTTTTGCATAATTCACAAGAGTCTCAGGGGAGAAGAGGCACATAAAGGCATTTATGAAAATGGTTCTTATTACATTACATTCCTGCCCATAAGACAGTGAAATCAAAGAAAATATATATACCAATAAATGCTGCTCTTGCACAGCATCCCCATTGCTAGTTAGCATGTTGCCTCTGGCACTCTATCTGAATATCACATGATTAGGGTTTTGAGCTTGTGATGGCCCTGATTACACTGGCCCTGTACTGAACACACTGAACCCTGACTGATGATGGTTAGCTACTCTTACCTTAGCCTGTTCATGGATTACTCTATCATCTGCTACCTGCCCTGATCTCTGCTTGACCCTGGATTACTCTTGTTGGAGAGTGCAGTTAGCTTGCCTGACACTAGATGGTTCTGCTCCCAGTATAGTATGGTGAAGGAAAAGTTGTAAGTAGGTGTTAGCTTCCCTTTACAAATGTCCCGCCTTAGTGATGTCATGGGTGTAGGTAATGCCCATATAAATCCTGTGTGGGAAGAGCCCTAGTTAGACTGAGCATGAGAGCCAAACACTGAAGAGCTGTTGAGATGTAGTCTCCTGCAGAGCTTATCTACAGGGCCTTTTGCAGGGCTGAAGTCCATGGAAAGGTGGTACAGAACATAAGAGCAATTGCTGTAGCTGTCCTGTCTCTCCTGACCTTCTTCTGCAGGTCCTACAGCAAGGTACATAAGACCTTGGAGGTCTGGACAAAGTTCTCTACTGTATGGGAGTAATGGTTAAAGCGGAGTTCCAGCTGAAAAAAAAAAAAAAGGTCAGCAGCTACAAAAACTGTAGCTGCTGACTTCTAAAATACAGACACTTACCTGTCCCTTGGTCCAGCGGTGTCCTCACCACCAATGGTTTCATCGTCCGTCTTCTCTCCCTGGTGCCGGCATCTTCAGTGTGGGCACCAGGCTGAGAAAAGCGCTGCGCTTTGTGAATGGCCCTGTAGTCTTCTGGGACCTGTCACGTGTCCCAGAAGACTACGGGGAGGGGGGGGCAACTTCCGCTTCTTATTCCCCCCCCGCTCACCAAAGGTGCTAATCCTTACTGGGGAGCAGGGGGGCCTGCCTGTTGTTTCCTTTTGTAAGTATGCAATCTAATTTGTAATAAAACAGTTGAAAAATTGCTATACTATGCAGTTCCTTCTCCCTCTTCCACATGTGAGACGGGATTTGAGTATATGTGACAGCCTAAATAGAGAAAGGACATCCGTCCTTCTGGGAGAGATCCAAAGCAATTTTAGACCTCCTGTGTTATGAGGACTGAAGCTCTGGTAAACAATTTTCATATTTAAAGTATTTTTTTAGTTTTGGACAGAGTGTAGAGGGATTAGAACTGGCCTTGAAATTTTCACTTGCCTGCTCGCATTGGCGAGTGGAAATTATGGTGGGGCGAGTGTGCCCCCAGGGCCATCTTGCTGAGCAGGCTTGGAGCTCAGGCCGGCTCTGTCACTGGAAGCCGTCAGACTGCTCAATAGCTGAGTGCAGTGAAAACAAAGGAAGGAGTATGTGCTGCACTCTCTTCCTCCCCCTAGAGTGCAGTACTCGCCTCTGTGAGTGAAGGTAAGGAAGTACTGCAACTTTTTATAGGGCTGTGTGTATATGTATCTGTGTGTGTATGTGTGTACGTGTGTGTGTGTGTGTATGTACATGTGTCTGTGTGTATGTATCTGTGTATGTACGTGTGTGTCTGTGTGTATGTACATGTGTCAATGCATGTACATGTGTCTCTGTGGTGTGTATGTACATTTGTCTGTACGTGTGTGTGTGTCTATGTGTCTCTGTGCATGTGTGTACATGTTTCTGTGTGTGTGCCTGTGTGTGTGTATATGTGTGTGTGTGTGTAAACATACATGTATGGCTGGTTTGGTCACGTTCAGGATTATGTGGTTATTATGGGTGGTAGAGTATGGGGCACTTGAGGTACTGCTGATTTGGAAAGAAGGTAGGATATGCTTGGAAGAGTTGTGGTTTTGTGAGTGAAACATTATAGGGGGTTATGGTTGTATGTGGTGCATGGTCTAAGTATGATGGAGTGTTTAGGGGGACATTGGAGGCCCCAATGTAATGTGGTGGGACTCTGGGGACACTGATGTAATGTGGGGGGACTCTGGGGACCCTAATGTAATGTGGGGGGACTCTGGGGACCCTAATGTACTGTGGGGGGAATATTATGTAATGTGGGGGGACCCTAATATAATGTGGGTAACATGTAATAGTGTCATTTCATGAGATAATTTACAAGGACGTGTTTAGGGGCGGAATTAGGGGCGAGGCAGGGTAAGGGTTGGGTGGGGCAACATGTGGAGAGTAACTCTTAAGGCCTGGCTAGTAGCTCAGGACTTGAAATTTTGAGCCCTGGATTAGAATATATTTTTAGGTTTTATTTGCTGCCTGTGCCCCTGTTAGGGAGATTCACCCTCTCTATTTGTCCTGTTTACCATTAATTATCAAATTAAAGAAACAGAGTGCAGTAACAGAGTAACTCTGGTTTATCCACTGTTTGCCATGGCATGCTTTGTGCTTCATCACCCCACCCAAAAAGTGGAAACCATAATTTAAGCATATAAATCATCTCATAAAGCTACCTATTTGCCCTTGTGATCAATGTCACCAGGACACAAAATGAGGAGAATTACATTTTATGGCTAGAGTTTTTTTTTTTTTTTTAACGGGTATACCTGTTCTGGTACAGCTGTCTAAGATGGAATTTCCCCTCACCTTTGAAAAAAAATTCCTATTGTGTCACCAGGACAAGAAATGAAGGGAAATCCCTTTAAAGCGGCATTCCATCCAAAAGGGGAAGTTCCACTTTAAGGATTGGTCCCCTGCTCCCTTTTAAGGATTAGTACCTTTGGGGAGTGGGGGGGGGGCAGGTACCCGAAACTGAGATGTACCACTCCTACTTCAGCTGCGATTGCCTAGGCAATCGGCAGCGGACGTTGTCCTTTCCCTCCCTCCCTTCCTGTAGTCTTCTGGGACACCTGACAGGTCCCAGACGACTAGAGGACCATTCAGAAAGCACAGTGCTACTTGTGGCCCCCAGCTGTGAAACCGCAAGCTGTCAGAGCCAGATGCCCACACTGAAGATGCGAGCACCAGGAACACAGGATGGCCGGTGAAACGGAGGACACCGAAGGATCAAGAGACAGGTGCGTGGCTGTTTTTTTAAAAGTCAGCAGCTACACTTTTTGTTTTTTTTCTGTTTTTTTTACAGTTCGATTGCAACTCCGCGTTAATGTAACAGACAGCAAAAATGTTTAACCATTCTCTACGCTATCCAAAACTTAAAAATGTTTGGCTTTAGGCTTGGACTAATATAGTGTAATATAATTTTATGCCCATTCTCAAAAAACACTGCATTTTGGAAAATTAAAAAAGTACAGTAAAGGCAATCACACTAGGTTAGCTAGCATAACTTGCCTTTTTGATGTTGTCCATAAATCCAAGAAGAGTTCACAAGTGGTTAACAAAATGTCTTTAATCATGTAAATTGGCAGGCCATATTTTTGTATCTTTGTTTGCAGTCAATACTTGCTGATCATACAGCTTTCATCTAGTATGCAAGAGGTTAACATACTTTTGATTGTAAAAGAAAAAAAATTCAAAGATTATGTTGCCAAAACAAACAACAGCCTGTGGATGAAATGCCTGCAATATCTGTACAGTATACACAGCATTCAAAGAGGATTGTAGGAAAGCAGCCAGAGTCTTGCCATTTCCAAGGGCACGTGGGCAGTCATTTGGGGTATCCATATTACACGTGTGGCCAGAGTACACAATGTTCTCGATAGTAAATTGCGTTCTTTGTAAACTTTCCTCTGCGGGCCTGTAGCTAAGATGTGTAGTGCTGATGAAAGATGCCACACAGTCAACATCAATAGGGTATGTATGGCCAGTGTTCATAGCTACCAACTGTCCCTGATTTTGGGGGACTGCCCCTGATTTGGAACCTCTGTCCCTCTTTTCTCATCATTTGTCCCTCATTTTGGTCAGATCTATCTAGTTATATATACAATGCACTATTACTATATTAAAAAGTCTATTACAGCACTAAATCTTTCATCCAATTTCTAAATTGCTGCATTTGTAAATTTCCAAAGCACATATAAAGGAATAATAGTGCTACTTGTGGGTTTAACCAACAATTTTGTTTTTGTATATTTCTCCTTTAAGGTGGGAGCGGCCAGGGGTGTGTCCAATGCCTACATACGTTTGCTAATAGGTGTCCCTCGTTTTCATCTCAGAAAGTTGGGAGGTATGAGTGTTTACTGAGTAATGTAAGAAGTGCCACTTTTTGATTGAGGCATGGTTAACACTAGTGCAGCGGTTCCTGCACCCGCGATCACGCTGCGGGCTGAGATGCGTGGGGGTGCCATTCAGAATGAATGGCAGCCCTGCGCGTCTTGCAAAAGAGCAGCACAATTCAGCTGTGGGTGGGGGAACAGATGAGATTCCCGCAATCAGCCCACAGCTGATGAATCTAGCCTTACTCATTAACGGAAACTGTAGTGTATTTTCAGAGAGCACGCTTTCCATTATTTAGGTATATGTAATCCTAAACTCTGTTAGTTGCATGGCTAGTCAGGTTGAAAAGTGACACACGTTCATGTGGTTCAACGAAAGACAAAAATTAATAAATTGAAAACTTGCATCCTCAGAACCCTAAACCTGTCGAAGATCTGGAGGAGTCAGGAACTTGTAATTTCAAATGTTATTTTTAAATTTGCGTTTATTAGAATATCTCCTGGTGATCTGAATATAAAGGTCTTTGTTCATGCTCTTCCTGTTATAGGGTAACAATGTTCCGTCCCTGTCCTCCAATCATGCTCCTGCTTTGTCACCCTGTCACACAAGTTTCCACTCAAGACCACAAGTGGCTGCTTCGGCACATATTATGCAGGCATTGGCCACTGTTGTCACCGTTAGGAAACCTGCCTGGAGAAAAGCCATGTAGCCACTGTAAACAAAAAGTGGATGCATAGTGGCTGTAGGAAATACATGTTACTCAACTGTCTCAGATCCAGCAAAACCCTATAATCCTGGACATGTCCTGCTCCTGGGGGCTGGAATCCCATTCTAAGCTCCAAGCAGGGGCGGACTGACCATTTGGAAACTCGGGCACTGCCTGAGGGCCCGCGGTCAGTAGGGGGCCCCATGAGATGCCCCTGGTACCTTTTTCATAGGCTTTTTTGAGTTTGGTCAAGGACACAGGGGCCCCATGATCCCCTATTGCCCGCGGGCCTCATGAGTTGTCAGTCCGCCCCTGGCTCCAAGTTGGTCTATAGCTAAGGACTCTCCATGGGGCTTCACATGAATTTGGTACTGGGCATCGGGGGTAGGAATGTGACAGAGTCAATCACCCCTCAGTATATAAATTTACTCTGGCAAGCAAATTGAGTGGCAAAGGAATGAATAAATGAGGGTATAAACAGAAGGGAGGGGGGCTTTATGGATTAAGTATTGGTTCACTTTAAAAATCACTCCAGGCATATGGACATGGAAAATTTGTAGCACAAAATGGAAAATGCTTCACTTATGCAATGGTCAGAAAATATACATTATTTTTCATTTCTATGGTTGACCTTTAAAAAATGTAAAGCTGATTTTCTCTATGATGTGAAAAATGTATACTGTTCTTTTTCTGTATATTGAAAATGTAATAAAAATTGTTACTTATAATAAAAAATGTAAAGCTTTCTTCAAAACTTCTATTCAGTAATTTACTACTATACTGTGAATAGCCTACGTGATTCCATCTACTATTCAGGTCTATTGAGGACACACAAATGCATCTGAATGAATCGGGAGTGACACCCCCACCCCTATACATAGTTCTGCTAATTCATGTGGAATGGGTTATCCAGTAAAATAGCAATAGAAAAAGAGTGAGCAAGAATGGATGCCATTTTTAACAGGATGCCCAAAATGATCTACAAAAACAGTCATGAAAACACCATCACACACTAATATTTCATTTATTCTTGGACTTTGCTGACTTACCACGGTCTTCTTTTATCTCTTGGGGACCCTGAGATGAGATAGCTATAGTATAATTTGTAGTTCTTTTTCTGCCCACCTTGGTGTCTTGCTAATGTATCTGATAACTTAAATTGGAAGTTCACTCTCTCAGTCAACACTGATTATTTGTATTCCTTATGCTGCTAGCATTAGTAAAATAGGTAGTTATCATATTTACTTGTTTTAAACCTTTTTTTTTTTCAAACTTTCTTCAGTTACATCCTGGTTTCCAAGCCTAGACAAAGCCTAAGAGTCTCGAGGAGGGAAGGAGGGTTTGCTGAGCTTTGCACACCCTCCTGACTGTATGCCTGAGTGAAGGGCAGATGGATTCCAGGAAGTACATGCTACATAAATCATCTGCCCTTATGCAAGATGGCTGCAGCCAGAAATGCTAGGCTTGTTTTTTAAAGTGATTTCTCAGCAAAATAAAGCAAGGAGACATGAATGGATGGCTGAGTTTGCTTTGAATAACAAAAATGAATTAAATAGCATTTTTTATTTGTGGTGCTCAGATACAGTGTAGTTCTGCTTGTTTAGTCATCGTGTGTTGGATCACAAACACTGCCTGCTGAATTATCTCCCCAGAACTAAACAAAGCACTGAAACATCAGCCTTGGATAGACTGACCCTTTGATCGGGTTTGATTTGCACACATTGGATAAAAGAATCACCTAAGTAGCACCTTCATTATTGATATATATTGTACGGCTCAGAGAGGTCCGGAATGGCAATCTAGTGCATTTATCCAGTCTGCTGATATTTCTAGGGTGTTGTACGGCTGGCAGGGACATCTGGTGAGGTGCACAGCCTCATTCTGTCTGATTTATATAAATAATATCTTTCACTGTCTACACACTCTACATTCAGTCTAACATGCAAAGTTTGGTTTTGTTTATGCATTTGCAGTCTACATTAGACTAATGGTGACAGGCCTATAAAGGAATCCTGTGGTGAGAGAAATATGTAAGCTGAGAGAAAATTTTGGTTTCCTTGGTGCCTTGGCTTTGGTAAGAAGTCACAGGCCTGGGACAAATTGGATTTTGAATGAAGAATTCCCGACATGTATACACGTTCCAGGCCTGTGCATGAGAGGTCAGCAGTAGCATCTTGCATATTTCTCTCATAGCTTCAAACAGTAAGCAGTATGTCCGGTATTTCAGTTCAGAATACATGGGTTCTGTATACACAGTTCAGGGTGGCTGACTGATTTGAAAAGAGATTCATCTGGTAGAAATGGAAGAGCGTAGATACCACACTGCCCCCCCTTTACTCTTAGGCCCGGTCTCAGTAGAGCCAGCCACTATAGCCACTATACTTTTAACCTACCGATAGTGAAAAATGAGTAAGCTTTATTGCAAAACCAACATGAGGCCCCTGGGTCTTCATTCTCTAAAATACAATCCTGCCATCTATATCATTCCAAAACCATGACTAACACTGCAGTATATTACGTTTGATTAGTAATCTGGCAGAAGTGCCAAAAATACACGTACTTAAATTTCTCACACAAGGTAATATTGAATGTGGTTAGGATTATTCAATATATACAGTCAATGCAGGGGGCTTTGTTTTGTGTTTTCTCTCATTTGAATCCTCTTTGGCTGGGGCCCACAGCACTTAGGATAGCATCCCATCCCACACAAACACTACACAGGACCTAAGCCCTCCACACTTGCCTATATTCCTTTGTTATTGCTTTATGTACAGTCAGCCCCATGCATGCATCCTGCGTAGAGGCTTCCCATGGGTATCATCAGCAACAACATTGTGTGCTTAGCATAAGCTCCTAACATGACACCCATGTTGACATGTTTGGTTATGCTTCCTAACTTAATCAGGACATGTGTCTTGTACAATACAAATGATATTTTCCCATATGGTTTTTCAGGCAGAGAGGTTTGAGAATGAAATCCCTAACAAAATATATGTCAACACAATGCATTAGGATGCAGCTGTGGTGTGAACACAGCCTACAGGAAACACTGGCACTAGGTGAGTACATAGGCATACATTTCATACAACAATGGATCCATGCCTATAGTGACCCCTAAGAACCTCACAATTATGGTTAACCACTTCTCGTCTGGCCCATAAACGTAAACAGCCAGATGGGAGCAGTGCCAAAGCTGGTTGCCGTTTATAAACGGCCCCCACATTCACTGACTGTGCGCGCTCCCTGTGTCCGAGCACCAATCGCTGTACGGGACCTCTGTGTGAGGTCCCCATGCATGTGATCCCTGATTGGCCAATCAGTGATCACATGAGTAGTGAAAAAAACATAAATAATATAAAATAAAATAAAAATGTTGAAAAATTATAATTTTTGGCTATAAACTAATGTGGGTTATTTTGTTTTTACTAAAAAGATAACGGAATACATTTTGGTTAAGATTTATAAAGAAAGATTATTTATTTGTAAAATTTTATAAGAAAAACACTTTTTTTCAAAATGTTTGGACTTTTTCATTTATATAGCAAAAAAATAAAAATCCCAGTGGTGAATAAATAACACCAAAATAAAGTTTTATCTGGCTCAAAAAATGCTAAAAAATTCATATGGGTACAGTGTTGCATGACCACGCAATTGTCATTCAAAGTGTGATAGCACTGAAAGATGAAAATTGGCCTGGACAGGAAGGGGGTAAAAGTGTCCGGACTGGAAGTGGTTAAGGAGATATTTGTCTATCCTTGCATAGCTGGAATGGTGCACATGTAGCACTTTGGATGCTTTCCTCTCTCTTATAAGATGATGCCTCACTCACTGGGAAATATTACAAGATGGAAGTAGATTTGACTGCCTAAAGAGATCACTATATGTAGTACAGAAACAGATATTGCTAGCTTATATCGAGCCATCTATGACCCGCTTCTGTACTAATCTTAAAGTAGTAATAAACCCTCAGTATTTTTCAGCTTAACATAATAAATAAATAAAATAAACATTCCTCGGTAAGCTATTTATTATAATTGTTACTCCAGCGCTTGCAGTTTACAAATTTCAATGCGTCTGGCTCCTGCTCTCGCACTGCTGCTTACCTGAACTTTCAGTCTTCACAGTAAAGAGTTAATAGAGGACAGTGCAGTCTCAAGTTAGTTTGGAAAAAAAAAATGGGGGGAAAGAGTAGGGAAGCACCTTCTCAACCTAGGCTACAGGGCCATGTGTCTATTGATACATGCAGTGTGGAGAGACAAGGATCTAGTTCCTCAATGCAAGGGAGGCTCCACAGGATACCGCAAGAGTGAGGTGCCAGCCCGAAATAAGAAATCTGGGGCAGTGGTCATGGCACCAGCTTAAACTGGAACATAGGCAAGGATTAAAAGATAAAGAAGCTGCATACTAAATAAGTGATTACATCAGCTGCTGAAACTACTTCAAATTTGAGGGTCTACTATCACTTTAATGAGAAGTTCCAACAGCATCAGCAAGTCAGGGGCCTGAAGACAGCTTGACCTGAGTTTACATTTCACACTGTCACCTGGACATGGAGGACAAAGTCACTCTGCACAAACTTTCTGGAGGTGCTGTTACTTTTTCTATACTACATGAGGGACTTTGGGTGGTAAGTGTGTAGCCAGGTGCAGGTCCCCTTTAAAGGTTGCTCCTCCTACTGGTGGAGTGATGGCGAAGTGTGCCCTATAAAAGGTAGGTGGCGCTTACTCTCGTGGTCAGGAGGTGCTGGAAATGTGTCCTGCTAAGGAAGAGTGTCCCTGGGGTTTCCCTTTGCACTCCATTTTGAGGGAGAGGCAGCTGCTACTACCCTGTAAAGCTGGCCATACATGGATTGAAATTAAAATTTGAAGCCTTGTGTGGCTGAACAGAAGCCGATCTACTGATCAACTTCTGTTCAGCCGTCCTGTTGATATTTTCCTCTTGATCAGCACTGCAGGCAATACACTGAAGTGTTGATCTGTGTATTCTGGCAGAGGGGAAGTCTCCACGCCATCACTATACAATAACTTATATATGACTATAAGTTCATAAACCATGTAGTGTTTAAATAAACATCTTCCACAATGTGAGAAATATGACAGTAAATCTTCAATGAGGTAACGTGCCTGTGTTTCATACCCTTCATGATGCATACCATTGGTATAACACACTCACCAGATTTGACTGACCACTTGTTACAAAATGGTCAAACAGGAGAACATTGCTCAAAGACATAGGAAAGCCCTTGGTTTCTACGATCTTCATAATACTTAAAGAAGGGTCCCATTCAAAAGAAGTACAAAAGGAGAAAAAGCTCATAGTGTAAAACAACTTCTTTATTAAAAGATCACATTATAAAGAATTCAGCGGTACACAGAGTGATCAGCCCAGCACTAAGGATCTGACAGCTATGACGTGAATTGAGCAGTCTGCTGATGTCACAGACACTTCACCCAACGGGAATAGGACAGAGGAAGAATTCTCCTAAAAGAAGGGTCAACGCAAGACACACATCATTTTAACTGTACAGTAAGTTATACCCCTATGTGCTGATTTTTATGTTTTTAATTTTAGCAAACTTAGGCTTTAAGGGCAGCTTTGAGCTGACATATAGAGGTATAGCAGTACTGAGATGAGGCATGTCTGTGCTGGGAGCTGTCCTTAATGTGACAGCTTCCCACATGGTATAGAATCCAGCTGTCCGGCCGGAGATTCCCCATCTGAAAGTCAAATGTAAACAAGGGGACCGGAAAGAGTGAAGTCAGATTACAAATTATATATATATATATATATATATATATATATATATATATATATATATATGGCAATGCTCATATTTGGGAATTGATTTCGCCACTGGACTGGTGGAGCTTGATGGGGAACTGAGACACTAGTTCTCCATTAGGTCTATCTGGCTGTTGATTACAGCACATGGCAGTGAGCAGATTCAAAAGCCTCCAAACTCAATAGCGGCTATGGATCTGCCCACTGCTGTGATATATATATCACACACACGCAGACCCATTCCCATAGACACTACGGACTAAGATGGGATGCCATTAAAGTTCATCTGTGTGTAAACGACAGGCATCCCAATACTTTTGGCAATATAGTATATGTTTTATGGTTGCAGGTCTAGATCACTTATTTCACTATGAATGATTTACATATATCATTTATGCAATTAGGTTATTAATTTGTGTTATATATTCTGAATTGTATGTACAGAATGCATTCAGGGTTAGTTATATATTCATACACTGTACAGCGCTGAGCGAACTATTGGCGCTTTATAAATACTGTATAATAATAATACAGAAGCCGCTGTCAGTGCTCCTATATAAGTGAGAACAAAGCTGCCAGTTTGTTAGAGCAGTGTATTGCTGACAGATCAGCACTTGTTCCTGTGTAAGCAAACCATACAGTTTACAGGTTTGCTTGTCACACCATATTCCCCTATCTGCTGCCATCCTTCCAGGCCTTCTAACCAAAGTCAAAGTGCTCTTCCCACCTACCCCTCTTCCCCTAGTTAGATCACTCCCGACCACCAGTCTCTCTGTCAGACCGCTCCTCTCCCATGCAGCAGATTGCTGGCATTCATGGCTTTATTTATCTTTCTAATGCATCAATGGGTTTGGAGGTAAACAAAGACATTCATGTGAATTTCAGCAGGTGAACTGGGGTTGATGGTGACTGACCACTGTACTCACTTCACAGCTATGTACTATGAATTGAATTGTTAATCACAAATCCATTCATAAATGCTAAACTAATTATAAATTAAGACAAAAACAAAAACCTAGAAAAAATAATTCTGTCTCCCTTCCAGTTTTTTGCACAATATTTGGTGTGATTTATTTTTTGAGAAAAAAAGTCCAAAGAGCAACTTTAAAACTAAAGTGATGTTAACACAAATGTGCGCAATGTTTAAAATGCAAATGTTTGACCCCATTTCAGCAATTTTTTTGTACTAATTTATTAAATACATCTAATAACAGAATACATAAATTATTATGCAAATGGGGAAAATAAATATGTGAATGGACATGCAGAGCAGCAGCTTGGGAGCCAGTCTGCTTCAGTGCCCCTATAGCAAGCTGCTTACTCTGGGGGCACCCAGCAGGAGGGAGGGGCTAGGAGCAGAATACCCAAGAAGACATATTTTTTTAATTGCCTTTAATACAACATTAAACTCAGTTTGTGTTTCTGTTTTATATCCAGCTCTGCCATCAGCCCTTCGTTGTCAGCCTGATGGAAACCAGCATGAACTTCAAGCATAAAAGAGAGCAAGATCTAAGCTGCAGGAGGTCACCTTCACCCCCACCACCACCTGCCAAGCATCTCACCATCACAGAAGAGCAATGGCGTGCCTTCTGGAAGCTAGTTGATAAGATATTTGATTCCTTCACCATTAGCAAGTAAAATGGTTAGTTTACATGTGCACAGGTTATACAGCACCTCTAAACACGACATGCACTTGGATCACTTTTCAGATGCTACATGCCTCCTCACCACCTCATTTACCCCATAAATGCCGACCCATTGCACTTGTTTGCAGTGGGGCTGCAATGCATCCTATTCACTTGAATGGGTCTTTTTTGGCGGGTGTACTGCCTGCTGAACATGACAGGGGAATAATTCTTGCTTTGGTCATAAAGTGATCATGGCATGTGAACACCACGTCCGTTGACTTTTCAGCTTAGGATGGGCGGTAAAAAGATGGCTCAGCCAGGTGTTTTTACCACATACACCCCAACCACAAGTCTAAACAAGCCCTTAGAGCAGGGGTGTCAAACTGGCGGCCCTCCAGCTGTTGCGATACTACAAGTCCCATCATGCCTCTGCCTTTGGGAGTCATGCTTGTAACTGTCAGTTTTGCAATGCCTCATGTGACTTGTAGTTTGGCAACAGCTGAAGGGCCGCCAGTTTGACACTCGTACCTTAGAGGAAGAGTATGTTCAATGCAGTGATGCATTTGACTTTTATATAGCTTTACCCTCAATCAGGGCCATATTTTTACTTTTTCTCCCCTAGGCCAGCTCTTTAAAATGTTTAGTATTCTTTAATGTCATAGTATAAAAACAAAGTTCAGAGAAAAAAAAGAAATATGAATTTGCAAATGAAAAAAAATAGCAAGGAAGGGAGAATGGCATTAATAAGAGCCTATTTTGGTAAGCAGGTAATAAAAGTGGTTAAATTCGAATATTTATTGAAAAAAAAAAAAGACACAAACTGTACTTGTTCCTGAAACACACATTGGGATTCAGCTGTCAAACTGAGAGCCCAGCCCCATAAATTGTATGCACAGTACAGAAATGCAACAATCTGTGCCAATGGATTGCTGCAGCATGGGTGACTCATGCATTTTTTCTGCAGACTTCAGGCACCAGCAATCCATATGTCAGGGCTTGAAATTTCCACTCGCCAGCTCGCCAATGGTGAGTGGAAATTATGGTGGGGGCGAGTGTGTCCCCCAGGGCCCTCTTGCTGAGCAGGCTCAGAGCTCAGGTTGGATCTGTCATTGGCATTGGGAGCCGTCAGGCTGCTCAATAGCTGAGCGCAGTGAAAGCAAAGCAAGGAGTGCGTGCTGTGCTCTCTGCCTCCCCCTAGAGTGCAGTACCTGGATCTGTGAGTGAACAACGAAGTAGTGTGTGTGTGTCTGTGTATGCATGTACAATTGTACATGTGTCTGTGTGTATGTACATGTGTGTATCTGTACATGTGTTTGCGTGTGTGTACGTGTCTGTGTGTACATGTGTCTGTGTATGTATGTCTCTGTTTGTGTGTGTTTGTTGGTGGCGAGTAACTCTAAGGCCTGGCTAGTAGCTCAGGACTTGAAATTTTAAGCCCTGCATATGTAATCCACCCACTTATGCAACATACATGGCACATAGGGTATGCTGTAAAAATGCATGAATCACCTACTGTATGTTGCAACAACCATGCTGCCTACCCAGAGGAGGGATTGCTGCAGCACTCATTGTGCAACTATACTTTAAAGTGGTAGTAAAGCCACGTCTTCAATTTTTACCTATAGGAAAGCCTATAATAAGCCTTACCTATAGGTACAGTAAATGTCTCTTAAACGTGGACTGTTTAGGAGAGATTTACTTTTGCAACAGCCAGTGATGTCGCCGGTGCATACGCTCTGAAGGAACAGTATACCTGTGCCATTCCTTCAGAGCTTTGTGCCATGGCCATGACTCCTGCACACAGGCGCGGGAGTGATGTCATTACGGCTCAGCCATTCATACAGCTGAAGCCCATGAACCCGGAAGGAAGACCGGGTGAAGATGGAAGCACCATGACCCGTGACAGCACGCCGCTGGAGGACAGTATTTATAAAGCGCCAATGGTTCGCTCAGCGCTGTACATTACATTATAACTAAAAACACCCTGGGGCCCATTTTTGTGTTCTTTTTTGGTGCAGTTTACTAACGCTTTAGGTATATTAAGTCATATGAAATAAAAGTAAAGGTAAATTCAGACCCCAAACCAAGTTCCAGCGAGCAATCAATCAGCCAGCAAATGATGACCCCAGAAGCCGGAGCCTGCTCTTTCACCCACACTTCCTTTTGCTCAAATGACAAAGTGTGCAATGAATTATCCCACTGCACTCCAGGGCTGCAAGCAGAAGTTGGAAAAGCTCAGTGTCAGCTACAGTAGGCAAATAATTGATCATTATTAGCTGTGATGCCCTGCTTATGCTGTAATGAAGTTGTTGTGACACCAAAAAGGGGCAGCAGTCTAAGTGATATTATGCTTGATAATCCTATCAATGAAAATGGTCAGCAAGACTTACAAACAGCCAGGTAGCACTCCCATATTGGTACCCCAAGCTATGGCCTATGTGGCCTGGTGCTGAACATGGCCCTGCCCTCACAGATTCTCCTTTTAAAATTTCTTATGACCCTGATTGCCAAAGATGGAAATGTGGAAGAGGCCCAGATTTGTGGAAGTTGTGCCCAAAAAGTCAGGTAGAAGGAAAATGACTAATCACCAGAATTGTTTGTGGTCTCCCTGTTGCTGATCTTTTCCTAATTACTTACCTACCATGCCTTGTTCTGCACTGTATGAATGTGGCCAACTTGTTAGAGGCAGGGCTTTGCTTCACCTCCAGAAAGGAGAACAATAAACAGCACAGTAGCAACACCGGCAAATCTGAGACTAGCTGTCAGAGTCAGCAATGATTTTGATAATTTCACACTGCAGATATACAGCTATGAAGCTGTAGGCACAGGAGTACCTAGGCACCCTCACATGCCAGGAATTGCACTGCTATTTTTCAGGATGAATGTAATACAATGGCTACATCTTTCAAGGTACTGCTTAGCAACAATTAACATTTCTAGATGTTCCTTGAGGCTCCATGCACACTGGTGTTTTTTTTAAGCTCCTAGAAGCTATTAACAGCATATTTTTTTCTGCTCCTAGAAGCTAAATAGTGTTATCCAATGTGTCCATGCACACTATTTTAGGCTATTAGCATTTTTTGAGCTTCAGTGTCTAGGAGCAGAAAAAAAATTGTTTTTGTAGAGTTTTTTTGGAGCGTTTTTCCAGCAGAAAAAAAACACTAAACGCTAATAAAACGTTCCTAACAGCTTTTTTTTCCCCTCTACATGTACTGGAAAAACCCTAACAAAATGCTAACGCACCTAAACACTTCTGAATGCTACTAAAAAAACACTCTTACCAGCCTTTTTTATCCAGTGTTTTTTTTAGCTTAAAATAAACGCTAGTGTGCATGGAGCCTAAAATACAGGGATTCTTTGAGTTCAGGGACTCTATAAAAGCATTATTATAACTTGAATAAATAACATCTAGTTAACAACTACGTCTCACTACAACAAAGCTATAAACTGAACAAAATGTTCCTAATCCAATAAAGGGCTCTTATTCATCAATAATAGTAGCACAGTGGATTTTTATAGACACACTGTTATTCCAGAACCCATGACTATACTGCGCAGGACTTCTATATTAATAAAAACATGATTATACTTACCCAATACTGTGTCTTTAATAGGTGTCTATAGTTCTGGGTATTTACCCTGTGCTTTGTTTTTCATTATATCAAAGAGAGAAGTCAGCAATTTCCTAGCCACTGACCAATGCCTTCGGCTATCAGACAATTTACCAAATGTTATCAGTATTAAATGTTGTATATTTAGATTAGAGAACCTTCTGGGGTATATTTATCAATGCTTTCACACAGTATTCAAACAAACAACGGTTACCCAAGATTCTGACTTTTTTTACATTATTGGAAAATGTGTGAGTCTTGGGTGAAAACATTGATAAATTGCCCTTTGTGCATATAGACTCACACATGGCACTTTCCACAAGTTTCAGATTTCAAAAGCAATCAATGGGCTGAATGCAACCAACCACTGATCACTTCATATCAATCCAGTAAAATGAGTAAACTTTTCATGGTAGGTTACCTTGATCTATTTGGTTGTATCTGGTTTGTTGAAACTGCTTTAAAATGACCTTGTGTATCTGAGACTTTTTTAGAAATATTTTATCTTCAATGCTGCTCCTGTACTCCTGAAAAAGAAAATGAGAAAAATAAGTACAGGTAGTTTTCACCACAGTACACAATTTAGTTTGCTAAAGCACTGCATATTATATAGGTAGCTGTCATTTTTTTTCATAAACGAATGTTTTTAGGTTTTTGCATGTCAGTGCTGCTGATCTCCTCCAACCTTTTTCAGCCACATATTGACCGTGTGCATGTGCGCCAACGTACACTATTGCTCTGAACTTGCTTCCCGGTAGAAACAACAGTGGCCAATGTGTGTCAGTCTGGCTGCTCGTAGTTTCATTTAGGGGTGCATGCGACAAAGTGGCAATACAGGGGTTCAATTTATAGAAAGTGATTACCCCATAACAGATAGTCCCTGGACAAGAGCTTTCATGGCAGGATCACCAAATATTATTTAAATGAAAACAGGAAGCATAAAAACACTGAGAACATTTTTTGATTACAGTAAATTATCCCTTTGAAGCCTATTAAGATTTTAGGGCTGATTCACACCAGCACCTCAATGTAGAAGCAGTGAGAGATGATACAATACTCTGTTATAGCGCATGGCATGCCTTAGTTTTTTTGTAACTTTATTTAAAGTGTCAGAAAATGACACTTCATTCAAGTCTTCACACAGCAGCTCGGTGCAACATGCTGCAGTGATATGTGGCACCATGTCATGTATTGCAATAAAATTATGTCTGCATCATTTTAACACAGCTCACACGGACGCAGGAAATTTGTGTGAACTTCACCAAGGTTGTTTACCTTGTTTTTGCATTGTGGATGCTTTATCCAAAGCCACCTTACTTCCCACAACGGTTTTTAAGGACCGTGCTTAGATCTACTTAAAGCATGGATTTTATTTATAGAGGCTTTAACAAAGCACAAAAAGTAACAATGAGTCAGCCTCTGAGTAAAGATGTTCCTTAAAGTAGAACTATAGGCAAAACCTTTCTTTTTTTCATTTTGGATAGAGTAAAGGAGGGTTATAACCCGTCAATTTATTTGTTGCCAAATGTGTCCTGTTGGGGAGATTTACCTTCACTTCCTGTCCTTTAGCCAAAACAGGAAGGGAGATATAATCACTTCAAATTAAGATAATCCATTGGGGACCCAATTAGAAAATTTCCCCTCCATTACTTTTCTGGGGACAACCCAAAATTTGGGGTTTCCTGTTACTTTCACTTCTTATAACAATGGTAAACAGGATAAATAGGGACGACGAATCTCCCTAATGAGGGCACAGACAGCCAGTGGTGTATTCACTGAGATACCAAGAGTAAAGGATTGGATACTTAGGGTAGAATATATTTATAGGATGTAGGAATTATACCATAGCAAAGAGGATAAAATGGAAACAATTTTAAGAACCTGGAAGGGATGGAGTGAATTTAAAACCTCAAAAAGATATATAGAACTGATTGGAGAGTAAAAAAGAGAGAAAGATGTACTGGGAGACAAAGTCGTGAAGGGAAGAGGGAACGAAGAATAAGAAAAGAATAGAGAGTGAGAACATAGATAGTTTAGAAGAATTGAAGGAAAAAAAGGAAGATAAGAGGATAATGCAAGAGGAGGTGAGGAAGGGGATGGGAGAAGAAGGGATTGTGGGGATATAATATGGGAAAAAGGGAAAAAAGGAAAAGGGAAAAATAAAAAGGGGAATTGTTGAATGTTATGATATTATGTAAGGAATGTGACATTTTTGTAATTAAATGAAACTAATAATAAAAATATTAAAAAAAAAGATATACTTGACACGTACGATCTATGTACCTTAACCACTTCCCGACTGGCCGTTGTATATAAACGGCCGGACGGTGGCACTGCAGGGTCGGGTGGCCGTTTACTACGTGTGAAATCTGTGAATGATCGCAGAGGTCACATGGTACAAGGCTATTCACAACAGCCTTGTACCATGTGACAAACTGTGACCAATCACAGCTCACTCAGTAGTTCTCAATGGCTGAAAGAATGCAGACAGAGAGAAAGAGAAATGATTGCTTTTACATCCTATATGGGTGTAAAAGCAATCAGTGTAAAAAAAAAAAAAAAATCTTCATCACCCCCCAAAAGTAGTACAGTGTCACCATTGTGATACTGTACTGCTAGGGTGACAGTATGTAAAAATAAATAAATAAATAATAATATATAAAAATGTAAAAAAAAGTTTTAAAATTATAATTTTTGGTTATAAACTAATTTGGCTTATTTTTTTATACTAAAAAGATAATGGAATAAATTTTGGCCAGGATTTATGATGAAATATTATTTGCAAAATTGTGTAAGAAAAACACTTTTTTAAAAAGATTTTGGACATTTTCATTTACATAGCAAAAAAAATAAAAATCCCAGCGGTAAATAAATACTACCAAAATAAAATTTTATCTGTCTCAAAAAAATGGTAAAAAATTCATATGGGTACAGTGTTGTATGACCGCACAATTGTCATTCAAAGTGTGATAGCGCTGAAAGCTGAAAATTGCCCTGGTCAGGAAGGGGGTAAAAGTGTCCGGACTGGAAGTGGTTAATATTTCTGTATGTATGTAGGTGTTTATATAATAAACCCAATTATTTAAAAAAAAAAAAAAAGGAAGTGCAGCAGTACAGAAGTGCAGCAGGACAAAAGAAGTGTAGTAAGACAAAAGTGCATAGCTTGAACAGCAGTAAATTTGAAAACAGCAGGAGTTTGGAAACAACCAATTATCTTTCGTTAGTACTTGTGTTTGAATTTAAGTAAATCTTTTTTAAAATGTCTGGTTTAGTTCAGAGTAGTACTTGTATGGCATTTGTTTTTCGTGGTGCTTTTTGGAAACTGGGATGCTATCCTGTTTGTATGCAGATTTCTAGCCTATGTGATGATTTTGCTTATCTACATTCACTGATTAGTACCCTGCAGTCTGAGTTTAGGAGGCTGTCTAAGCCAATTCATTCTGCTGAGCTGCCTTGCAAAAAGCCCCCTCTTCCTCAGAGACTGCACAGGAGAAGGGCAGTGTGGACGACTGTTGTGTCAGGAAGAGTGAGGCCTGTGGACTGTAAACATGTAGATTTTGGTGTGACACTGCATAACTCCTTTAGTGTTCTTTCTGAGCTAGAAGCAGATACAAACATTGCAAATGTAGCTGGTTGTGAGCATAGGAAAGAGGATCCTGAGAAAAAAATAGCTTTTTGGACATGCATTTTAACTGAGAAATGGGGCAAAGATGTAATTGCTAAAGAGCATTTCTGTACCCAGTAGGATGAAAGAAATGTGAGGGTTTGTATTGCTAAGGACTGGGCTGATGGGGTGGTCACTTCAGTTAAGGTTTCTGGTGGTAAAAATAAAGCAGTAGATAGCAATGTTTGTTATGTCATGTGCACTGATGCTCGTAGTTTAGTCAACAAGCATTGAGAGCTCTTATGTCTAGGGACAACTTGGACATTGTTGCAATTATGGAGACGTGGTTCAAGGATTCAAATGACTAGGAAATAACTATACCAGGGTATACACTTGTGAGCTGGGGATAGGCAGCCAGGATATACGCTTCCAGGGGTAAGCAGTCTTTCAGGCACAGATACCAAACCCAGTGAAATTAGTGGCAAACAGTGAAGGTGTTTAGTAGTGCTATTTACAAAAGACTATATACAAAGTGCTGTACAATGTTTAACCAAATTAAACAGGGCAGGAAAATATCATACAAAAAACTAGCCGTGTCCCTGCTCTCACTACACAGTAATGCAGGTCCTAACTATCAGACTGATCAAGCCTACCACTTATCAGCCACAACATACACAGCTAGTTAGTTTCCACCAACCTTTCAGCTCTCCAGACAGGATTTGGCTGATCCGTAGGCTGAGAGCTCTTGCTACAGGGCCCAGGTGGATTTAATTGCCCATGGAGAGAAAGGTAAACCTTACACTGGACCTCATATCAGAGATCCCTAAAGGTATAGGTCAGGAACCTGGAAGATCTATAAATTCCGAACAGGACTTTTCCAGGGTTCATTTGGGACGCTCTGCCACACACTATACAGGAAAGACAGAGTAGGGAAGAGGGGAGGTAGAGTTACCATATATGTCAAAAATAGCATAAAGCTAACATTGATTCAAAAAACAAATAAAATACTTGAAACCCTCTGGATCTGTCTTCCAACCAGAGAGGGATCTTCCCTTAGAATTGGTGTAATGTACAGATCCCCAGGACGGAGTGAAGATTATGATAACTTGTTGATTGACGAGATAACTCAAATGGCAATGACGGGGGAGGTTTTGATTATGAGTGACTTCAACATGCCTAACATTAACTGGAATTCTCAAACTGGTATTGCAGGGATGTAATGGAAGCACTGAATGGGCTTTCTCTAAAACAGTTAATAAAAGGTCCAACTCGAGGTGATCATATTCTAGACCTAGTACTGACAAATTGGGATTGACTGTCTAATATGGAGGTAGGAGAAAATTTGGGTTCTAGTGATCATCAATGTCTTTGGTTTGATATTAAACTAAGATCTGAAAAATCATATACAAAAACAAAAGTTTTAGATCTCACAAAGACCAAGTTTGCTGAAATGGGTGAATTTCTAAAAAATTAGTTGCAAGGTTGGAGTAAAATGACAGGAGTAAGTAATCAGTGTGCAATGTTAAACTCTACCATCCTGGAGGCAACTAAATTATATGTCAGGCAAGTTAGTAAGAATAAATGGAATTTAAAAACAATATGGTTCACTAAAAGAGATTAGTAGGATAGTAAAAAAAAAATCAGCATATAGGAGATTAAAGGAAACATGAGGTGTAACTGACCGAGAAGAGTAAAAGAATAAACAAAAAGAGGCCAAACACATTATCAGTGCTGTCAAAGCACAGAAAGAGGAAGAAATTGCTAAATCTATTAAGAAAGGAGATAAAACCCTTTTTTTAGGTACGTTAGTGATAGAAAGAAAAAAATACGATGGGATCACTAAAATTAAAACTGGGCACAACACTTATCTTAATGGAGACCTGGATGTAGCAAACCACTTAAACAATTACTTTTGTTCACTCTTTCAGAAATAGATTATTCTAACAATAATAAGTTGGGAAATCATATTGGTTCTAGTAATGATGATTCATTTTCGTGATTTCCGGAGACAGAGGACCTCTAAAGAAAGCAAAAAAAAAAAAAACGGGCAGACTCGATAGACCATTTAGTCTTTTTCTGCTGTCACTTTTCTATGTTTCTATCTTTAAGGAGATGAAGTTCTGAGCATGGATCAGTCCAGAAGAATGCCAGCAAGTAAGTATAACAGTCTAAATCAGCAATGGGCAAACTACGGCCCGCGGGCCGTATACGGCCCGGCGGACCTTTTAATCCGGCCCGCGGAGCTAGGCTCCCGCAAGGCCAGTGGTCGGCAAGCCGCGGCTCTTTACAATAGATGCGGCTCTCCTGTGTGCCGGGCGCCCGCTCCCCTCCCTCCTCTCGGGCGGGCGGGCGACCTCCTCTCCTCCTCTCCCCTCCCCTCCTCTCGGATGGCCGCCCCCCCTCTAGGATGGCCGCCCCCTCCCTCCTCTCGGGCGTCAGGACTCTGCAGCTGTCAGGATGTAGGCGGGGCAGCCAGGATGTAGGCGGGGCAGCGTGACGAACTCTTCTCTCACAGTCCTCCCTGAAGACCAGAACGGCGTGGGAATACGAGAGGAACGCGCGGAGGAGCAAAGGTAAGTGAATTGACACAGGGGGGGCTTACTATATGGGGAATGAATTACTATATGGAGGACTTACTATATGGGGGATGAATTACTATATGGGGGACTTACTATATGGGGAATGAATTACTATATGGGGGACTTACTATATGGGGGATGAATTACTATATGGGGGACTTACTATATGGGGAATGAATTACTATATGGGGGACTTACTATATGGGGAATGAATTACTATATGGGGGACTTACTATATGGGGGATGAATTACTATATGGGGGACTTACTATATGGGGAATGAATTACTATATGGGGGATGAATTACTATATGGGGGACTTACTATATGGGGAATGAATTACTATATGGGGGACTTACTATATGGGGAATGAATTACTATATGGGGGACTTACTATATGGGGAATGAATTACTATATGGGGGACTTACTATATGGGGAATGAATTACTATATGGGGGACTTACTATATGGGGGACTTACTATATGGGGGATGAATTACTATATGGGGGATGAATTAATATGGGGGATGAATTAATATGGGGGATGAATTAATATGGGGGATGAATTACTATGTGGGGGATGAATTACTATGTGGGGGATGAATTACTATGGGGGATGAATTACTATATGGGGGATGAATTACTATGTGGGGGATGAATTACTATGGGGGATGAATTACTATGGGGGATGAATTACTATATGGGGGATGAATTACTATATGGGGGATGAATTACTATATGGGGGATGAATTGCTATAAGGGGGATGAATTGCTATATGGGGGACGAATTACTATATGGGGGACGAATTACTATATGGGGGATGAATTACTATATGGGGGATGAATTACTATGGGAGATGAATTACTATATGGGGGATTAATTACTATGCTTACTATGGGGGAATATTACTATACTTACTATGGATGACACATACACATCATTCATCTACTCTTGGTCCGGCCCCCGGGTCCAATATATGAACCCATTGCGGCCCTCAAGTCAAAAAGTTTGCCCACCCCTGGTCTAAATTCTTACAGTGCACACTAAAGTGTAATAGAACAAGGAGACATGGTGAGCAGTGCTATAATTCTAATACCTCAGTTCACACCAGTGTAGCAGAATATGATCACAGGGGACACATAGAATGTGAGAAGAATTAGGGAGACAGACACAAATATTGCATCACTGCTTTCCACAGCAACCAAATTCATATATAGTGGCTCATATAGTGAACTCAGTGTAGAGGTATTCACCCTTAGTAATACTAACCTGTTTCAATTATTGCATCACTAGATTAAATGGATTGAGAAGATATGAAGGCAGTAGCTTAGAGCTAAACTCTAAGCAGATATAAATGACACAAATCAATGCAGATCTGTAATCATAAAAGAGGACTTCCACCCTTCCTATCAAAAATAATATTTTTAAACCTTAAAAATTGTCCCTGTATAAAAGTAAAAAAAAAAACTTCCTTTCTAGCAGGGGCGGACTGACAACTCATGGGGCTCCCGGACAATAGGGGATCATGGGGCCCCTGTGTCCTTGCCCAAACTCAAAAAAGCCTATGAAAAAGGTTCCAGGGGCATCTCATGGGGTCCCCTACTGACCCCGGGTCCTCGGGCAGTGCCCGAGTTTCCAAATGGTCAGTCGGCCCCTGAATATTACACTACAGGTAGTATGAAATCATATACAGGTCATAAAAGCTTTTATCAGGCCAGATGTCCGTGCTTGCATTGTTTCTTATTTTACATGTGTGCTCTGAACAACTCACTACCCAGAATATTTCTGTATCCTTTATAATTATTTGTAGTGAAAAAGTAACTTTTGGTTTTTATTATCAGGCCATGAACGATCTTCCACATTCTATCTGGCAATGGGAGAGGAAGGAGCACCACGGTGAAGCAGTGAGGGGGCACAGAAGGCATCTAGATGAAGTGGGACTCCTTGTGGGAAGTGCAAGGAGGAGGAAGACTCTGTTCAGGTAACAGCTCCCTGTATGTGCCAGCTCCTCCGGCTCTGCAGGGAGTACCAGGGGCGGACTGACAACTCATGGGGCCCCCGGGCAATAGGGGATCATGGGGCCCCTGTGTCCTTGCCCAAACTCAAAAAAGCCTATGAAAAAGGTACCAGGGGCATCTCATGGGGCCCCCTACTGACTCCGGGCCCTCGGGCAGTGCCCGAGTTTCCAAATGGTCAGTCCACCCCTGGGGAGTACTGCATCCCACTCTACACTGTACTCTTTACAAACAGGTGTCCACACATCCTTTCCAGTCATCAGTGGTGAGTATAGACACAGGCACACACACCACAAATATACATTTACACAATCACACACACTCACATTAGTTTAAGTAAGATAGAATAAGATAGGAGTGTTATGTAGTATAATATATAGAATACGATTTATTTGTGTAGGATAAGTTATTCGAATAAGAGATTCTTAGTTGGGATGGGAATCACATAGCCAGTTCCTGTCCTATGCCAGGTCGTTTATACTCCTCTCTCTAGTTCCAGAGACTACAGAGGTGACGTAACGACATAAGTAGCTTTAAGTGAAGAAAAGAAAAATGACAAAAATTAAAAAATTTGAAAAATGTAAACAAAATGTGGATTTAAGCAGGTTTAGTGTTAGTTGTTGAAAAATAAATAGAAGTTAGGTAAGCTAGTAGAGTAAGATAGTTTTAGGTAGGATAGGAAGTGGCCATGTGATACCTATCCCATATTGTGTCTTTATTTCCTTTAAGTAAAAAAAAATATAAAAAAGTAAAACATGTAAATAAAACTGTGAGTTAGTTACTGAACTGTTTGTTAGAGCTTAGGTATTAGCCTGTATCATTTTTTCTTTGTGTGAAAAAAACATGCAAAAAAGTTAAAAATATGAAAGAAAAAAAATTATAAAAAAGTAAAAAATTTGAAAAATGTGAAAAAAAAATGTGTGTTAGATTTAGCATAAGTTACTTTACTGTTAGTTTTAGCTTAAGTGTTAGGTTTCACAACCTATTCCATGTTGTGTCTATTTTTCTTTGAGTGAAAAAAAAAATCCCCCCCCAATTTTTAAAAAAAAATGTGTGTTAGCTATAGCTTAAGAAACATTACTGTTAGTTACAGTTTAAGTATTAGCATTAGCAATTTATCCTTTATTGTCTTTTTTTCTTTGTGTGAACTAAAAAAAAATTTTGAAAAAGTTTGTTAGATATAAACTGCTCAGAGGAATTAAAGGAACGCTTTTCAAACAAGAGTATAGCATCAAATCAATTAAACTCCTGGGATATTGATATGGTCAGTTAAGTAGCAGAGGGGATTATTAATCAGTTTCAGCTGCTTTGGTGTTAAGAAATTAACAACCCCCAAAACAGAAATGGTTTTACAGGTGGAGGCCACTGACATTTTTTTCCCTACTCATTTTTTCTGACTGTGTTTCTAGTTTTGCATTTGGCTAGGGTCAGTGTCACTACTGGTAGCATGAGGCGATACCTGGACCCTACAGAGGTTGCACAGGCAGTCCAACTTCCCCAGGATGGCACATCAAATCGTGCTATTGCTAGAAGGTTTACTGTGTCTCCCAACACAGTCTCAAGAGCATGGAGGAGATTCCAGGAGACAGGCAGTTACTCTAGGAAAGCTGGACAAGGCCGTAGAAGGTCCTTAACCCATCAGCAGGAATGGTATCTGCTCCTTTCTGCAAGGAGGAACAGGATGAGCACCGCCAGAGCCTTACAAAATGACCTCCAGCAGGCCACTGGTGTGAATGTGTCTAACCAAACAATCAGAAACAGACTTCATGAGGGTGGCCTAAGGGCCCGACATCCTCTAGTGGGCACTGTGGTCACTGCCCAGCACCATAGAGCTCAATTGGCATTTGACATTGAACACAAGAATTGGCAGGTCCACCACTGGCGCCCTGTGCTTTTCACAGATGGGAGCAGGTTCACCCTGAGCACATGTGACAGACATGAAAGGGTCTGGAGAAGCCATGGAGAACATTATGATGCCTGTAACATCATTCACCATGACCGTTTTGGTGGTGGGTCAGTGATGTCTGGGGAGGCATATCCATAGAGGGACACACAGACCTCTACAGGGTAGACAATGGCACCCTAAGTGCCATTAGGTATCGGGATGAAATCCTTTGACCCATTGTCAGATCCTAGGCTGGTGCAGTGGGTCCTGGTTTTCTCCTGATGCATGACAATCCCCAGCCTCATGTGGCGAGAGTGTGCAGGCAGTTCCTGGAGGATGAAGGAATTGATACCATTGAATAGCCCCCACGCTCGCCTGACCTAAATCTAATAGAACACCTCTGGGATATCATGTTTCAGTCTCAAACTGTCCAGGAGCTCAGTGATGCCTTGGTCCAGATCTGGGAGGAAATACCCCAGGGCACCATCCGTCATCTCATTAGGAACATGCCTGACGTTGTCAGGCATGCATACAAGCATGTGGGGGCCATACAAGTTACTGAGTAGAATTTTGAGTTACTGCAATTAAATTTCAGCAAAATGGACTAGTCTGCTGCATCACTTTTTCACTTTGATTTGCGGGTTTGTCCTCCGTAGGTTGATAATTTTCATTTCCATCAAACTATAGGGCATGCTTACATTCCTAACACATTACCCAGTCCATATCAGTATATCTATCCAGCATGATATTTTTCCCCATTGAGATCTGATGTGTTTTCAAAGTGTTCCTTTAATTTTTTTGAGCAGTGTAGTTTACGTTCCTTTACTTTAAGTTTTGGCTTAAACAGGTTTAGCAACTTATCTCATTTCATGCCTTTTTTTTTCTTTCTGTGAATTTTGTGTGTATGTTCACCTTCACAAAGACTAAGTATGAGGTAGGTGGGAGGGAGGTGCTGTGATGGGGGGATTGAGTTAGATAGGAAGAAGGTGATGTTACAGTGGAGTGCGGTAGATGGGAGTTGCTGTGGGGAAGTGGGAGGGCAAGATGGCAAGGAAGAGCTAAGGGATGTTTTGAAAGCAGGGAGGGGGGGTCTGTGAGGTAGCCAGGGAGGTATGCATTGTGACCCTTAGCTGGCCAGAAGAGATGTGAGGTGAAGTGGTAGGAGGTTCAGTGAGCAGGACTGGTGAACTGGTTAGTGAAGTGGACAGAGAGGGATGCCCTGGTTTCAGAGGTTAGGTGGGTGAGAGGGATAAGCTGTAAGCTAAGGGAGTTAGGTGAAGTGGCAGAAGGATGCACTTGTCAGCATGTGATTGGGGGGTGAAGTAGATAGGTAGGGATATGTTGTGAGCCGGGAGTGAGGAGTTGCTGTAGTGGAGGTGAGGAAAAATAGAAATCGTGCTACATGTACTTAAGGGGAGGAATTAAAATGGCCACGAGGGGCCTTAATACTGCTGGGAGAGGAGGGGAGGTTATTCAAAAAGGGCCAGTTACTGCACGCAAAGAATTTCCAAGTTTTTGGAATTTCCCTATTCAAGCAGGCATCAGTCCACCCCTAGTGTTCACTCATATAACCTTGCCTGCTCCATAAGACTCCTTAGGCAATGTACCTGTTCTGCTTAGGAGAACTATTTTTTATTTTTAAACCTTTTAACCTTTCTGACGCTTCTATCAAGATCTGATTGCTTATCGCCTTTAGCTATTTAGAAATGTTTGGACTGGTACACCTTGGAGTTACCTCAGAAATTGTACCCAGGCCCCACTGTGTGGAGCCGGCCTGTAATGTTTTCTTCGAGCACTGGATCCTGCATTAGGCGCTCACCTTGGCATGAAGTGCACTGTGTGTAGTTAGTCACAGGATGCTATCCAGGTCCAGGGCCATAGTTCATTTCTATGGTACCCAGACCCTTAAAACCCCCTTGGGGATATGCTCACCATGAGGGGTGAAACCTGAAACCCTAGTATTCCCATCATCAAAGATAAGGTAAGACAAGACTTCACTGTATGTTGATACTGGTATCTGGCTTATAAAAAGATAACCTGCACACAATGCTGTTTTACAGGCAGAAGAATGGGGAGTTACCCATTTTATTTTGGTGTTCCCTATTATATTTATCTCTAACTTTCTTAGTGTAAGCAATTTAAAATTTGTGTTTTTTCTCCTCCTATCTAGACTTAGTCTAAGAGAATGAGGTAGCTGCGTAACATCTCCTGACTGATGTACTCCCACCCACCTTTTCTGCCGAAATGCACTCAGCACGTGGCTGCACTCCTACTGCCACCTACTACTGACACATAGCAACATAGTCAGCTGCTAAATCCAGACACGCAATGCCCCATCCGTTCCACGAGTACCCTACTAAGGATGACCTCACCTAAGCCGGCAATACATAGATTGAAATTCATCCAGTTCAGCAGTGACTGGCAGAATTTTAATTCATATAGAGGCAGGGTGGTTGTACCTACTGATCGACTTCTGTATAACTACCCTGTCAGATTTTGGCCACTGTCAGAATACAAAGGCTTAGCGGGTGGATTCCCCAATCCACTTCAAATGTATGTGGGAATTGAGTAATTTGTTTTCATTTAACCTGCAGGTTGAACAAAAAAAAACAAAATTACTCATCTATGGGCTGTCTTAGAAATGGCAGACCACAGGCGCAAGGGAGCTGGGACAGAAGGGCCAAATAACATGAGTTCTGGTTTGGCCTACAGAAAACTCAAAGCATCGCTCAGGGTGCTAGCTGTTCCCTTGTTTCAGGGCAATGTCCTATTATGAAAAAAGCAGAAATCTCTGCCACTTTGTTTGAATTCCTCAGAAAACTCCCAGCGCTTCTAGAACATTCAGTTTTCAGAGCCCAGTCCTGAAAGGGTTTTCATTCCTCCTAAGATTTTGCTGAAATTTATTTTATAGACAAGGATTTTCAATAAACACCTCACAGTCCTTTTTTAAAGGGCTCTGTTGATAGGCATTTGGAAGCCCACTTAAAAGCCTCCTTCACTCTTGCAAATCCAGCCCTGCAGCCAGTTATTGCTGTCTATGAATACACATCCTGTGTCCTGTACTGTAATCCAAGAAAATAAATGTTCAGGTAAATCAAAATTCATATTTTCCCTCTTCCACAGACCCACATTCTATACTTAAACATTGTCTGGATACCAGTGGCAGCACGTATGCACCAGCATGCAGAAAGGAATTCCTGCCAGTAAGTTTCGTAGGCCTATGCATAGGCACACCAATGTGCGCACGTCTGCATGCTCTGGCACACATCCAATCCCACCACTGGTGTCAAGCGCCCTATTTAATAAATGGAATGATGATCATTAATTGCTGAATGATCTTCAGCTATCTGTGATCTTTTTTCCTGTGCTTCTTGGTTTTCCTTCTCTCTGAGTACCTATTACTGACTCTGCTAGTCCCTGGATATCACGTTGATTCACTCCTGATCGTGACCTCAGCACCTGTCTGATCTCATGTGCATGACCCAGCTTCTCTCCAGACTCTGCTTCTGTTATCAGCTCCTTAACCACGCATGATCTCAGCTTGTCACTGGACGCTTCCTTACTACTACTGTCTACTTCTGCATGAGCTGGGAGGGTAGGGAAATAAAGAAGAACCTAGCTCAACCACCACACCATAGAACATTAATGAACATACAGTGAACATTAAAAATCACTGTATTAGTGTCAATGAGATGTCAGTGACAGTTAGTCAGTTCCCCCCAGTGTCAGAATGCCTGCCGCAGTCCCGCTATAAATCGCTAATCGCCGCCATTGCTAGTATAAAAAAAAAATAATAAAAATTCCAGTATATATACCACTTTTTGTAAACGCTATCACGTTCACGTAAACCAATTAATTTACACATATTGGGATTTTTCTTTTTAGCAAAGACATGTTGCAGAATGAATTTTGGCCTAAATTTATGACCAAATTTGATTTTTAAAATTTTTTTACTGGATATGTTTTATAGCAAAAAAGTAAAAAAAAATTGTTTTTTTCAAAATTGTTGGTCTTTTTTTGTTTATAGCACAAAAAATAAAAACCGCACAGATGATGAAATACCACCTAAAGAAAGCTCCATTTGTGGAAAAAAAAGGACATAAATTTCATTTGGGTGCAGCATTGCATGACCACACAATTGTCAGTTAAAGTAACGCAGCGCCATATCATAAAAAATGACCTGGTCAGGAAGAGGGGTAAATCCTCTGGAGGGGAAGTGGTTAAACGCCTACCAGGTATACATAGTATTTAGGCAGAACACATTTGTACTTTCTTGTTTTTTCTTTCTGGATGATTGGCTATAATATCTGCTTTCTCCTCACAATGACTGACGTTAGTGTAACGATCCTTTTCCTTGGAATGCTATCCAGGTTTCAATGTTAATGTACAGGGCTTCCTGTTTGTATCTGTTCTAGGTTATTTGTGGATTGCACCAGGCAGACATTTCACTGAAATTCCTTGGTGGATAACAATGATGGGAAATATATCATTACAAGAATGCCTCTGAATATTCATGTATCAGCATTCTCCAGTTTCTTTGTCCTGTACACAGTAGTATTGTTTGTGTCAGCCATCTCACACAGTGTGCAGCCCCAAAGCAACACTGCGCTTACTATCAGGGCTGTGCGTTGTGTGGCCGGTGTCCCAGGGACCGGGAATTCAATTGTACTAAATTAGTCACAGGAAGTAAGTGCTCAGTTAAAAAGCACCTTCATTTTCTCAGAGACAGTGTGTTGTAAAGGATGCAAGTAGAAAAGGCCAACTGTGTATTTTAATTATAAGGGTTTTAGGGTGCTCTAGAAGGGTGATAAGAAGCCTGCCTTCTACCACAAGATACACAGGGCTTTTTTCCTCAGAGAATAGGTGCAGGAACACCCCCCTTCCCAGCCACTCCTTGGCCCAGCTCTACACCCACCAAAGTATCAATTTGTGATGCTAAGTAGTTTGTTTGGAATTTGTTAATGATAACAAAAAGCAGTAAAATAGATCCCCTGCAGCCAGCAGTAATAGACCCCCCCCAAAAAAAAACAAACAGCCCCCAGAAACAATAGATCCAAACCAGCAACAATAGTTCCTCTAGGAAGAATTTTTATTTATTATAAGTAATTATATAGCGCCGTCAATTTACGCAGTGCTTTACATATATATATTGTACAGTCACATCAGTCCCTGACCCTCAAGGGGCGTACAATCTAAGGACCCTAACTCACATTCATACATACACATATTAGGGCCAATTTAGACAGGATCCAATTAACCTACCAGCATGTCTTTGGAGTGTGGGCGAAAACCAGAGTACCCAGAGGAAACCCACGCAGGCACAGGGAGAACATGCAAATTCCAGGAAGGTAGTTCCATGGTTGAGATTCAACCAACAACCCTAGTACTGCCAGGCGGAAGTGCTAACCATTTAGCCACTGAGAATAGATCCCCTTATAACAAAATAACCCCTCAATAACAATAAACACCCATTCAGCAACAATAGATCCACACCAGCAACAATAGACACCCTTCAGCAACAATAGACCCTCCACAACTAAATACCCCCCAGCAACAATAGATCTGACCCAGAAGCAATAGATCCCCCCAGTAACAATACACCCCCACAAGCAACAATAGACCTCCTCAGCAACAAAAGTCCTTCACTTTCCAGCACACCCCAGCACTCCTTGCCACTACATACATTCTGTGCTGAAGAGGCTGGAACTGCGTTCCCCCATGTTCAATGTGTGTGTATCCATCTCTGTTCAAAAGAAGGTGGTCAATAAACTGACCTGCTAGAAAGAGTGTTCAGTCAGCACATGCAGCCAATGACTGCAGCGTTGATTTGCGTATTCTGACAGGGTGGTAGTCCCCGCTTTCAGAATACAATAGCATTGCAGGGGAAATTCCCGTACACACATCACTTGCTGAACAAGAAAAAATTCTCTATGTATACCCAGGTTTAGTCGATGCTAATGTAAATTAACCCTTGGTTCACATCTGTGCAGGTGGTGCCGCCTTGGGACCCGCACAAATGCCTGCAGACGCACCACGCACACAGGAATACAGGGCTAGCAGGTGGGTGCCATTAATTCTAATGACACACCGCCCGCACGGGAAATCGCAACTGTACTGGGAACCTCAGTTCCCGTGCGGGCTGCGATTTCCGAAGGAGTGCAGGGTCTTCTTCCCTGCGTGTCCCGGGGCATGGGAGTCCATTCAAATGAAGGGGCTCTTGTGCCCATGCAAATCGTGGCCCACACAACCGCACAGATGTGAACCAGGGCTAAAGCGGTATTAAACCCGAAAACAAAAATTTAATAAATTGCAGCTGACCAATCCTGGTGATTAGGCCAGTAGCCTGTCTTAGGGTGCTTACACTCTGGATGGAGGCATTTGGACAGCAGCACTGTCAGTCTGAGGAGAAGGTAGTGTTAGATACCCTATCAGATTTAGACCCAAAAGGGCAAGTTCTGCTTTAAGGCCTCTCCTCTGCTCCTGGTAAGTAATTGGCACTTTTGAGGAGTGTGTACCTGATTTTGACAGGTACCTGCTCCCACTTCTGCTCCGACCGCCTTGGAGATCAGAAGTAGAAGTTCTCCTCCCCCCTCCGTCCTCAAGGTCTTCTGGGACACATGACATATCTCAGAAGACTGCAGGGCCATTCACACTGTGCAGTGACTGGAGCTCCTCTTTAAGGTCCATCCACAGTCTTTACTTCAGCTATAATTAGGCTAGATTGTAGAAGTTCACCAGCATTAGATGGAGAAGACCACACGTTCAGGTCTGCCCTTTTCAGCTAGCTTTGCACTTATGTGCGGTAATATGAGGTTCAATACAGCTTACCACAATGTGCGGGAGTGAGGGAGGCTTCAAAGGAAATCAGTGCCTTGCTCATTCAGGGCCCCGCAGCACAATATACTTATTTTCTCTTTGTTCTCCCTCCCCAGCTAGTTTAATTCTGGCCTGTGCAGTGGTTTATACTTTCCTTTCCCCAGAACTAAAAGTTCTCTCCCCACCTTAGTATAACAGTACTGGGTACTTAAGTGATCAATCACTAAGCTCTAGCACTTTTGTGTGGGAGATGAGGATTAGGTCACGTGTTTCACCATACCCGGAAGTACAAAGTACATACTGTAACTGCTTCCCCAGGTGAACGGAACAACATTAGAGTTGGCTTTTTCGTACCATGTCCACTGAGTTGAGTTGATCAACACCACTTTTTGGACAGCCATGCATTTTATGGGTGGTCCCATTCCTAATTAAGTCCCCTACTTTCAACTAATTAAGGTATTATGGATGCTTGTGGCTAAAATTCCCTCAGTAATATCCTTTTTTGAGATACTGTATGTGTTCAGTAATTCAAATAGAGATGGTGTTGTGATCTTAAGATGCGAGCTAAGATGCAGCATCATCAGAACAGAGCACAGAGATGTGGGTCTGTCCTGGCAAATCCAAAACAGTTGGCATCTATGCAACTGGTCAAGCATTCTTTGCATCATTACAGATTGTGCCAGTCTCCTGTCAATAAACCCTTTCTACTACATACCATCCTCTGCACCAATGTAAGTTCTAATAGGTGTCTTGTTCAGCTGTAAAGGCAAGGCTGAAAGATCAATTCAATGACTGCAAGCTGGGGAAGAAATGCAGTCTTTTAATATCAGATGTTCCAGTCATTTTGGACAGTTGTGGAAGGTAAGTTGAGACTTTTTAAACACATCAAATATGGGTACTACCGTAATTGTGTTGTTACTCATAACACTCCCAATGGAAAACAGGGAGAGGCAGAGAGTCCTGGAGCATAGTTTGTTCCTGTATAACTGTGCAGGAATGTTTAACAGTAATCACCTTCAAGTATAGACGCTGGTGTGATTGGAACTATGCTTCTGTATATGTTAGCTCTATATAGGTGAATACGGAGACCCACATATACTATATGAAAGAATGAGTTCCTGTAATATCACACGCACCGGAATAGATGGCAACAGGGAAGTGACATTCCTACTCATCTGGGGCACTTTTACATATCTCGCATGCCTACATTTTTTCCAGTTATCTTCACAGCTCACTATCTCCACTGTCGCTATTTGAGCAATGCAAGTGGCAGCATAAATAGAAAGGTATTCTGTGTGTGTTTTTTTTCTTAAATGTTATTATGTAAATGGTATTTCTGGGTTTGGGGAGGCAGGTTGCAGTAGTGCAGTAGGTCTTACGCAGAAAAGAAAAAAAAAACACCAACAATCCAATGGCACCTTCAGTTATAACCCTTGGCATAATTGTAGTTGGAATCTTCTAGAGAAGGAGCTGGTTTGGATTTCACAGATGTCAATCACAATACACTGTCCCAATCTTGCAGCATCACACTTGAAGTTCTAGTAGCAAGACCTAACACTGGAGACACAAAAGAATGGCAGAAGGAAATTAAAAGTTTCAGTACAGTAATACACAAAACCTGGTAACACTGGGATTGATAGTCAATGAGATATGTGGTGTCCTCTCTTACATTTTTGGAGTGTCAGGACCCACTGTATTTTCTCCCATGCTTACTAAACTTGTGAATGAGATGAGCTGGAGTCAAAGTCATATTACCTTTCCTCTAAAGAGTAGCAAGACTTTCTAACATATTACTCTTAAGATTTGACAGCCTCTCTATTTTCAGAAAACAAAACTCGACTCTTTTAAATGTCTTGCATACTTCAGGACATGTATAGCCAATTTAACACTTAAATGATCTCTAGACACTGAACAATCTTTCCAATGTATGAACCCCAGCACAGACAGATTGAACCAAAATAATTTCTACTGTCCAACAATACCTCCCAGTTTTATCATTACACATCATTATCATCATTTTATCATTACTTGCCATTTACCAGCAGAGTTTCATTTGAAATTTTTCATTTTCTGAACATTCGTTTCATTTTGTATTGGTATGTAGGGTCAAACTGGCAATCGTTCATGCCTGTAGTGACATACAAATTTGAAGGAGCAGAATAGAAATTTGTTTTTATGAACAAATGTAGTCTAAACTGTCAATGTGGTTTGGTTCAGGAAAAATTGTACATACTGTAATGCGCAAAGGCTAGGTACAAAAGAAACTTGTGGCAGGTCTGAATGAAATTTTAGGGGTTTTTTTCTAACTAAATCATTTGACTCAATGATGGTAGAATCGAATTCTTTGAGGAATGGATTTTCAGGATTTCAGCATGAACTTCTGGTGCATGGCTGGCTTTAGAGGATATTGTCTTAGTGATGTCTGTGATGACACAGATAGGCCACTATATCCAAATATTGTTTGTATTGTATTAATGTTTAAAGTGGTAATAAAGTCATTTTGTTTATCTTTTACTTGCAGGTAAGCCTATAATAAGGCTTACCTGTAGGTACTGTAAATATCTCCTAAACATACACAGTTTAGGAGATATTTACTTGTGTAGCAGCCGGTGATGTGATCGGTACATGTGCTCTGAAGAAACGGCATACTCATGCCGTTCCTTCAGATCTCTATGCCTTGACTCCTGTGCACCTGCGTGGGAGTGATTTAGTCACGTCTTGGCCACTCAAACTGCCAGAGTCCACGAACCCAGAGGGAACGCTGGGTGAAGATGGAAGCCCTGTCAGCAGTGACAGCGTGCCGCTGGAGAACGTATGTAAGTTTCACATAATGTGCTAGAATGCGGTGCATACCAGCACAGTATAACATTGACTTGCAGGGGAAAAGCTTTTTGTTTCTTTTCCTCAGTTTACTACCGCTACAACAGGAGTTTGTTTCAGTACAAATCAATGAAAGCTAAAAAGCGTTGTTTGCTGTATTTTCATAAAACACTCATATAATAGATCTGGAGGTTATTCTGAACAGAGACCAGTCACTGGTTGTGTAACACAAGGCTCTAGGTGCTGTCCTATTTAGTTTGTTTGTAACTGGTATACAGTTGCAAGAAAAAGTATGTGAACCCCTTGGGATTACGTGGAGTTTTGCATGAATTGGGCATAAAATGTGCTCTGAACGTCATCTAAGTCACAACAATAGAAGAACACAGTCTGCTGAACATAATACTACACAAACATTAGATGTTGCCATGGTTTAATTGCACATAACATGTAAACATTCACAGTGCAGGGAGGAAAAAGTATGTGAACTTTTGGACTTAATAACTGGTTGACCCTCCTTTGGCAGCAATAACCTTAACCAGACGTTTCCTGTAGTTGCAGATCAGACCTGCACAACGATCTGGAGTAATTTTGGACCACTCCTCTTCACAAAACTGTTTCAGTGTAGCAATATTCTTGGGATTTCTGGTGTGAATCGCTCTCTTAAGGTCAAGCCACAGCATTTCAATCGGGTTGAGGTCAGGACTCTGACTGGGCCACTCCAGAAGGCGTATTCTGTGCTGTTGCAGCCATTGTTTTGTTGAATTACTTGTATGCTTTGGGTCATTGTCCTGTTGCATCACCCATCCTCTGCGGAGCTTCAGTTGGCGGACAGATGGTCGTACGTTTTCCTGAAAAATGTCTTGATAAACTCTGGAATTCATTTTCCCATCAATGACAACAATCTGTCCAGGCCCTGAGGCAGCAAAGCAGCCCCAAACCATGATGCTCCCTCCGCCATGTTTCACAGTGGGGATGAGGTTTTGATGTTGGTGTGCTGTGCCTTTTTTTCTCCACACATAGTGTTGTGTGTTCTTCCAAACAACTCAATCTTGGTTTCATCTGTCCACAGTATATTTTGCCAGTAGTGCTGTGGAACATCCAGGTGCTCTTTTGCAAACTTCAAACGTGCTGCAATATTCTTTTTGGACAGCAATGGCTTCCTCCGTGGTGTCCTCCCATGTACTCCATTCTTGTTTCATGTTTTCCTTATTGTAGATGTGTCAACAAAAATGTTAGCATGTGCCAGAGATTTCTGTAGGTCTTTAGCTGACACTCTGGGATTCTTCTTTACCTCATGCAGCATTCTGCGCTGTTCTCTTGCAGTCATTTTTACAGGACGACCACGCCTAGGGAGAGTAGCAACAGTGCTAAACTTTCTCCATTTGTAGACAGTCTGTCTTACCATGGACACATGAACATCAAGGCTTTTGGAGGTACCTTTGTAACCCTTTCCAGCTTCATGCAAGTCAACAATTCTTGATCGTAGGTCTTTTGAGAGCTCTTTTCTGCCAGGCATGGTTCACATCAGACAGTGCTTCTTGAAACCAGTAAACCCAAAACAGGTGTGTGTTTTTTAAGGGCAGGACAGCTGTCAGCAACACATCCAATATCATCACACTGATTGGAGTCAAGGTTGGCTCACTCCTGGCTCCAATTAGCTCTGGGAGAAGTCATTAAGCTAGGGGCTCACATACTTTTTCCTCCCTGCACTGTGAATGTTTACATGTTATGTGCAATTAAACCATGGCAACATCTAATGTTTGTGTAGTATAATGTTCAGCAGACTGTGTTCTTCTATTGTTGTGACTTAGATGACGTTCAGAGCACATTTTATGCCCAATTCATGCAAAACTCCACGTAATCCCAAGGGGTTCACATACTTTTTCTTGCAACTGTAACTGAAGGTTTGGTGAGCAACATATGTCTTTTTGCTAATGACACAATAGTGTTGATATCTCTGGAGGTGTCTGTAACATGGAACATGATTTGGCATTTGCTGAAATATTGGTAATTGGCAGTTCAATGTTTCTAAATGTAAAATAGTGCACTTAAGGAAAAAGAATCCCTAGATAGAGTACAATATTGGGGGGTACAGTTTTGGCCAGCACTACAGAGGAAATGATTTGGCAGCACTTTCTTTAGATGATTGCAAAATGAGCAAAGAGTGTGGCCAGGCAATGGGAAAAGTGAACAGAATTCTAGGATGCATCACTAGTCACCAGTAGGAGAAGGAGGTCCTGATAATTCTATTTTAGAGTTTCTCAACCAGGGTTCCATGAAACCCTAGGCTTCTTCCAGAGGTTGTTAGGGGTTCCTTGAGCAATTAGCAGTTTCAGAGGGATAAAACACTTTAGAAGGAACATAAAATGTACAGGCTGGTGGAACGAAGAGGTAGGGTAGACCTGATCTCAGATAAGTTCCCACTGATACCAGTGATCTTTTTTAGCCATCTGTAAGAGAATAATTCCAATTAATGGCCACAAGTGTAAGGAACACTCTTCTCACTGACCATCCCACTAATGTATCATGAGTTGCAGATATAGTAATTTTTAGCAGGGGTTCCCTGAGACCGAAAATTTATTTCAAGGGTTCCTTTTTGTTGAAAAGGTTGAGAAAGGCTGCTCTAAAATGATCTTCAGTTATAGCTAAATGGTTTGACAACAGAAGAAGGAGGTCCTGATTCTCCAATATGGATCTTTAGTTATCACTGGAGGGGTTACCAGCAGGAGGAACAATGTCCTGATTCTCCAATATAGATCTTTAGTTTTCATTAGAGGAGTCACCAGCAGGCTAAGGAGGTCTTGATTCCCCTGTAGAGATCGTTAGTTTTCACTAAATGAGTTACCAGCAGGTGAAGGAGGTTCAGATTTTCCCATATAGATCTTAAGTTATCACTAGAGGAGTCACCAGTGAGTAAAGGAGGTCCTGATTTTCCTATATGAATCTTTAGTTATCACTAGAGGGGTCACCAGCAGGAGGTCCTTCTTCTGTACAGAACCTTAGCTATCACTAGAGGGGTTGACAGCAGGAGAAGGAGGTCCTTATTCCCCTATTTAAATCTTAATTTATCACTAGAGGGGTCACAATCAGGAGGAAGGAGGTACTGATCCCAGTACATTCATCTTTAGTTAGAACTCATTTAGAATAATGTGTTCAGTTCTGGAGACCTCACCTACAAAAAGATATTGATAAGACAGAACAAGTCCAGAAAGGAATTAACAAAATGATGAAAGGTCTGAGGGATCAAACACATTAGGAGGAACTTATTATGTACAGTGTAGAGGAAAAAAGAGGAGGCTAGACCTGATTGAAACATTTAAATACATCAAGGGGGTGAAAAAGGTTTAGGTTCATATTTTCAATATGAAGCTAAGATCAAGAAAATTTTAAACTAGTCTTACAATTTATTATTTTACCAAAAGAGTAACTGATGCTTGGAATAGACTTCCAGCAGAGGTAGTTAATCAGTCAATAGTAAATGGACTCAAACATGCTTAGGACAATAATACATCTATACTCAGACAGAAAAGTAAAAAAATGGGGCAGACTCGATGGACCCTTTGTTCTTTTTTTATTTTTGCTGTCACTATTCAATGTTTCTTCCTAAAATTGTACACTACTTTGTAGTTGTCTGTAACTGTACAGGTGTCTGCTATCTGACAGGCTGGGGGGGAGCCCAAGGGCTGGCCTTCAGACGTGATAAGATAAGAATGCCACCTGTCCCAGGCATGGACTAACACATGACTGGTTCTCCTCTGTCATGCTGATGAGTGAGGAAGTGTGGACATACCTTGTGGCTGACTGATGCTGAGGGAGGGTGGAGGTGACAGGATGCACTACCTTTTACATCCTGCTCTCCAGGAAATTAGTTTGAGGTTAATGAAATCTCATTTAACAGAAGATCTTCAACCAGCCTAAGTTCACCATGGAAACACGGGATGTGTCAGCAGATAAGAACCCCTTGATCATCCTAGCTTCCCTCTCTTTGTTTCCTAAAATCTTGTTATGACCAATGTCTTGGAGATGTTATTCTCAGTTTGGCTTCTGTAAAAATAAATTATTTTATCCCTGAGAGTTACAAAAATGCATATACCTAGAAATACTAATATCAAGTAAAATACTGTTCAGTTCTAATGTCAACATATCTTGCGTATTAGCTATGAAGTAACCCAGCCCATTTAATACCAAGGATTTGGCTGATCCAATTAACGCCAGTTTAAATTGTAAAGGGTACATATTCCCTGTGATACTTGCAATAAAAGCAGATGACATCATTTTGGGCATATTTCATATATATTTTGGTGTTTGTTCCGGTATTTATTTTTATTTATTACTTGAGATAGCTTTGAGATTATTCTAAAGCATCCAAAACCATTAACACCAATCTAAAAGCCAAATGACTTTTCAGCATTATGTCTTCACCATATTTATGTTAACACTTGTTTTCTAGCTCTTTCGGGTGGAATCCAGTTAATCAATATATTGATAATGCACAGCTAAATATGCAATTAAGATCTTTCATCCAATGTAGTGAAAGCACCAATATGTGCACCTTTATGTTTTTAGCTCAAGCATCTAACTAATGTACTTTTTTTCTGCATATGTACTAAAATAACTATTTTCAGCAATCAGCCTACTGATGATGATGCTACTTTTGAATAGACATTTTCTAGCATTTGGAAGATTTAAAACATAACTTTAGCCAAAAATAACAAGATAAAAATTAATTGTCTGTTAGAAGATAAAAATAACAAAACCAGCTTTGCTGCAATATTCACCTTCAATGCAGCAGTTTCTCCTGTAGTAGTTTTTGTCACTAGCTGTTCTGGACCTGCCCCTGCTTGTGTATGGACAGTAAAAGGAGAAACAGCACATTGCTGAGCTTATTTTACTGTTACTCTGCTCTTTCCTCCTATCAGCATGCTTCTTGTCAGCATATGACCTGGTTGGCTTTTTGTACTGCTTCTTCCTCTCACACTCTAGCTCTGCTCTACAAGGACTGCAAGAGGCTGATTCAGGTACTTATACATATTGTATACATTTAAAAAATGCATTTAAGTGGACCTTCACTCTTTTTTCAGTGTTGCTATCCCTGCCTTTTTTTAATTTAAATCTTTTTTTTCTCCTAAAGTCATTTGTACCCGGACCCTATGCATGTGCAGGAACGTCGCAGGTCACTCTGGGATCCATTGCAACATTTCTGTACATGCGCTTGGTAATGCATTATCACTATATCACTCATTCCAGGAGGCAGACCATGGGATCTTTCACATGTGCAGAAGTGTCACCAATGTCTGCCAGTTTATTGCACATGCTGTGGGGATCTGCAGGTCCCATAGACCTGTGTGTCCGCATACTATATGCACAAGTAATGAATTCAAGATAGTGATGCCAGAGAGGAGCAATTTACAAAGAACTATCTTGGCAATGCTGGACTCCATTGACTAGTAAGCAAGGGCGGACTTACCATTTGGAAACTTGGGCACTGCTCGAGGGCCCGGAGTCAGTAGGGGGCCCCATGAGATGCCCCTGGTATCTTTTTCATAGGCTTTTTTGAGTTTCGGCAAGGACACAGGGGCCCCATGATCCCCTATTGCCTGGAGGCCCCATGAGTTGTCAGTCTGCCCCTGCTAGAAAGGAAGTTTTTTTTTTTACTTTTATACAGGGACAATTTTTAAGGTTTAAAAATATTATTTTTGATAGGAAGGGTGGAAGTCCTCTTTTATGATTACAGATCTGCATTGATTTGTGTCATTTATATCTGCTTAGAGTTTAGCTCTAAGCTACTGCCTTCATATCTTCTCAATCCATTTAATCTAGTGATGCAATAATTGAAACAGGTTAGTATTTTTAGGTATCTGAATATTTCTGTATAATAATTTCTTGCAATTTCCTATGTAGCTGCACTGTGCTGGTAATCTAAAATTGAGAACTCTCCTATAGGCAGAGAGTGATAAGTGTGGAGAGGCGTTTTCAATGTTCAGTATGCAGGTTGGCTCAGGTCATTCAAAAAGCTAAATTGCATAACTGCAGTGAGCTCACCATCCTGGTTGTGGTATCTGGCAGGAAGCTTGGATCATATTATTGGATAAACAGTATTACAAATATTTTGTTGTTATATATCAATTTGAGCTGTGCATTTACCTATTTACCTGGAGTTCAGTTTTAAAGCTGAAGTCCTGGCAAACAGCTAAATATACAGAAAAAATACATATACTGTACATGTCCTACTGGGCACACAATTGGTATTTCTCTCCATCCAGTTCTGAGATTTTTTTGAATTCTGTCACACATCACAGAAAAATGGTAATCTGAGTTTTCTTTGCTGCATTTTTCTTATTAGTTATAGTTTAGTGCAGGGATTGGTTGAAACCATTCCTGCATTATATATATATATATATATATATATATATTATTATTATTATTTTGCTATCTGTGTCTCTGTAGTTCAGAAGGCAGGCTCTGTGAAGTGTGTGATACAGCAGTGCCTACCCACAGGACATAGTGAATATGTGCCACAGAATTCAAGGTGGTAAATGTGTGGGGATCTTCACAAAGTAAGTTTACAAAGATCAAAATCGTTCCGACTAATAGAAGTAGGCTGGAAATAATTCAAATGCAATGTGGAAATTAATACATGATTTTACAATTTTGACCATATGTATTCTTCATGTATTATGCTATAATGGCGTGATTTCACCAGTCTCGTGACAAAACTACAGGGAAGCAGAAACTAGTGATTTCACTCATTCCTACTCATAGTGGTTTACCAAGGCAGAACAACCTTAGGGCTATTTTCACCTTTCCCAGTCCATATATGCCATCAGCCCTTATACATGTTCAAATATAGTACATATACTGTATAAATGTTTAAATAAGAGTTCACAGAACCTTTGTTGCAATGATGTTAAAAGATATTAAATGCGGGTCAGAAAGACATAATGGAAAAAATGTTCCTGCTTACTAAATCAGTGTGAATAATTCCATTAGTTACACATTATAGGACCTGTTGAATGACGTATCTGACAGAAGTGAAATATCCTGCTACAAGAATGAAGAAGAGAACACTTAAAAATGGCGTGAAACCAGAAAGTTATGTAACCAACTCCTGCCAGTAGCCCTTTCACCACATTTGTCATTACTTGTTTGTTAAACCCTTTCTTATTAAAAACAAGACATTTTTTTGCCTTTCATCTCATTTCTGAAAATTCTTTTGTGTGACTAGATTTTTTATTCATGCTTTCCTGATCCTGCATAATTTTAGGCTGATAATGTGTTATTTTTTTTTTTTCAATATCTAGAAATACAGTATATATGTCAGGGCCAGTGGGATAAGGGTGATCAAAAGATTGGTAAGTATCACCATATATCATAAAGCTGTTCAGTGACCTGGAACATCTTTCTGTCATCCAGTGTTTTCAAGCTATGTACTATGTAACTGATTTGAGTATTGATTGTGAAAATCAGGCAGTGTGGGGTTTAACCACTTCAAGTCCGGACACTTTCACCCCCTTCCTGTCCAGGCCAATTTTCAGCTTTCAGTGCTATCACACTTTGAATGACAATTGCGCGGTCATGCAACACTGTACCCATATTCATTTTTTAGCATTTTTTGAGACAGATAAAACTTTATTTTGGCAGTATTTATTCACCACTGGAATTTTTATTTTTTTGCTATATAAATGAAAAAGTCCAAACATTTTGAAAAAAAAGTGTTTTTCTTATAAAATTTTGCAAATAAATCATCTTTCTTCATAAATCTTAGACAAAATGTATTCAGTTATCTTTTCAGTAAAAAAAATAACCCAAACTAGTTTATAACCAAAATTTTTTTTTTTTTTACACTGATTACTTTTACACCCTTAAAGGCTGTAAGAGCAATAATTTATCCTTCTCTCTGGCTGCATTCTTGCAGCCATTGAGAAATACTGTGAGAGCTTTGATTGGTCACAGCTTGTCACATGCTACAAGGCTGTTGTGAATAGCCTTGTACCATGTGACCTCTGTGATCATTCACAGATTTCACTAGTAGTAAGCAACGATGTCAGAAGTGACATCTTGCTTACTTCTATTCATGTGATCACTGACTGGCCAATCAGTGATCACATGATCGGGACCTCAGACAGGCACAGGGAGTGTGCACAGGCAGGGAATGCGGGAGGATGTTTAAAAACAGCCACCCGCTCCTGCACTGCTCCCATCTGGCCATTTATGTACATGGGCTGGACGGGAAGTGGTTAAAGTCAAAGTTAAGCACGCTTTCAAAGTCAACTTTGCCATACAAGGAGGGAGTTTTGGCTTATTCCTGAGGAATCTGTTCTGAGGGTGGTCATGTTTTCACCCTCCCACCCAACATCCTTAATCTAAAAAAAGGAGGCAGGCAGAAAGTTGTCAGTTGAACAGTAGCTGCATCCAATCAGATGCAGCCACTGTTCTGATATTATGACAGTTGTGGGTGCCAGCTATCAGAATACAGTAGCTTACAAGGGGGATTTCCCCATCCATATTGTTTAGCATGGATGGGGAAACCAATATAGTCCTCTTGTTCTTAAGCTCTCCATACATGGATCAAATTGAGTCTATTTCCTGATGAACCAGATGAAATTCGCTCCATGGGTGCCCTCCCATTGGACATCCTTTATTGGAAAATCAAAGAAGCTGGTCAGAAAGTTGTTAGCCAAACAACGCCTGAACGCAATCAGATGCAAACACTATTTGGGTATTTTGAAAGCCAGTGGCATCAGCAACAGAATACAATAGCTGCAGTGGGAGATTCATCCATCTGTGCTGTTTAGTGTAGATGGAAGAAGCTCTGTGTATGTGATCACTGTCCTCTTCCTTTGGAGAAAAAGCTCAGCTTGCTATATTGACACACCATATGTAACTGCCTTTGTAATTTAAAGTAGATGTAAAAGCTTACTGAGGCAGCATTCTGGTTTTAGATTTGACATGTCATTGTCATCCAAGCCTCCGGCTGGTTTTCTCCCCCAGATATATACGAGAAAACTCATTCTTTTTGACCTTACTAGATTATTATACTTTCTAGATATGCTGTTTAAGAGGCCTACATTTGGATTTGCAGGTTGTGTTTTTTGCTGTCTTTCTTGCTACTATATGGCTTTCTATGTATAATACTTGTATGGTTTTGACTGTTTCTGTTGTTTATGCAGAGAAAATTCAATATACATTTAAGACAAACAAATAAGCTTACTGAGCAATATTTAGTTTGCTAAGAAATGTGTATCATGTACAGCTGCCATGTTTTATCTTTTTAAAATACCTGTTTTTAACATTTTTAACATTTTGTCATCCTGCATTGCATCTTAGTGCTCCTGAACCTCTGCAGCCACTTTCTGTCTGCATACATGCACTCCAGCGAAGGTTGTATTGCATTTCTCCAGATGGGTTCCATAATGATAACAGTGGACAAGGCCTGCTGATGTGTGTTGAAATTGCAACTTGTAGTCTTCATCAGAAACCTGTGTGACAACACAGGAGTGAGACTTGAAGATGGAGAGAGAGCGTTATCACCCTATAACAGGAAGTGCCTGAACAAGGACTTTCATGGCAGAATCATCAGGAATTATTTGGGGTGAAAGTTGTAGATTTAAAAATATTAAAGATAAAATATTAACACATTAAAGCTTATATGAGATTTGAGACTTTGGATTTACATCTACTATAATATCATTACAGGTAACCTGCCCATTTAGTCTACACTGGGCTATAATTTCTAACACTGCCAAATGAAGAATGTTTTCTACAATACTGAAGAACCTGCCCATTGTGATCAGTAAAATTCTTTGAGGTTTTTTTGGATCAGAGAACAAAAGTTGGAATCTGACCGATCATTTGAGGCAACTTGCCCATAGTGACCAGAAAAGTTCAGTGTTTCAGTTTCCAAGAACGTAAAAGATGAAATCCAGCTGGTCACTATGTGAAAATTCTTTTGTATATTTAACAACATTTTTCTATATTTAACTAAAGGGATCAAATAAGAGACAGTCGTTGTTATGATTTACATACAGTATATTTAGCTCTGCATTCTGTAGCTTTCTCTAAGTTCATTTTTGCTTCTGAATGCTTTTGGGAGTGTCTCTTTTAATGTAAGGAAATGCAAAATATTTAAAATAGAACAGAATAGAATACAGTATTTATATCTCCGTGGCCAATTGCACATAATATCTCTTGTTCTGGGTTTGTGGGTTGAAATAAACTGTCAAGCCTTCAAAAGTGACAGGTGACTATACTTTTACACAATTCAAAAAGTAAAGGATCCATTCCTCAGATTAAATGTCAGCCCACCAAGCCACTTGGGGGGTCTCTGGTGACTTTCAGGGTGCTAAAGGGTGCTACAATATTATCAGATATTTTAATAACATGTTACTTCAAAGCCCGGCTCTGGAAAAGATAGCTGTACCTAGTTTACAGAAGTAAAATACTCCTTTGCCTCAGAAGTACACATGCAGACTGTATTCTATGTCTTCAAAATCAATTTGGTAGGATTTCGGGATTATTACAGCTCCTGTTGTAATAAGCACCCCAGTGCTGTGGTCATGTCCTCTTCTTTATGGCAATTCACCAATGACTGGTACAGTACCTCTAGGATCCGCATTTGTATATCCAGGGGGCTGGTATACCCTGTCCATGTGTGACATGTCACACGCATGCCGGATCATGGTCTTTTGGCTGTGGCCAGTTGCGCACATAAGCATGAGTGTGCACACGTTGGCACTCATGCATTAATGTGCATTTATGTTGGGCAGAACTTCACTCTCTTAATCAACGTGGACTATTTTTTATCCTTATGCTGCTAGCAATAGTAAGTAGATAGGAAAGTATGTCATATTTATTTGTTTTAACTTTTTTTTGCATTCCATCATTTGCTTCTCGGTTTCCATGCCTAGGCCAATGATGTCATACATCTCAGGAGTCTTCAGGAAGGGAGGGAGGGTTCTCGACTTAGCCAATGCCTAAGCTAAGGATACATTAATCATCTGCCCTTACTCAAGATGGCCACTGCCAGAAATGCCAGGAGGTGTTTTTCAAAATGATTTCTCAGCAAAATAAATAAAGCATGGAGACATGGATGGATGGAGCAGTTTGTTTTGAATATTAAAAATGAACTATATAGCATTTTTGGTTTGTGGTAGTCAGATGCAGTGCAGTTCACCTTAAACGCATTCCTTTATATTGGCTGTTGCTCTAACTTCTTGCCAGCTACCAAGTTCATGAGATTATCATTGTTCTTCTTTGGTTGTTACTGACCCACCCAGATTGCTGGACTCTGCCAGTGTATTCTGCCCTTGTTGCCGACTCTGTTTGTTCCAGTTGTTCTCTCCCCTTGACCTCTGCCAGGACACTGACTGCTTTCTTGTCTACTGCCTGCCTCAACCTCTGCCTGTACCCTGACCTCTAGTCTGTTCCTGCAACCCTTTGGTTGAGCAATCCTGGGGGCCCCACTTGGTGGCATCTTGCAGCAATGTAGCTCTGGGGTCACTAGTGTGTATGGACCATCACTCTTTGTGGGGTGGTTTGGTGAAAACCAAGTTGTCACTTGAATTCCACACTTTGGGTAAGTCCGCATTACCAGCCAGAGGTGTCAGCGACAGCAACATAGGGCCCCAGGTTTAATTCTGTGCATGGCCAGGAGGTGATGAGGCAGAAGCATGTCCAGGGCAGTGGGGTCTGTGAGACCTGGAAGTACAGTAGGAGCTGTATTAATCTCAGCATCTAAACAAACTGGTCTGCAAGATATATAAGGTATTTTAAAAGATAAAACATGGCAGCTGTACACGATACACATATCTTAGCAGACTAAATGTTGCTCAGTAAGCTTAGTAAGGCTAATCTGTCCTTTCCAATTTTTATTCCTAGTTTGCTCTGTCTCTGCCCTTCCAGAAATGTTCAAACCTGGCATTATTCTCATACTGTAGTGCTTTAGTAAATGCACACACACAATGACAAACAGTACAATGCTAGAGAAGGTGATGTAGAGAAGGAAAATATGGTCACACAGTTTACAAAACACAGAGAACAAAATTATGAAAACATGGTCTTAAAATAATTTATATCCTAGAGATAGAATCCCAAAATGGAAATGAGCATTTGTACAGACAAGCAGAAAAAAACAGGAAAAGGCAGTGATACCACTGGATACTGTAATGTTTAAAGCACATTTATAAATATACAACAAAAAAGGTATAATTATACCTAGTTTTCTAAGAGTAAAGTGGTTAATTAAATCAACCTTTAATATGGCTGCCCCCAGTCCTCCACCACAGGTAGGGGGACGTTAATTAATCATGAAATGAGTGCTGTGGCAAATGTCTCCAGGAATGTGTATGTATTTCCACACTGAAAAGACCTTTATTTCTTTCTGAATGACATCACCTACTGAGTTTATTTTACTCTCGCTCCCTCCCTACTTAAATTAAATATTGTGTTATGTTCAATTGCCTGTTGCACATGTGCGTAAAACAACACAAATTAGCACAACCCCTTTCAGACCCAAAAGGTTTATAAACTTCAAGTAGACTTATTGTCCTTGTACATTTATTGAACCAAGGCTGTTTTACCCCGTCATGGGCTGTAGGCAGTTAACCCTCTGGCGCCCCCTTGTCTGCACTGTTTCCCACTGCCCATCAGTGCCAAGCCACACTTTCTGCTCCCACTGGCAGCTAGCATCAGCCACCTCTGGTTCTGTTCTTCCAAATAGCTAAGGCACTTCCTGACAAATTGCAGACAGCAAGTAACTATAGGCTTGGATGTCCATTCTGGGGAGACCTGCTTTTCAGTGAGATGATTTCTCCAGCCACATGAACAAGTCACTCATACACATGCTGACAGAACCTGTGTGAACAAGCCCTTAGATGCCCACCCAGCCATTTCCCTCTTTAGTTGCAGTGGCAGCAGCTGGGGGCATACAAATGCCATGGTCATGGTTAAGAATGTGAATGACCCCTTCATTATTTTTTTAACTATTTTTTACAATTTTATTTTAACATTTTTAACAGCCCTGTTGGGGTGGGGGGGGTGCAAATACAAGAACTGATCCCCTTGTAGCTCCCCCTGTAGCAGCTTACAGCTGTCAGGAGGCAGAGAAAGAAAAGCTGGCTGCACTGTGGAGGAAGCCACAGGGAGATCAGTTTTGGTGATGAGACGGTAAAGCCAGAAGTCCTCCTTGTCAGGTGCCTAGGCCACCCTGTTGAACTGATGGGGCCTGGGCCTGCTACAGGAGGGTCGGCTGTACTGCCTTATTGGCAGCCCTGGACAATATAACTATTATTGGCAGTAATTATTGTACTGCATATGTTGAGTCGAAAACCCTCTAGCCCAACCTGTGACCCTGGTATTTGTGGTGCGGCCCGGCAGTCTGTAACTGTAGTGGAAGCATTGATTTGTAAATGGGTAATAGCAGAGACTTGTACTACCCTAATGTACCCTGTCTGCAGTTTGTGACAGTCCTCTCTAGCATTACATCTACTGAACAATATTATGCCCTCTTGTGATATCAGGGGCTGTATTTGGCCATGCACTAGAAGAATTTCAGTCTAAAATATTCATTTTAAAGGATAAGTTCACCTTTTACCAAAAAATAATAAATGCTCAATATTTTTGCAGGAAAACAATGTACATTTACTATGCTTGTTTTATGAGCCTGGAAAGCATTGCACCAGTGATCAGCAGATCGCTGGTGCCATGCAGGTATCCTGCAGACTGTCAGTGTAATCTGTGTGCTCGTACGAGAATCAATGAGCTACCAGGGAGCTCAGCAGCGCCATGGTAGTTCATTGAGAACTAAAAGCCAAGGCTGTAGCAAACGCTGTCGGAACTTGTAGTGTTCCCATTCACAGAACACTAGCTGTCGTGTGGGGTGCGGGGGTCAGTACAATTGCAACATGTTACACCCTGAATATGGGTGTAATATGTAACATGTTACAAAAAGTGAACTTATCTTTTAAGAACGTTCATACAATTTTCTAATCATTATTTGGCTCAAATCAATATTTGTTTTCGACCATAGTGATGCGAAAATTTTAAAAAGCAGGATGGAAATTTTTTCCTGAATGAACAAATGTCTAACAGTGTATGTGGTTTTTCTTTGGGAAATTACATTCATTCCAAGATAGAATGTTACAAGCAAACAACATTTTGTGGTACTTGTAATAGGTCATTTGTCAATTCATCGGATGTACTGAGAATTTTAGTATGAATATTCATACGAATAATCTTATGAATTTTTATTTCATAGTCTACAAGTGTACTGTATAGCCAGCTTTAAGGCCCCTTTTACCTTGTAAGTTCACAATCACTAGTCTAAACATTGTGCTAATAATGATCTACAGAGTAAAAAATTACTCTGCAAAGAACTGAAATGTTAAACTTGGATATATTATTAAACTAAATTAAATAGAACCCATAATTATATGGAAGTAGCATACCACGGTCACATTTTTATCATTGGAGCCTGAATGCAAACAACCTTTAGCACCCAAAACAACACAGCTCTGCTAAAATTTCCTATTTTGCACAAAACATTTTTTTAGAATGGTCCTAACCTGACTCCAAATATGTTGTCGATATGTAAACAAACTGATATGAGCTGTCTTTATTTCTTCTGATGATGAGAAAATTCTTTAGCCAGCACTTTACCTACCTCTTTGTCTCTGCTGCCCAGGGCAGAGGCCTACTCTGTCATATCATAAATGCAACTCTGTCTCTAACTAATCTTTGACAGGCATGACAGAACCCTACAACCTACACATTTCTTTAGATCATCCTTTTTCAACCAGGGTGCCTAGACACCCTGGGGTGCCTTCAGGTTTCTTCAGGGGTGCCTTGGCAAAATGCCTAACAATTGCCCAAAAATTGCACACAAGCCAACAAGTGGATTTAGTTACACAAAGGCACAAGTTTTCATTGTGCACCATTACAACCTTCTAGCTGCCAACGAGGACATAAAAAAAACAATCATGTCATCAGTTGGTAAGAAGTTCATCAGCACCTGCACAGCATCCTTGTTTGGCCCTCCCTTGCCCCTTTCCATAAGCTCAGAGAAATAAACTGAGGAAGAGGAGAAACAATGGAATACTAGTCAGTACCAGTGTGCAAAGTTGTATTTGCTTTGGTAGAATAAATCACCTCTAACGTAGTTTAGTTTTTTACATTTTGCAGTGGGTGCCTCGAAATTGTGCAGAATTGTAAAGTGTGCCTTGATTGAAAAAGGTTGAGAAACACTGCTGTAGATTATTGCTAGAGTCTCCTGGGAACCCTAAAATCTGCCATATTCTATTATGCATATCTTTACTTCTTTGCCCAGCTTTAGCCCCTCCTTTTCTGTCAACTCTGCCTTACTATTGGTAATAAAGATCCCATAATTCTGTGGAACCAATAGTATGGCACAGGAAGCAGGAGGCTACCTGCTTATTATTATTATTATTATACAGTATTTTTAAAGCACCAATAGTTTGCTCAGCGCTGTACATTACAAAGGGGGACAGAACATGTGACAGTACAATAACAATACAATGCAAAACATGAGGGAATTGAGGGCCCTGCTCTTTCAAGCTTACAATCTAGGAGGGAGGGGATGGTGGCACAGGAGGAGATAGCTGTGGGGGATGGAGTGGTAGGAAGAGTGGAGGAGGTCAGTCAAGTTAGCAGGGGGTGGGGTAGGCTTCCCTGAAGAGATGGGTTTTCAGGGTGCGCCTAAAGGAGAGGAGAGTAGGTGATAATCTGATGGGTTGGGGCTGGGAGTTCCAGAGGATGGGTGACACCCTGGAGAAGTCCTGGAGGCGGGCATGGGAGGAGGAGACCAGGGAACTAGAGAGAAGGAGGTCTTGTGAGGAGCGGAGTGTGCGTGCTGGGCGGTACTTTGATATTAGGTCAGTGATGTAGTTCGGGGCAGTATGGTGGATGGCTTTGTACGTCAGTGTTAGGATTTTGAATTCGATCCGTTGCGCAATCGGAAGCCAGTGGAGCGATTGGCAGAGGGGGGTGGCGGAAACGGAGCGGTTGGAAAGGTGAATGAGTCTGGCAGCGGTATTCAGGATCGACTGAAGCGGGGATAGCCAGCGGCGAGGCAGGCCAGTGAGGAGGGAGTTGCAGTAGTCGAGTCCTGACATGATGAGGGAGTGGATGAGCTGTTTAGTGGTTTCTGGGGTTAGGAACGTGCGTATTTTGGCGATGTTGCGGAGGTGGAGTCTGCACGAGTTTGTTAAAGATTGGACTTGGGGCTGGAAGGATAGGTTGGAGTCCAGCATGACACCAAGTACTCTGGCCTGCAGGGCGGGTTTGATATTGGCGTTGTTGGATGTGATGGAGAAGTCAATGGGGGTGGGGTCCGGGCTGGGAGGAAGACAAGAAACTCGGTTTTGGAGAGATTCAGTTTAAGGAAGTGGAGCGACATCCAATCTGATATGTCGCTCAGTAGGTGTGTGATTCGGGCAGAGACAGAGGGGGTGAGGTGGGGGGTTGAGAGATAGATTTGTGTGTTGTCGGCATAGAGGTGGTAGTTGAAGCCGTGAGAGTGTATGAGTTGGCCAAGGGAGGAGGTGTAGATGGAGAAGAGAAGGGGCCCAAGGACAGAGCCTTGAGAGGGGGAGTGAGGGGGAGGTGGTAGCATTATAGGTAATGCTGAAGGAGCGTTGTGACAGGTAGGATGAGAGCCAGGAGAGAGCAGAATCTCTGAGGCCGACGGAGTGTAGATTTTTGAGGAGGAGGGGGTGGTCGACTGTGTCGAAGGCCGCAGAGAGGTCAAGGAGTAGGAGCACTGAATAGTGGCCATTAGCTTTGGCGGTTAGAAGGTCGTTGGAGAGTTTGAGTAAGGCAGTTTCGGTGGAGTGTAGGGGACGGAAGACAGACTGTAGGGGATCGAGGAGGTGGTTGTCGTTGAGGTGAGAGCATAGGCGGGAGAAGTTGAGGTGCTCGAGGAGTTTAGATGTAAATGGGAGCAGGGAAATGGGTCTGAGGTTGTTCGGGTCATTGGGGTCCAGGGAGGGCTTTTTAAGTATGGGGGTGATGTGTGCATGTTTCAGAGGGGAGGGGAAAGTGCCTGAGCAGAGGGAGAGATTGAAGATGTGGGTGAGGGAGCGTAGGATGGAGGGGGAGGGAGGTCGTAGGAGTTGTGAGGGGATAGGGTCGAGGGGGCAGGTAGTGAGGCGGGCATTAGAGAGGATCTTGGAGACTTCCTCGATGGTAGTAAGGTCAAAGGTGCAGAGGACCTCTTTACGCCTCTTCCATACCCCTAAAATGTAAGTTTCATTGCTTTATGTTAATGACAGATTTGCTTTAAGCACACTAGGACAGGGACATATTCAGACTGGGGCTGCATTTGTAAAATTTGGACTGTTCCTAAACATTAAAGGAAATCGAGTCACTATAATATGGGACAGTACACTATCCCATGTCCCAGTCCCATGAGATGTTTTACTATGGGGTTATGAAGCGTTGGCTCACATGGGGTAGACAAACTTTGTAAAATGTTTGTCTGATGTACAAATGGTCTGGAAAATTAGTCAGCAGCTATACTAGTGGTTGATGAGCAGACAACAGAGTCATTTTAACTCTGTTGTATAACTAATTACGCCTGTCTCTGTTTCATAATGACTAATAACTATTTCCAAAGCTTTCCTCTATTTTTACTATACACACTATTACGTTACCAAGGAATTCTGTGTTATGTTATAGTAATATACTAATATATTAACCTCCAACTGTCAGAGACTTCTTTCACTTGGGACAGAATGCACCCCTGAAGGGTTTTCTCTGTGTTCCCAAGCTACACGCTACACCTACATACTTCTGACTAAAGTAAATGATGAATGTACTGCACAGGATGTAAACATTATCAACCATAATATAGCCTCAAGTATAAAGGAAATTTTATATCTACTTTGTCTGGAAGGTTTACATGACACTTTCTTACATATATTACAGTTTATTTTCCATGGATTAACATGCAATGCACAGTTTTGAAGTGAAGTCTATTCATTCTGTTATAATCCTTACAAAATGTTGAGCTTGGCCACACTGCATGATTGCCCACCATCCCTGTTTTCTAAGGACAGCCCATGGTGTCCCTGGAAAATGGTTTGAAATTCTGCCAATTTTGGCATGGCCATCACAAAAATGAACTGGCTTTCCTGGAGGATCTGCTCTACATGTATTAGACTGGCACTGAATTCTGCATTGTACCATGTCCATGACTTTCTTCCCATAGGAAACAAGATAACCTGGTGTAAAGGCAACAAAAATCAGCAAGAACTTGCTATGCACCCACATGTAGATGTCCTCAAAGTGGCCAGGTCCTCTAAAACTTATACATACCCACCACTGTACTGGCACCCTGCATATAATCTTGAGGTACTTATACATAAGTAACATATAGGTATGTATTTTGCGCTGTTCTCTAAGAATACACTTTATCAAAAATGGTGGCAGTTGCGAAGGGAGAAGTTTATTGGCAGTTTAAGTGGGAAGGACTTAAACTATGTGTAGTGGAATGTTATTTCAGGTGATTCCTTTGGCTCTTTTTAATTCAAAGTGAAGAGACCAGTTTGTCTGCAATTCCAATGCTGGAATAGCATCTATGGAGAACATTCCTAACAGTTGACTGTTGAGTTTGCAGGAGGGAAGACCTCCAGCAAGGCTTTTTAACTTTGACATTCTGAGGGTTTACCCTTTAAGTGATAAGCAAAACAGTGCAGTACATTTCCTTTCCAAATATGTAACAGATCAACTAAAACAGATTTCAAGCTGTTTTTGGTTTAACAGTCTTTTGCAATACATTTCCCACAAACTTCAACAACAAGTGAATGCATTTTTTGAATGAATTTATTTTTCATTTATAGGGCTGTTTCCAAAATTGTTGGACAAGAGATTATTACTGAATCATGTAGCCAATTTAATTGTATGCACCTAACATGTTCTTCTGTTTATGATAGCAAGGGGTGGGGGGTTCCATTCTGTAAGATACTCTTAAAAAGCACCCAAGTAGAAAGTAAGTTAGAGCAGAAAATGATAATCTTAGGGTCAGGCTTGAATGATTTTAAAAGGTCATGCAGGCCAAAGCTTGGAGGGGAAACAGGGTACCCTTGCCCCTCCCCCCTTCCTATTTTATCACCCTGAACACAGAAATATGGTATTCATAGATGCAGGACAGAAAAGCAAATAAAGAAGCCATGTTGCCAATATCTGTCTTTACCTAAAATCTGAAAGCATTGTGATGTGCCATATCGTTTTGCCTCCCAAACCCCTCCATTGCCGTGTGCCTGTGATGCTGATGTTGCTAGATATGAAACATAAAAAAAGAAATTAGGGGTGTATGTAACTAGCAAACAATGGACATATAGTATGTACTACAGTATGTACTACACAGATATAAAATATAATTCATTTTTATATATGAGAGTCATTATACTCTTTATTGCCAATCATTTATTCACTTCACACATATGAAATCACAACAAGCTGTGTTTGTGTGTATGTAAATGTGTGTGAATACGTGTGTCCTTCATTACAAAGTCGTAGAACAGTCTGTTCTTGGTATTTCAGGAATTAATGCGGGAGGGGGAATGAGAGTTCTGAGCTAATCCCTGAGGGGAAACAAGAAGCATTGGATATGGAGGAATGTCAGATACATTGTAGAAAATATCTACAGCATGAAATAATTAGGAAATTGTACACTTTCCAGGAGGTCCAAGTGTGATAGGACAAGTGGTCAATATGGATATCAGCAGTTATTACAATGGACACTACTTTGTGTACATAATAAAACATATTAATTAATATATAATGTAGTTGTGTGAAGTAAAGTAACCCCTAGCAGCCAGATTTATCTTTAGCCAGAGTGAGGAATGAATTGGTAGCTCTGGGCTACTGTACTCTCCATGATGCTCCTTGATTCATTGATATGCCTGTGTGTCTGAGTCTTCCACATTAAACTCAAGCTCCATGAATTAGCTATGGAAGGTACAGCTGGAGGTTAGCGGAGAATGTCAAAGAGCTTCAGCACCATTAGCTCAATGTGTTCCGTTTGTGAATTAGTTGAAACAGTAGAAGTCCATAGGACCACAGCAATTAAATGCAGTTATAAAATAGCAGGGACTGGGAATAGAGAGCACATGGACTGCAAATATTGAGCTAATAGTAACTCTGTACTCCCGTCACTACAGTTTTTGGAGAGCTGTATCTCAGTAAGAACGGTATGGAGGTATGTGTAGTTAATCTAACACTTTCCATTGAAATGGAAGGATTCCTAGATGAGTCTTACCATATGTGAAAAGACACAAGGGGTTTTAGCATCTCGCAACCCATAGTAAGCAATAATGGCTATCTTATCCTCATGTTCATAATCCTGGGTAGACTGTTGCCCTGTTCTATAGGTAATGATTTTACCAGATTGCCATTATTGCTGCATGAGAAAGCCAAAATTTCACATGTTCAATGTACTGATTCTGTGACTGAATTCTGACACTGTAAGTTCAATAACCTGAAAAAAAAAACAAGTAGCTTGCAGATGAAATAGGCACATTTATTTAATACCTTGTTTTCTCATGCCAAGAGTCAGATTTTATTTAAACCAAAGATAAAAAAGGATGAAACATCACCCTAGAAGCCCTGATCCCTTACCGTAACCTAGCCCCTAAACTGACCCAGAAATTTAAAGTGACACTAAAGCTTGGTTTTTTTTTAAAATAACAAGCATGTTTTATTTACCTGATCTGTGCAGTGGTTTTGCATAGAGCAACCTAGATCCTCTTCTTTTTGGGGCCCCGCTAGCGCTCCCGTCTCCACCCCCTCAAGCAGTGACCCCAGTGAAAGTCAGTACCCTGGAGCACATAGAGCTGCGGTCCCTCCCTCCCCCGCCCCCCCTGGTCTCTCCACATTGGCTCACTGGATGTAACTGACAGCAGCAGAAGCCAATGAAGAAAAAGAGTCCCCAGACAGTAGAGACAGTGACCATCACTGGATCGGAGGGGGCTCAGGATTAGGGGGGGGACTGGGAAGGCACACAAAAGGTTTTTTTACCTTCATGCATAGAATATATGAAGGTAAAAAACTTTCAGCCTTTACAACCGCTTTAACTCACACTCCCTCATACAAAACCTAAAACACAGACTGGCCATACACTAGTAGACGTTGGCATGAAAATTCTTAATACATATGTTGACTTGACAAATGTTTTTCAAAAGTTCTTTACAATTTCATTTGCTTTTAACATTCAAATTTGTAGTGAATGAAATCCATATTCATTACTCGAAATTCATTCCTTTGAAAAAAATTTGTAGTCATATTCCACTGAATTTTCTCATCACTGCAGTTGAAAATGAATGGTGATTTGACACCACTATACGAAAATCAAATAAACGTTCTTAAAATGAAAAAGTTTAAATGAAATTCTACTAGTGTATAGTAGAAATGAGGACTACCACAGCAATTTTCAGCCTCCCCAGAAGCCTCTCAGGTATGAGATATGCATACTTACAGTACATTGGTCCAAGACATGTGTTAATATGCAATAATAATCATACCTGGAGTTAAGCTTTAACACCAAACCTCCACCTATCACCTAACTCTTAAAAAATAACTAAACTAAAGAACAAAAATGTAGGACATTGTAGTTCACCAGTCCTTAGAAGTAGTGGCTGCATTAGTTTTTATTTCCCAAGCTAAGAACAGTTTCATCAAGTGCAAGAAATACCCTGTGAGCTGAACTGGAAGCATAAAACAAAGTTATAGATCTTCTGTAAATTACCAATCTCCCCATCCCCCATGAATTAGAGATGAATGAAGGCCAACATGTTTGTAGTTCACCCTGCATGACTACTAAACTCGCCGGCCATTTTACACCTTGTTAGTACCGAGTCGGACCCCCTTTTGCCTTAGGAACTGCCTTAATTCTTCATGGCATAGATTCAACCGGGTGTTGGAAACATTCCTCAGAGATTTTGGTCCATATTGACATGCGTTATTGTTGCCATTCTCTTCTGACCTCTGACATCAACATGGCATTTTCATCCACACAACTGCCGCTCACTGGATATTTTCTCTTTTTCAGACCATTCTCTGTAAACCCTAGAGATGGTTGGCATGAAAATCCCAGTAGATCAGCAGTTTTTTAAAAACTCAGACCAACCCATCTAGCATCAACAACCATGCCACATTAAAAGTCACTTAAATCCTCTTTCTTCTGTATTCTGATGCTCGGTTTGAACTTCAGCAAGTCGTCTTCACCACATCTACATGTCTGAATGCATTGAGTTGCTGCCATGTGATTGGCTGATTAGCAATTTGTGTTACCATGCAATTTAACAGGTGTACCTAATTAAGTGGCCAGTGAGTGTATGGCTCTTTCCATAGATACAGTAGAGGAAAGAGCATAGCCAGCTAGGGACAGGAAGTGTGTTATTTGCAGAATTTCCAGGTAAAAATGCCACAATTCCCAGGTGAAATGGACTGGTAAGCTTCAATATTTTACATGTTTGTTATCGGGTTTAGGTATGCTTGTAGCCGTATTACTGCACTTATTACAAAAATAATTGAGTACTGCCTGTGATACTTTTTTATTACTTTTGACTTACAATATTTTCCACACCATATAGCTAGATAGCTGACACACATAGTTCCCCATTTGTAAGCGATTCATCTTACTAGTTTAGCCATGTCACCTCTCCCACGCCATCCTCCTCAGTGGACAGTGAATCAGCATCATTACCTCCATGAACAAGAGATCTGACCTCGGAAGCAGTAAAACTGACCTTGAAGGCAGGAACAGTAAGTCAGATAGTAGCAGACTCACCTTTCCATGTGTGTGAATCACAAAATGGCTTTTGAAAAATGACAAATCCAATAGGTAAAACAATAATTACAGTGGGGCAAAAAAGTATTTAGTCAGCCACCAATTGTGCAAGTTCTCCCACTTAAAAAGATGAGAGAGGCCTGTAATTGGCATCATAGGTAGACCTCAACTATGAGAGACAAAATGAGAAAAAAAATCCAGACAATCACATTGGCTGATTTGGAAAGAATTTATTTGCAAATTATGGTGGAAAATAAGTATTTGGTCACCTACAAACAAGCAAGATTTCTGGCTCTCACAGACCTGTACCTTCTTATTTAAGAGGCTCCTCTGTTCTGCACTCATTACCTGTATCAATGGCACCTGTTTGAACTTGTTATCAGTATAAAAGACACCTGTCCACAACCTCAAACAGTCACACTCCAAACTCCACTATGGTGAAGACCAAAGAGCTGTCGAAGGACACCAGAAACAAAATTGTAGACCTGCACCAGGCTGGGAAGACTGAATCTGCAATAGGCAAGCAGCTTGGTGTGAACAAATCAACTGTGGGAGCAATAATTACAAAAATGGAAGACATACAAGACCACTGATAATCTCCCTCGATCTGGGGCTCCACGCAAGATCTCTCTCCGTGGGGTCAAAATGATCACAAGAACGGTGAGCAAAAATCCCAGGACCACACAGGGGGACCTAGTGAATGACCTGCAGAGAGCTGGGACCAACGTAACAAAGGCTACCATCAGTAACACACTACGTTGTCAGGGACTCAGATCCTGCAGTGCCAGACGTGTCCCCCTGCTTAAGCCAGTACATGTCCGGGCCCGTCTGAAGTTTGCTAGAGAGCATTTGTATGATCCATAAGAGGATTGGGAGAATTTCATATGGTCAGATGAAACCAAAATAGAACTGTTTGATAGAAACACAACTCGTCGTGTTTGGAGGAGAGAGAATGCTGAGTTGCATCCAAAGAACACCATACCTACTGTGAAGCATGGGGGTGGCAACATCATGCTTTGGGGCTGTTTCTCCGCAAAGGGACTAGGACGACTGATCCATGTACAGGACAGAATGAATGGGGCCATGTATCGTGAGATTTTGAGTGCAAACCTCCTTCCATCAGCAAGGACATTGAGGATGATACGTGGCTGGGTCTTCCAACATGACAATGATCCCAAACATACCGCCAGGGCAATGAAGGAGTGGCTTCGTAAGAAGCATTTCAAGATCCTGGAGTGGCCTAGCCAGTCTCCAGATCTCAACCCCATAGAAAACCTTTGGAGGGAGTTGAAAGTCCGTGTTGCCCAGCGACAGCCCCAAAACATCACTGCTCTAGAGGAGATCTGCATGGAGGAATGGGCCAACATACCAGCAACAGTGTGTGCCAACCTTGTGGAGACTTACAGGAAACGTTTGACCTCTGTCATTGCCAACAAAGGATATATAACAAAGTATTGAGATGAACTTTTGATATTGACCAAATACTTATTTTCCACCATAATTTGCAAATAAATTCTTTCCAAATCAGCCAATGTGATTGTCTGGATTTTTTTTCTCATTTTGTCTCTCATAGTTGATGTCTACCTATGATGCCAATTACAGGCCTCTCTCATCTTTTTAAGTGGGAGAACTTGCACAATTGGTGGCTGACTAAATACTTTTTTTGCCCCACTGTATATATATATATGCAGTCCAACTGTGTGCTTAAAGTTGAACTCCAGACAGATAGAAAAGGGCACACATGAATGCAGCTCTCTATTGCTTAGTAAATCCTTAAGGTGATATTAAAGGCAATTTTTTTTTATTTTTTGTTTTTAGATAACAAACATGTTCTACTTACCTGCTCTGTGCAGTGGTTTTGCAAGAGCAGTCCCAATCCTTCTCTTCTTGTGTCCCTCACCAGTACTTCTGGCGCCTCCCTCCTGCGTAGTGTCCCCAGAGCAAGTAGCTTGCTATGGGGGTACCCAAGCAGGCTCCCTCCCTAGCCGCTGTTCTACATGTCCATTCACACACAGAGCCAGGGATTGTCCCGCCCCCTGATTGGCTCACTGACTGTGATTGACAGCAGGAGGAGCCAATGACTTCCACTGCTGTCTCAGCCAATGAGGAAGGAGAGTCCCTAGAGTGCCAAGGCTCTTGTGCACATCGCTGGAATGCGATGGGGCCCAGGTAAGTATTAGGGGGGCTATTGCACACAGAAAATGTTTTACCTTCTTGTGCAGGATGCATGAAGGTAAAAAAACCTGGAGCCTACAACCACATAAAATGTATTTTTAAAATACAAACAAGGTATTTACCTAAATTTGACTTAGTATCAGCCTTTTGTATTTTTCTGTAAAGCAGAAATCAGACTGGGGGAAGAAGAAGCAGTACAAGGAGCTAGTCAGTTGTACTACAGTGCAAGGAGAATCCTGATAGAAAGAAAGCAGAATGATGAAGAGATGCACTCACCAGTCTCCTGCTTCTCCTTTCACTGGCCAGTCAAAGGGTGGGGTGGTGAGAAGACCTGTAATTACTATTGAACTTCAGCAGACAAAAATTAGGTTTCCCCCCCTTGCCAGACAAGGGTTGGGTGGTATTATTATTATTATGATGATTCAAGATTTATATAGCACCGACAGTTTACAACATGAGGGCAGAAAGTACAGCTACAATACAATTCAATACAGGAGGAATCAGAGGGCCCTGCTCATTAGAGCTAGCAATCTAGGAGGTATCGCAGAGATGTATAAATATTAGGACCGGATAGAGAGAAATCAGATCCTTTGGCGGGTAAAATAGCTCCCTTGTGTTATGTTTCTTCTTAGTTCGGTTTTAACTGTTTGCCAGGAGTTTTACATTAAAGCACAAAAACAAATAGAATGGGTCTTCCTTTTTCCACCAAGGATGCAAAAGAGTTACAGGATTCATTCCTTCTTCCATACCTGGAACTGGCTGAATCTTTCAGCACTGATATCCTCACATTAATCATTTTATTGCAGTGGTTGGTATTATGTAGTTCCATCAACTTTCCTTTTTTAAAAACTGATTGATCCGGGACCCTCCAGGAAATGAACATCACCTTTGAGATGCAGTACTAATCATCTGCAAGAATCCAACTAGATCTATCTGCTATTTATCTAACAGTGATAAGCCAGGCCTAATAAAAAGCACTCATGAAGATAATGGAGTTGATTTACTAAAGGCAAATTAGCTGTTCATTCTTCAAGGCACTTTTCATTTTGCAATGTAATTTTCCCTTAGCTTAGTGAGTGAGGTATATTTCTGCCTACTTCCATCATTTAATCATGTCTAATAAAAAATGCTGTTTTTTTTCCCCTTGCACCCAATTTGGTATTCTCTGCAAAGTGAATTTTCAACGTATTCACAATACCAAGTTAAATTTCCCTTGTAAAGTAAACAGCTTAGTTTCCTTTTGTAAACAAACCCAATGACTATCATCAAATGCAAGCAAAATTGGCTAGTATAAAAGTATAAAAATATGCAATGTTCTGAAATTTCTAAGTAATTTTATAGCCTATAATTGCAGATTTTAACATTTGTAAAAAATGAAAAAATTGTACCAGAGCTTTAGTCCTACTCTGTCAATAAATGTGTTCTGAATTGATAAAAACGTAATGGTTGGCCCACTTCTTTCATCATTACACCACATCCCTTGTGACTTTAAAAAGCAACCCTGCTCTCATTATAATACTCATGGCATTTCAGGTTTCTCTGCTAAATGTATTTGCCGTACTGGCAATCATAAAAGGTGTTCTAAAGAAATTCTGAAATCAGTGTGTTGTTTGTATGCAATGCATTTGGAAGGGTGTGTTGTTTTTGTTTTACAGCACTGAATTATAATGTTGCTTTTTTATTCCTTGAGTGACCATGCATGCAAGGTAGTAGATTTATTTGTGGACTTTGCTATGTTTTCCACATAATAATTACGGAAGGCAGTCTGTGGAACTAATGACCGAAGTGTAATTCAGGGTTGAATTGATTCTAGGTTGACCATTTGATGGTCTGTGTCTTCTCAGACATACTGCATGGATTCCATTTATACTACTTATAACACATGGTATATCCACATAAAGACCAGGCCTTTTTCTGACACTCTTTGTTTACAAGTAAGAAACAGCATTTTTTCCTAGAAAATTACTTAGAACCCCCAAACATTATATATTTTTTTAGCAGAAGCCCTAGAGAATTAAATAGCGGTCATTGCAATTTTTTATGTAACTTTTTTTTACGCAGTGGTTTTTCAAATGCAAGTTTTTAGGAAAAAATACATTTTAATGAATAGAAACAAAGTAAACACTATATATGCCCCTATTTTTTGTAATATATGAAAGATGATGTTATGCCGAGTAAATAGAGACCCAACATGTCATGTTTTAAAATTGCACACACTAGTGGAATTGTACCAAACTACAGTACTTAAAAAGCTCCATAGGCAATGCTTAAAAATTTCTACAGGTTACCAGTTTAGAGTTACAAATGAGTTCTAGTGCTAGAATTATTACTCTTGTTCTGACATTCACGGGGATACTTCAAACTTGTGGTTCGAACACCGTTTACATATATGGGCATGACCTACCACTGCACGTGAGCACAGGGGGATGGGCTATTTTAAAATTTATAATTATTTTTTTACTTTTACAGTTTTTTTAAAATCACTTTTAATGCTATTGCAAGAAATGTCAATGTCCCTTGCAATAACAAGACAACATGACAGATCCTCTTTATGAAGAGATCTGGGGTCTTTAAAAGCAAAAGATCCAAAAGAAAGTGATCTTTTGCTGTAAAAAAAAAAGGCCTTGTTTACATTGGTCCAGAACCAGACGTAATGTCAGTACGTCGCTCCAGTCCTCCTAGGCCATTGAAAAGAGCAGCGGCCATCTTTCCTTCGCTCATCTCTACGCCCTGCTGTCACCAGTGCAGCATCAGTTCCAGGAGCCACCGATCAGCCAAGTAAGCCTGGGAACCACCGGAAAGCAACAGGAGGGGGGCACCCCTCCTGCCACTTCTAAAAGTGATCCAGAGGCGAATCTGTCACTCAGATCACTTTTAACAGAAAGACTCGCGCCTAAGGGAAAAATTATTACTGGGATTCTGGCAGTTAGCTGCAACCGTAACCCTTGTATTAAACATCGAACTAATGACATGTTTCCCAGTTAAGCTGTAGGCAAGTGGTATTACAGTCACACCTCCTCATCCCTACCCTAGAGATTCTTGACTTTTTGATCAGTGAAGAGTTGTCCTTTAACAGCATTAATATAAGGGCTATAAAGGCTTAGTGGTAAAATCTACAAAACAACCAAAACCAAAGACCCCCACAGGACAGCTGCACTCTCATATCACATAAATGAATAAACTGAGCAGTTTTATCATATCATATAACATGGCAAGCGAAAAAGCCACAAAAAATTATGAAACAACCCTATAAATTATTTCCCTACATAACTGATTAATAAACAGCACAATACAATGTATTTCCTTTATGAACCTCAACACAACCACTATGGAATGAAGTTCTTAGGTCCTATGGCCCAGAATATGTAATCAATCCCTTTGTAGTGCTAGCACATATGCAACACACAGCAGTCCTGGACTGGCTGTCTGGCATTCCACATTCATTTTATTCTGCTCATGTGCTATTAAACCCAGATCCTAGCTGGACCATGAAACATCTAACTCAGGTGATATACAACACACAACACTGGAGAAAATCATTGATACAATATAATTTATAACTTCATTTCGAAAGAGGTCATACTACTGTTGTTTTGTATTCTTATGTTAACGGACTACTCAAGAGATCTATATCAATTATTTATACAGATAAATAAACTGATCATAATTTTTATTTAAATATCTGTACATATATAAGACTAACCCTTATTTGTATGCTGCTAAATCACTTAAATGAAAAAAAAAGTGTATAAAGAAATATACATGTAAAAATACTAAAATACCACCCAAACCAAAAGAGGAGATGTCATCACATTAAAATCTAATTGGCACCCTCCAGTGCATGAATCTACACCCTGTAGTGCATTGCTATCCCAATTATAGAATAAAATAATATTATAATATCTTTTAGATAAACACAATACAACAAATGAACAAATAATTAAAAAAAATATCAGTACATGAAAACATTCCAAAAGCCATTAAGTGTGAGAATATACTAAGTACCTATCCCAGTGTAGATATCATGCTGTATTACAAAGTGTCCATTTAGCCAAACACAGTCCACAGAATCTTTAACTCTATGTATAAGCCTCAATACATCTTCATATGTTTGTATTCACCACTGTGATTTCATCCGAACAGTGCAGACCACCACAAACTTAAGGATTTATAGGATTTGTACATTTAATCGTTTGGCACTTTTTATTTCACAATAACATTTAACTGAAAAAAGTAAAAAACCGTGGTAAAAAAGTTATTTTATCCATCGCCAACCCATAGCCAACAACCTGAACTGTTGTGTCCTATTCAGGTTGATCATTTGAATCTTAGGTAAAGGGTAGATTTTAGAGGTTCCAAAATAAGTTACTGTATCATGAAAATGGCTACCCCCTTATAGGTCGGCGTGCGTATCACCAGTGCGCATGACCGGAAGTGACGTATCTGACGTATGACGTCAACGCGTTTCGCCGATGGGCGTATCTCACTCAGCTTCGTCAGCTTCGCCGACCTATAAGGAGGTAGCCATTTTCACATGCCATGAGTCATGCAAAGGCTGTACAGGCGCCATGGAGAGGTCGGAACCCGCGAAATGTCGGCTGATGTAAGCGGTGGTTCCCTGGATCAACACGGCAGTACCTTTGAAGGATTTCTCTTCTTTTTTCTACTACCCATTGCACAGGTGGTGAGTGGACTGTTACAGGACATTTGAAAAAGGTTCCTTGCGATCTATATGATAATATACATCTACTATAGAGTGAAAGCTCTTACAGTGACTATCCTTATATCGTTTGTCTTATTACAGGATGGGGACATTATGGTGCTTTACATAGAAACAAGGCATATTACGTATATTGCAACAGGCGGAAGATCCACTGGGCCTTATCTTGTTTCCAACACTAAAGTGGTTTGCAGTCCACATGCTGTGGTGAAGAAACCATTTAAAGCAGATTTCTGCTATATGCATCTATCTTTCCATCAAGGCAACAACAGGGACTCTTTCAATTATAAGAATCCTTACTACTATTCACGTTTATAACAGATTAATGGGCCCCAACCGCGTGTGCCGGTATAGGGTTGTACTGCATATATTATATTTTACCCATATATTGCCTTCTATTGGCTCAGGGTTATGCCTCTCTTTTGACGATTACTGTGTCCGTCATTTTGCATGCATGTGATATGATATACCTTTGGTATAATTTTTGGAAAATCCCCTATATGGGGTGTAACCTATATGGTAATGATATATGCTTATATCTATATAGCATGTGATATTGCATACCTATGGTATAATTTTTGTATATACCTCCTTTAGGAAGTGTTACCTATGTGCCAGTGCTGCAAGTGCTTTAGACTATCGTGGTCATAGCCTTTGCGGCACACATACCTAGACCGGTCTTGGTGTGATTTTTAATGGTTTTAGGTCTGTGTGTATTGTCTCATACTGAGGTGATGGTAAACCAGGGCGATTGCCCATATGTCAATCATTAATGTGAAATAAAGCATAATTTTTTGGAAATTTTTCTGAGTATCGCATTCTGTTCATAATGTAGCCGCTTTTTTGTGAATTTCTTTTCACAAACCCCCTTTTTTTGATCATTTGAATCTCCCTACCTATGCTCTGGAGGCTTCTTCCAGAGGTAGGAGGAAGGAATCATACGCCCAGCCTGTGAAACCCAGAAAAGACCAGAACAAGCAATCACTGCTCCCTTGACTACAAAAGGAGCCAAAAACCATATTTGCCTCACATCCTGTGCTATGAAGGTGCTACGTAAATCATTCAGAGGTAAATTAGCTTACACATACAACATAGTTTCTCTCCACCTTGATGTGACCCTGTTGGGGAAAACAATGTCTGCCAAAAGTCTCCTGTGAAAGAAGAGACTCTAAACTTACTCAGTTCAGCACCCATTTGTAGTGCCTCCTGCTGACCTCACTATATACAAACTATAGCACACAACAGTGTTGTAGGAGTCATTGGGAGGAGACATTGGGGATTATTTAATAAAACTGGAGAGTGCAAAATCTGTGCACAGCTCTGCACAGAAACAAATTGGTTTCTAGGTTTTATTGTCAAAGCTTAATTGAACAAGCTGAAGTTAGAAGCTGATGGGCTACCATGCACAGCTATACAGATGCAGATTCTCAGTGCACCAGTTTTAGTAAATCCACCCCAATGAATGCAGCAGGAAATTCAGGCATCCAACAGCCAGAAGTGTGAAGATTTTTCAGGGCATCATAGCTCTACAACAGAGGAAGATTCCACTAACAGGTACAGGACCAAGTTGGTATAAAAGGGTTGATTTACTAAAGGCAAGTATTATTATTATACAGGATTTATATAGTGCCAACAGTTTGCTCAGTGCTTTACAATATAAAAGGAGACAATACAGTTCAATACAAGAGGGATAGGAAGGCCCTGCTCCTTGGAGCTTACAATCTAGGAGATAGACTGTTCACTTTGCATTGGAAGTTGCACATCAAGAATTTTTCTCAGAGCCTAGTGAATGACACAAAGCTCTTCTGACTTACATATTCAATTATGTGCAAGGAAAAATGCTGTTATTTTATTTTCCTTGCACATCATTTGGTTTCATTTGCAAAATTAAATTTCACGTTATTCACTAAGCTCTGTGGAAAATTCCTTTGCAAAGTGAACAGCCTATTTCCTTTAGTAAATCAACACCACCAAAGTCGAAATTTACGGTAGACTTTCTGCTAAACTGTCTTTACACCGGACATGGTTGTTTTATTTCCCAATGGTTTTTATTGAAAAGTTTTCAAAATACAAATAACATCAAAGACAAATGTCATGCTATATCACAAGAATAAGACTCAATACTTGTAGCTTCATGAAGCGCATTAAATAAGCATTAAGAAAAACATGCCAAATGTTGTAGAACAAATACAAATGGGCTCACCCAACCACGTTACACGGAGGAGTGAGAAAAGACATAATAAAGTAAGAAAAGAAATAAAGAAGAAAAAGAAGAAGAAGCAAAAGAAGAAGAAGAGGGTCACCTTGGGAAGGATCAAGGTACAGAGATGTATTGAATCCATGGGTCCCACGTTTTGTCAAATTTAGTAGTATTGTTGTGTAGAATACAGGTACGGTAAGTTTGTCATTGATCATGATCCAGTTCAATTTATTTTTAACATATTCAAGTGGAATAAGAGAACTCTGCCAATGTTTAGCTATAGTAATTCTTGCTGCTAACAGCATATATAAGTAAGCAGTTTAAGGGAGTTCTTTGGTATTGTAGTGGGATATTTATGGAAGAGGGCCGTCTCATTCCTCCCATCACCGTATAGATTAAATTAAAATAGTTACTATTGGGCATTGCCACCAGACGTGAAACATAGACCCCTATCTGGCCACAACGCCGAAAGTACATTGGGGAAGTAGGCGGATGCATTTTTGCAATCCTAGTTGAGACCATGTACCACCTCAATAATGTTTTATAATGCGCTTCAATTAAGGTGGTGTTGATAAAAACTTTGGATAATGCTAAGGCTATATTTTGCCAGTCTGATATGACAAGGTTGCTTTAACTACCTGCTGACCGCAGATAGCCGAATGACGGCTGCACTGCGGCCGGCCAGTTCTGAGTGGACGTCATATGACGTCCTCCCAGAACGCGCTCTCCTGCGCGCCCCAGGGGGCGCGCACCCGGCGATCTCCGTGATCGCTGTGTCCTACAGACACAGCTGATCACGTGATGTGGTAAAAGGCCAATCACAGCGGCCTTTTACCACTTGATCAGCGGTGTCCAATGACACGCTGATCAGAGGGAAATGCAAGTGCCGGTTCTCGGCTGCACTTTCCTCACGCTGTCAGATCGTGAGGAAAGTACTGCCGAGAACCGGCAGTTGTCAGAGTGGGGATCGGCACCGATCATCAGGGCACTGATGATCAGTGCCCTGATGATCGGTGCCCAGCAGTGCCACCCGCAAGTTCTGCCCACCTGTGCCCAGCAGTGCGCCCACTAGCTCCGCCCACCGGTGCCCAGCAGATCACCCACCTGTGCCCAGCAGTGCACCCACCTGTGCCACTCTGCAGTGTCACACACCTGTGCCCAGAAGTGCCACCCACCTGTGCCCAGCAGTGCCATCCACCTGTGCCCGCCCACCAGTGCCACCCACCTGTGCCCACCCACCAGTGCTGCCCACCAGTGCCACCCACCAGTGCAGCCCAGCAGTGCTGCCAGTCAGTGCCACCAGTCAGTGCCCAGGGGTTGTGCCAGTCAGTGCCGCCAGTCAGTGCCCAGCAGTGATGCCAGTCAGTGCCGTCTATCAGTACCCATCATCAGTGTCACCTATCAGTGCCGCCTATCAGTGCTGCATATTAGTGCCGCCTATCCGTGACACCTCATTAGTGCTGTCTATCAGTGCCGCCTATCCGTGCCACCTCATTAGTACTGCCTATCAGTGCCCTTTAGTGCTGCCTATCAGTGCCCATGAGTGCCGCCTATCAGTGCCCATCAGTGCTGCCTCATCAACGCACATCAGTGAAGGAGAAAAAATACCTGTTTTTATAATAGAAACAAAGAAACTTTTTTTTTTTTCAAATTTTTTGCACCTTTTTTTATTTATAGCGCAAAAAGTAAAGCGCCCAGTGGCGATTAAATACCACCAAAAGAAAGCTCTATTTGTGAGAAAAAAATTATCAAAATTTCATATGGGTACAATGTTGCATGACCGCGCAATTGTCAATCAAAGTGCGGCAGCGCTGAAAGCTGAAAATTGGCCTGGTAAATAAGGGGGTATAAGTGCCCGGTAGGCAAGTGGTTAAAGATAGAGCTGGAATCCTTTTTTCATCATTCTGCATTTTTCCCTGCCCGGACTGCTCTGTAATATTAGACCAGCCATTCTCAACCAGGGTTGCGTGGACCCTTGGATTCCTTCAGCGTTTGCTAGGGTTCCTTGAGCTATGACTGATTGAAATCCTATTGGGTTCTGACAAAGTGCCCTACACAGTTCCGAGACCAATGGCACTTGGCAAAGCCAGCAGCATGACACCAATGATCTTTTTAGTTGTCTTTAAGGTTAGTGAATATAATACTTCCTCATATTTGGCAAATTTAAGCCTCCTTTTTTTTGTTGTTACATAAAACCTTATACTTTATTTTTGGTTTCTTATTAGCCCAAATAAACCTCAGTATCAATTTTCTTATATCCTAAAGAAAGATTCTGGTAAATATATTGGGAGCATTTGAAACTTATACAGGATTTTTGGGACTATCACCATCTTAACTAGATTGATACATCCGATCCACCCTATTGAGAGTCTTCTCAGCTCATCTTTAATCTAATTTATTAGTGGTATATAATTAACTTGATATGAGTTCTTTATTGAAGGGGTTAACTTTATTCCCAGGAGCTTAATTCCCTCTCCCTCCATGTAAATGGGAAGTCTTTTTGCAGAGTCTGCATCTCTACCTTTGAAGCATTTATATTTAAGATCTCAGATTTTGAAAGGTTTATTTTCAAATTTGACAACTCCCCATATCGTTTTAATAGTCCCATTAAATTAGGTAACGTCAATCTGGGACTGACAATATAAAACAGCATATCATCTGCATACGCTGCCGTGTAATCATGTATTGACATTGGGATTGTATATGGTCAGCAGTATATTTAATTATGTATGAAATGCATTAATATGGATTCATTACAAATCAGCTTGTCACCATTTTATCCTCTTTTTGCATGCAATGAGAATTTTATTTATTCATTTATTAAACAAAAATGTTGGAAAGTAGTTATTCATTGGTTGTGTGTGTTTGTGCCTTATTAAAAGTCTCAAGACAAATAAATTGGTTGTATGGATATATTAATGAAAGGATGAAGGCACATCACTGGGTGCACCAGGTCACATTCTATTTTGTTACAACAAAGGAAATACATTTTGAGATCTGGACATTTCGTGTGCTCAGAGTACTATGTAGATCAGGTTTGACATCCTTTCTACTATGTAGAACTGACAGGCAGGCCTTGTTTAGCCACCTACATAAAAATTGATTTTTTTGTCACCCTGCCTTTATTTCAGGTAAATTACCAGGTTAACCAATGCTAATTATTAACATTTATTCTACAAGGCAGCTGCTGCAAATAGGCCTAGACAGCATATTTGTCATTCAGTTGTGGGCAGTCGGTAATCAATACATTTTCCTAACATATTATGAACATTGTACATTTACCATTCCAGTTTCCTGCACACCTGCCCATTTAATTCCTTTTCTTTTGTTCTCCCATTCATCCTCCCCCTTTCTTCCAACCTGACCATCTGCTTCCTAAACAGCCAGCTGAGGTCCTTAGGTGTCTCCCTCAGTCTCTTTGTTGTACTAGTACATAAGCAACACAATACAGTGACAGATGAACTGGCTGCCTTACATTCCACACTTCTTATATTGCGACTGGCACTGAGGTGCTGTAACCACACAGGAATCCAAGCTGTGACCAAGAAACATCTAGCATGGGAGACAACACACAGCATGGAACTCTGGAAAAAAATCACTCATAAATATAATATGCATAGCATAGCTATAAAAAGCAAGAATGTTCCTCCTGTTGTGTTTTCTAGGTTTATGTTATAGGTGCATTCCATTCAAATAGGAACATTTTGTGTTTAAAGTCAAATTCCACTTGTTGGAAAAAAACACTCTCTCCCCAGTGTGCTAAGTTCATTGCAAACATTTTATAAAAATTTGTTTGTAGATTCTTCCATTTTTTTCCTGGAACTGCCACATACTAATTGAAGTACAGTTAGGCTCTACTGAATCAGATGAATTTTGATCAGCGTATGGCTAGTTTAAGGCTGCAACATGTAACACAGTCACAGTCTGCAGCACCTCCCCTCAAACCAGCCCCCTTTACAGAATTTGGGGGTTCTTCTCCCTGCCATCTCCTGTCATTATCTGAATTTATCATCGGTGAATGAATGTTGTTACTTCCCCCATCAACGTAACTGATGGTTCGTACCTTGGTACAGACCTGTGAGTGGAGGAATAGTCTACAAGAGCCAGAGCATTGTACGTGGTTATAAGGAACATTCACTTTCAAAGCACTACAGGCTTTGTCACAATAAAGACCCATCATCCCTAAAATTTATGGGTATAGATATAGTACACCAACACTGGAGGGGCACCAGCAAAAAGAAAGTGGTTTCTCAGCTTGAGACAAAATGGATTTTTGAGATGGGATCTATGCACCCCGGAGGACTGAATGTGGACATAGACATTAACTGTTTCATTGATAATAGCTGAATCCCACCTCACTCTTTTATCTCCATTTTTGTCTCCATTTTATTGTTATTTATTCAATTTCCAGCCTATAGTTCAGCATTAATTTTAGTGCTTTATACTATTCACCCCCATTTTAGACACACTGTATTTTAGGTCATTGCGAATTTTTATTTTATTATAATATTTTATATTATAATAACTTTTGTAACATTTTAAAAATTGTTATTATTTATTTTATTTGCTTATTTTTATGTGAATTTTATTTTATTCTAATTTTATTTACTATGTATCAATAAAGGTCTGTTCTATATTCACATAAGGTATATATAGAACATTGTACATGTTATGAATGGATTTTATGTATATTTTCATGTTTCATATTTCTAGATATCATTTATACTTGTTTCAGTATGTTTCTATTTGATTACTCAATTTGTAGCAATGTCTGTGCCACTTATTATCACCAGTTTTGGCAATGTATAAGAATGGTCGATATTATCATATTTCCATATTAACATATATTGGCTATGATACCAGCTGCATGTCAATTACTTTTCACATGCAGAGTATAGGAAATTAGCGTGCACGCGCAGTGATTTGTTTAGGACGAACTTTATTATTGAAAATTCTACCAATGGACTTTATTTTCTCACTTTAATTGGCAGCAATATTGTCAGTTTATACCCACCATACTTATTTGTATTTTAAAATGTCATTACTCAACTTCTGCATTCCCTGGTGATTTAGTGGCACTGACTCGTATTACGGGTCCGAAAAATGGCGCCTGCACATGCGCAATCTCACTGATCTCCAACAATATGGAGACATATCTCTTAGACAAAATGGCGTACGCGTAATGTGCAGCATGCGCCATTTACGGTATTTAAGGACGCTATGATCTGTCAGACTCTGAAGCATACCCTCTATGATGATGTGCAATTAGCAAGAAACGCGTCAGGGAAGGAGCTACAGCGTCGTGACGTCACGCCGCAGGCACCACGAGGGTTCAGGCGGCCATCTTCATACTCACCTCATGGTCAGTGTTTTGTTTTTTCCTCATGTCACACTGCTTGCTCTAATAAATCCATTCCTTAAACGGTATCATGCTATTGGCCTCCTCTTTTTTCTGGGCTCTTTTGTGATCTACTAACCACCTGCAGAGCCACATATAGAGGGGAGACTGAGCCATATTGCCAGCAGGAGAAAGTGGTGAGAGAAATACCTGGCCAGACCAGATCCATGTACACAGGAGCCATCAGCATGTCAATAAGAGAATATTGTCTCTAAATGCGCAGTCATACTGTGCATCTGGTGAGTGCACTGCCTTCACTTTGTAAAGGTTATACCATCACGGCTTGGAAAGAGCACCCTTTATGGAGAGAATTTAATCTCCCACATCTACTCTAGGACTATTCCTATAAGGATTACACTACTTGTCACCCTAGTAGTGACGGATTATATGTGATCACAATAGTCACTTGATTATATGCTATTTTGGCACTCTGTCACTGGACACTATATGTACTTGAATCATACATTGATATTTTGTGTGTTTATGATCATTTTTTGCACCTTGTCACTAGGCACTTTATTTCATATTATATCTTATGATATGGTTTTATATTTTAAGGATCTTGGATTTTAGCGCTGCACCTTTTTATATATTTAGAATTTGGGGGTTGTTCTCCCTGCCATCTCCTGTCATTATCTGAATTTGTCATTGGTGAATGAAAAAACTGTTCTTACTTCCCCCAGCAACGTAACTGATGGTCCATACCTTGGTACAGACCTGTGAGTGGAGGAATAGTCTACAGGAGCCAGAGCATTGTACCTCCTCTGAACGCAGTTGCAATTCTTTGTAGATTCAAATGCAAAATAAAAATAATAAATACATATTTCTTTATTCAGTATGGGTGCATTTATTATGTTTTTTTTTTAAAGGTGGAGTTAGCTTTACAAAAACCATCAGCTTGAAGATCCCTCAGGCCTCAGAGGAGAAGATTCAACTTACCTGAAAGGAAACGCAGCACAGTGGCTAAATGGTTAGCACTTCCATGTAGCAGCACTAGGGTCGTTGGTTCATATCCCGACCTCAGCACCACCTGTCTGGAGTTTGCATGTTCTCCCTGCGCTTGTGTGAGTTTCTTTCAGGTACTCCAGTTTCCTTCCACAATCCAAAAGCAGGCTGGTAAGTTAATTGGCTCCTTTCTAAGCTGGCCCTTAGTATGTAAGTGACAACAGTATACTGTGTAATGTTTGTTGAATGAGCCACTTGTAGTCTTGACCAAAACCTATGTGAAAGAAAGACAACATGGAAGCACAAGAGGAAGAAAGGGGTAGGGCATTGTCACCCCAAAGAGGAAGTGACTAAACCTTCATGGCAGGTTTGCCAGGGATTATTTAAATATAAACTGCAGATTCAAAAACATGAAAATGACTTGAACATGCTAAAGATTATATGAGATTTTAGTGAGTGGGTATACATCTACTTTGATGATATTGCTCCATTGCTGGCCCAGAATGCTGCAGAATCTCACCCTATACATTTTTCTGGTCCAGATAGCAAGGGGGCATCTTCAAAGCAAAAAGTATGTGGTCTGTTAGTAATCCTAACAGATAAAAAAGCCAGCACTCCAAATTAACTTCCAAGATAACTGTTTATTGAAGTTAGTAGATACACCAACATTTTGAGGGTACACAGAAACTTTTTTGCAATGTGTTAGTCACCTTTTCAGTGGATACTATCATTTCGAGGGTACGCAAACTTACATTTCAAGGTGTTAGTCCCATATCAGTAGATACACCTACATTTTAAGGGTATGAAAACCCTCTTTTTCTAGGTGTCATACCCATATCAGGAGATACACCAATGTTTCAAGCTTACCTGGACCCTCTTTTTCAAGATATTAGTTCCATATCATTAGATATACCAGTGAATGGAGGGTACCCAGACCATCTTTTGCAATGATTTCACTCTCTGAAAAAAATGGGTCTGCTTAAAGCAATGGTGTATCTACTGATCGTTAGCTAGTTGTCAGTTATCCAGTAACCTAGTAATACGGTCACTAACTAGTTGTCACCAGCAATAGGATTGCTTGTGTGATATGGACCTAAGTACAAAGCTGAAGAGTTTGTGTTAATGAAGAGTTTGTGTTAATGCGCATCTTAAGACTGTTGGCTAGATTCTACTATTGATTAAAATCACTTGCTTAGAAAGATAGTGCACGTTTGTTAGGTCAATATGGTTTTACTTTTGAGTTATGTGTTCCATGTGAATTTGGACTGACATGGCAGCAGGTTATATAAAGGTGAATACACCCAAAATTGTTCTGGGTGGCTGCTGGTTGGGTTGGATCCTGCTTCTCGTACTATCCCACAACATCCTCACCTCCATTCTGATCCCTTGCCAAATTGCTTCTTTTGCAACCCTCAAAATATAAGAAATTTATCTGGAACTCATTTGCAGTAATTTCCAAGGACTATAAGAAGCAGGTTGGTGATTAACTCATAGGTATCTGTCCAAAATGGACTCAAGCTTCATTAAAACAGTTGACAACTAACATGACCAGAGAGAGGTCAGTAATCACAGTCCAAATATTTTTCTCAGTACAGTCAATAAATCAGATAATGAAAAACACCAAAAAGCATTTGGACATATTACCTAATATTTCTGTATAAATATTACCCAATAATATAATTGGTCAGTTTCCAGAGAGACAGTGATATGAACCACAATCAGATCAAAGCATAACAAAAAGGAAATATGTGGTGGTCTAAATATACGTGGTAACAATATATTCATGGAATGATACAGTGCAAAGAATGATGCTGGGCATGACCTTTTGTACTCTACCTCCCACCTCTGCTCTTGCTCTAGGCTATAGGATATTAGCTGTTGGTCACTATGTCAGGTGTCAGAGGAGACAACAAATAGCTGAGTGGAGCCACCAGAGATGCTACTGGTTGCATGTCCACCTAACTGAAGTCAGCAATTCATCTTGACACATCAGTAAGAGCCAAACTATGCCAGCAAGAGAAGGTTAATTGTAAGCAACTTATGTTGCCACAGCAAGGAATTCATATGTAAAGGAGGTCTTTAGATATTATAGTATATGCAAATATACACTCACCACACCAGCCATTTTATTAGGTACACCTGTTCATTTGCTTGGTAACACAAATTGCTAATCAGCCAATCACATGGCAGCAATTCAATGTACTTAGTCATGTAGACGTGGTAAAGATGACTTGCTGAAGTTCAAACCGAGTATCAGAATGGGGAAGAAAAGGGATTTAAGTGACTTTGAATGTGGCATGGTTGTTGGTTCCAGATGGGCTGGTCTGAGTATTTAAAAAAACTGCTGATCTGCTGCGATTTTCACACACAACCATCTATTGGGTTTACAGAGAATGGTTTGAAAAAGAGAAAATATCCAGTTAGCGGCAGTTGTGTGGACAAAAATGCCTTTTTGGTGTCACAGGTCAGAGGAGAATGGGCAGACTGGTTCGAGATGCTAGAAAGGCAACAATAACGCATATGGACAATATGGACCAAAATCTCTGAAGAATGTTTCCAACACCTTGTTGAATCTATGCCATGAAGAATTAAGGCAGTTCCAAAAGCAAAAGGGGGTCCAACCCAGTACTAGCAAGGTGTACCTAATAAAATGGCCGGGGAGTTTTTGTCATGCAGGGTGGACTACAAACACGTTGGCCTTTATTCATCTCTAATTTATGGGGGATGGGGAGATTGGTAGATAAATAACTTTGTTTTATGCTTCCTGTTCAGCTCACAGGAAATTACAAGAACATTGCATTTCTGGCTAGATCAACAGATATTTCCTGCACTTGCTGAAAGTGTTCTTAGCCTGAAAAATAAAAACTAATGCAGTCACTACATCTAAGGACTAGTGAACTACAATGTCTTATGTTTTTGTTCTTGAGTTTAGTTGTTTTTAAGAGTTAGGTGATAGGTGGAGGTTTAGTGTTAAAGCTTAACTCCAGGTATGATTGTTATTGCATATTTACACACATCTTGGACCAATGTAAGTATGCATATCTCATACCTGATGGGCTTCTGGGGAGGCTGACAATTGCCACTTAATTAGGTACACCAGTTCAATTGCTTGGTAACACAAATTGCTAATCAGCCAATCACTTGGCAGCAACTCAATGCATTTAGGCATGTAGACATGGAGAAGACAACTTGCTGAAGTTCAAACCGAGCATCAGAATGGGAAAGAAAGGGGATTTAAGTGACTTTGAACATGGCATGGTTGTTGGTGCCAGATGGGCTGGTCTGAGTATTTAAAAAAACTGCTTATCTACTGGGATTTTCACACACAACCATCTCTAAAGTTTACAGAGAATGGTCTGAAAAAGAGAAAATATCCAGTGAGGGACAGTTGTGTGGGTGAAAATGCCTTGTTGATGTCAGAGGTCAGAGGAGAATAGGCAGACAATCAGATGGTAGGGTCAGAATGTGTTGTAAATGACATGACAGCATGAATCCATTCTGCCTTGTATCAGCTTTTCAGTCTGGTGGTGTAATGGTGTGTGGGGTATTTTCTTGGAACTAACAAGGTGTACCTAATAAAGTGGCTGGTGAGTACAGATGGCCATTGTATGACAGAGCAATAAAAGAATATTCAGTACATCATTTAGTACATGCCCGTTTTATCCCTTTAAAAATGCTGCAAGTACAGAAAAAACTGTTGATCTTGCAGGAATCCAGTATACTCCTAACCATCTACTGCTGCTCTATAATTCCTAGCAGCACTATCAGCCCTACAGTGTCTACTGTACTACAAAACTCTGTCCAGTTTCACACACATATATTGATTTCTTTCCTAGAAAAATAATGCTGCTGCCTTGTCTCCCAAGAACCTACCCATGCACTGTGTGTAGAGTAAGGGTTCTTGGGAGATGAAGTTCTCCAACAGTACCTATGTCCATTAGAACGGAGCTTTCAGCAGCTGCCCTTGTTGGAATATTATTAGCCAGGTGATAATATCACATTGAGTAATGAATGCTGTTTTACAGGAATAAGCTAAAAGAACAATGAAATAAGATAGAATAGATAAACTAAGATCTAGAGGGTAGAGGAAGATTTGGGGATCACAGTGGAGTCATGCCTGTACAGATTCTTTAGTGGGTTGCCTGAACTCTGCTTGTATTGGGCTGCTGGGCCGCCTTACCTGTTAATTACAGGGTTTTATTGATTCCTTCAAGCAGCATAGGATACTTTCATACTGATCCGCTGCAAAAACACAGCAAAGATGCATAGGTGTTTTACCTGCACTTTTGCCGCACTTTGAGCGTTTTTAAAAGGACTTCTGACTTAAAAACTGCACCAAAAACACTTCCCAGAGGTATTTTTGAGGCGCTTTTTGGGTATTTTTCAGTGATTTCAACGGGAAGTGGAGTTTTTATAGAGTTTTTTTTAACTCGCCAAACATGCCCCAAAGATGCTGCAAGCAACACCTCAGTGTGAAAACATACATAGATATATATTCACATACATAGGAAAGCATTTTTCTTGAGATTTTCAGGTGCTTTTTTAATGCAAAAACGCTTCAAAAACTCCTCAGTGTGAAAGTAGCCTTAAGGCCAGAGTCCATGGGCTTTTGTTTAATCAGAACAGCTTTTCTCTTCATACAACTCTATGGGAATGCAAAAACAGCTAAAGCAGATCAAGTGCACCTGCAATGAAGTCATGGCCATATTTATCTATCAAAGTCTGTTGATACAGGCCCTAACTAACAGCCCATTGGCTGTTGTCCTGAGTTCAGGTATGTGAATGATCTCACTCAAACCTCTTTCTGCTAAGGCCAGCCACAGTTGAGCTGTTCTAGCAGACCAAAGCCTTTGTTGGGTTTATATTTCTGTCTCTCTACTGGGGAGACTACTCCTCACTGTTTTCAGGATAGGAAATGAAGGGAAATCTGTCCAAACAGGGATACAGACCAAAATACATTTTAATAGAGCAAGGTAGGGTTCAAACTTCTGATAATGTTATAATTGCTGCTTGTATCTTCCTTTCCCAGTGACAACTGCACATCTTCAGCATATTTAGGTATTAACCACCACTCAACACACAGTGACAGCAAGTGAGGAACATATTCTCCACGGGCAGGGGCGGACTGACAACTTATGGGGCCCCCGGGCAATAAGGGACCATGGGACCCCTGTGTCCTTGCCCAAACTCAAAAAAGCCTATGAAAAAGGTACCAGGGGCATCTCATGGAGCCCCCCACTGACCCTGGGCCCTCGGGCAGTGCCCGATTTTCAAAATGGTAAGTCCGCCCCTGTCCATGGGGTCACAGACAGCAATAAGAACTTTTTTTACACCATGCATATACACCATGCATAAGCTGGCCATAGTTGCTGTGCCTGCAAAGGTCCATCTCCATGTCCCATTTCTCCGCAATAGGAAAAAAGTAATGTAAGTTGCATGCTCATTATCGGCATAAACATGAAAGCTTTAATAGGGAAATGCCAATGAAGATCCTCACCAGGCTCTGCTTCTCCTGTGATCTGTACACTTAGGCCCATTTTCTAGGGTGAAAGCCATTAGAGAAGAAGGAAGAAGACATTGTAACTCTACCCCATTCTATCCTAAGCTGAAAAAAACATTTTTGGCTGGAATTAGGCCTAAAACAGATGAAACCTTTATATTACTAGTATGAAAAATAATCACTGTAAACACTGTAAGGAGGAACAATTCAGCATGTTGTTGAATGGTTGCACTTAAGAGATGGTATAAGTAGAAGAAGATTTTCTGTAATTATTAATTATCTAAAATGTTTAAGTGTGTGTATCCAAAAGTGAAGTCCAATGATCTTTGAGTCTGATCTTCAAGCATTCCTAGCAGGGTTCTGCTTAATGGCAGGTGTGTCTATCATTAGAGCAGGTGGATTAGAAAATGGCTGACAGGTTCACCTGTTAACCTGGGTGGAGACCCTCAGATCCTGCATGCATGGGCTGGGTGTGGTATTGAAGGTAATAAATCCAAGCTGTTAATAGCTCTGATAGATATAAACTGTGCACTGATTGATAGGAGTAGGGCTGTCATTTACTAAAATCTGCCTTCTGATTAAGTAAAATCCATTAGTTTCAGTTTTAGATATCTTCCACCTAAGTGCAACACACCTTTTACATATTTTTTTATTTTGGTAGAAACAGCAAAGTAATATTCACTCTTACAAAGAGATACTGATGCTGGAGAATCCCCTCTATTTGATATTTTCAGAAGTGTTGGACTCTTGGAACTTTGCTGCATGCTTTGGTTCATTCCAATGGCCCCTATGTCATTCCTGTGTCCTATAATGACGTAGGGAGAGGCAGATGGAATCTCAGTGCACAGACCAAAAAGCGTCAAATGTAGAAGATTCTTTAGCAGCATTATCTCATCAAAAAAGGGGAGATTGGCAGTGCAGGCCGTGAGACAGGTATGTTTTCTGTTCCGCACAGGATTTTTTTTCATTTTAATTTGATGGTCAATAAACTCACTTTTATTTATAAAAGAACCCTGACAAAAACGGTTTCCTCTCACTGTCATAGCGAGAGGAAAGTACTGCTGATAACCGGCAAATGACACAGAGGACATATGCACCAATCATCAGTGCCCAGCAGTGCCTCCCACCAGTGCCCAGCAGTGCCACCCATCAGTTGTGCCCAGCAGTGCCGCCAGTCAGTGCTGCTAGTCAGCGCCGCCCATCAGTGCCACCTGTCAGTGCCCATCATTGCTGCATATAAGTGCAGCATCATCAGTGCCTCCTCATCGATGCCCACCAGTGCCGCCTCATCAGTGCCACCTCATCAGTGCAGCCTATTAGTGCTGCCTATCCGTGCCATCTCATCAGTGCCCATCAGTGCTGCTTATCAGTGCTGCATATCCATGCCACCTCATCAGTGCCTATCAGTGCTGGCTATCAACGCACATCAGTGAAAGAGGAAAATTACTTGTTTGCAAAATTGTATAATAGAAAACTCTTTTTTCCAAATTTTTTTCTATTTTTTTGTTTATAATGCAAAAAATAAAACACTCAGTGGTGATTAAATACCACCAAAAGAAAGCTCTATTTGTGAGAAAAAAAATGATCAAAATTTCATATGGGTACAATGTTGCATGACCGCGCAATTGTCAATCAAAGTGCGGCAGCGCTGAAAGCTGAAAATTGCCCGGTAGGCAAGTGGTTAAAGATAGAGCTGGAATCCTTTTTTCATCATTCTGCATTTTTCCCTGCCCGGACTGCTCTGTAATATTAGACCAGCCATTCTCAACCAGGGTTGCGTGGACCCTTGGATTCCTTCAGCGTTTGCTAGGGTTCCTGGAGCTATGACTGATTGAAATCCTATTGGGTTCTGACAAAGTGCCCTACACAGTTCCGAGACCAATGGCACTTGGCAAAGCCAGCAGCATGACACCAATGATCTTTTTAGTTGTCTTTAAGGTTAGTGAATATAATACTTCCTCATATTTGGCAAATTTAATCCTCCTTTTTTTTGTTGTTACATAAAACCTCATACTTTATTTTTGGTTTCTTATTAGCCCAAATAAACCTCAGTATCAATTTTCTTATATCCTAAAGAAAGATTCTGGTAAATATATTGGGAGCATTTGAAACTTATACAGGATTTTTGGGACTATCACCATCTTAACTAGATTGATACATCCGATCCACCCTATTGAGAGTCTTCTCAGCTCATCTTTAATCTAATTTAATTAGTGGTATATAATTAACTTGATATGAGCTCTATGTGTGTGATAAAAATTTCACATGGGTACAGTGTTGCATGACTGCGCAATTGTCATTCAAAGTGCGACAGCACTGAAAGCTGAAAATTGGCCTGGGGACGAAAGGGGTAAAATTGGTTAAGGTACAAAGGTAGGCAAGTGGTTAAGGTACAAAGTCTCTTTAAAAAGTTTTCTTTACCGTTTTAACATTTTAAAACTTTATGCAACTGAGGCAAAAATATCTGTATTAGCCCTGAAAAACTTTTCTATGACATGGCAATCAACCTATCTTGATTATTTAGATGTGGAACTGGCATCTAAGAAATGAAAACCCATAGCATTAAACTTCTAGAATTTTCTGCAGAAATCCCAGGATTCCTTGGCAAGCTGGAACTGTGCTAACCTCAATGTGCTGTACTGAAGATGTTGTCAGTGCCAAAACTATAACTTCTGTTCCAAGGTATACCACTAATTCTTTTGGCAATTTCTTCAGAAAAACCTAAGGGACTAAATTCAATTTATTTGGGATGGTAAAAAGCCACTCTGCATATTCAGCTCCCTGCCGCTCAAGAGCCCAAATGTGATGTCCTCTTTTTATATGCTACAGTTTATACTTATTGCTTTCATTGACACTGCTGTATGCTTACTTTGCTAATGAAGTGAAGGAAAAAAGTCTTGCTGTGAAAAAACTGACATTGCGATATGATTAAATGAATATTGGGTTTAATGCTGAAGTACACAAAGGAGTTAAACTAAGATTCAAGAGAATGTGTACAAATCTTGCTTCAACCTATACTATGGGTACCTGTTCACAGACATCTCAAATAGATTATATTTTTCTCTATTTACACTGTTGGATCTATTACGCAAGACCACTGTTGTACAATGCCGCAGAATATACAGTATCTTCTGCATTGTGATAGAACACTTTGCAACACAGATAAAAGAAGTGATGAAACATGAAGTCCTTGGATTTCCGGTGAGAGGAGTAATGTGTGGATTGAAGCTGAAGTTTAATCTGCTTATATTTCATCTTCCTGATTCCCCCTTTATCAACATACCAATGAGATTTTTAAATAAAACCATTTTGTTTTTATTACATACTGTACCTTATTTTATACCTATTGATGTCATCACTGGGTCTTTGTGCTTCTCTTTTGCAATGTAGACAGATCATGGCTGGTGGGAGGGGCAGCAGGGTTCTGTACATAGCTTCCTAAAAACATCATAGCCTGCCTAAGTAGTCCTCTCAAGAGCTCTCAGTCCTGATGCAAACAGCGGGCTGGCTCTTGGGAGGCCTTAATGGCTGGATGTCTGTCTGAAGGAGTGGGTATTCCTAGGCAGGCTGAATGTGCATGCAGACGCGCCCTAGGTAATGCTCACATGTGATGCTGAACCTCCATAATTGAAATAGAGTGAATGAAAGGGGTGAGCCAGGGACAGTCAACCCAGGGAGGAAAGGACTAGATCAGGGGTAGGCATTCCTGGCACTCCAGCTGTTGTAGAACTAAGTTCCACGAGGCACTGCAAAACACTGACAGCCACAGGTATGACTCCCCAACTCCAAATTAATGATAGTATTTGTTAGGGATGCACTGATGCAATATTGGTACCAGTATTGGTGCCGATACTGAGTATTTTCAGGAGTACTCGTACTCTTGAAAATGCTCCCGATACCAGAAACTGATACTTTGTGGTGCAATTGGCATCCATATGAAATGTATGGATGCCAATTGCACCGCATAGAATAGCATGCGATTTGTACTGGAATGCAGTGCATTTCCAGCCCAAATTGCATGTGGTTTCCCCACTGCTCCTGTGTGAACTCAGGCTTGTCATAGGATGGAAACCTCCCTGCACCTATCCCTTGCAGTCACACAAGTTAAAGTCACTTTACAGGTCTGGGGATTTGAAATCCCCGCAGCTTTCTCTCCTCTCCTCTCTCTATGACAAGCCTGGGTTCACACAGGAGCAGTGGGCAAATAGCATGCGATTTAGACAGGAATCACACTGCATTCCTGTTCAAATTGCATGCTATTGTTTGCGGTGCAATTTGCATCCATGCATTTCGTATGGTTGCAAATCTCACCACAAAGTATCAGTACTCTGTATCAGAAAGTACTTGACTGAAAGTATCGGTAATTGTACTCACCAATCAAAAATGGGTATTGGTGCATACTATAGTATTTGTATTTTCAGCACAACTGGTGTGGATGATGCTGGATCCTTCAGCCAGGAAATTAGGCTTCTAACGCACAAGAGAGTAAGCAGTTTCAGTACAGGAGAGGAGTCTGTACAACTGTGCAATACTGAAGGGAAGGTTGGGGTTCAGCTTTAAATGTATCAATGCTTTATCCATTGCACAAGTGAAGCCAAGGAACCCACTGTGTATATGAATAACCTGTAAAGCCACTGATGATCCACATTTCAATTTTATCTCCCACATGGCAGAGAGTTTTCTCATGTCCAACACATTTTTGGTTGAAAACAACTGCCAACAACTTGGTATCTTCACAGTGAAAACAATTGGTGTTTCTGGGTGGTCTTCATGTCCAATGCTGCAATGTCCTGTTTTAAATTGTGCAACCATGTTTTTAACTATTGCTCAAGAAGCACCTCACCCATAGTAATTGACATGTCATTATACATTGATTTAGTTGGATTCCTTTTGAGTTACATGAACTTCACCACTGTTCTTTTTTTTTTAATCATGTCCACAATTATTATTATTATTATACAGGATTTATATAGCGCCAACAGTTTGCACAGCACTTTACAAAATGAAGGCAGACATTCCAGTTACAATACAATTTAGTACAAGAGGAAACAGAGGGCCCTGCTTGTTATAGCTTACAATCTAACAGGAAGGGTTGAGTGATACAAAAGGTATAAGCTGTGGGGGATGAGCTGATTGAGGAAGTAAACAGCAGTTTACTAGTTAGAAGCAAGATAGGCTTCTCTAAAGAGAAGGGTTTTCAGGGATCGACTAAAGGTGGAAAGATTAGGAGATAGATTGGGATAGGGAGTTCCATAGGATGGGAGAAGCTCAGGAGAAGTCCTGGAGGTGAGCATGGGAGAAAATGACACAGGAACTAGAGAGCAGAAGGTCTTGGGAGGATTGAAGAGGGTGGTTTGGTTGATATTTTGAGACCAGGTTGGTGATGTAGCTGGGGCAGAGTTGTGGATAGCTTTGTAAGTTGTTCTTAGTATTTTGAATTTTTTGAATAATGTCTTTAATTGTCTTTCAAGTCCTTGCAGCCATCCTTTAGGTCGTGCACAAGGAGATGTAGACAACCTCAAACAGAAAAAACAGAGGGAACAAGAGAAGTGCACAGACTAGTGCAATAAATCTCTTTATTTAACTGCAACAGATAAAGTAAAACTGATACACTCACATGCTCCAAGTAACCAGGGTGCCTGTAGCAATCTTAACGTCCAAGATAGCCTGGTCCAAGCTGCAGCTTGTCTTACAATTTCTTCTCCCCTTACACACACTGAGGGCTGCTATGCCAGTAAACTGGAGGAAAGGAGCTGCATGGGCCTGCAGCGTAGGTTGGTTGTTGGATACACAAGTCTTGTGGAGAACTGTGAACAGCCGTACTGGTTCACAGAGCAATTCCTGGATGAGAAAGGGGCGACAAGCTTCCAAAACATGGCCAATCATTACCATGGCAACCCATCATGCTCATCCATGCTCTGTGAACTGATACTTGATTACTGGGCGTGTGTGAGTGTATCACATTTACTTTATTTGTTGCATTTAAATTAACTAATTTATTGCGCTTCAGTTCAGATCTGAAATTCAGAAGCTGCACTCAACAAAGAACTTTGAAAACAAACCAATGGCCTTCTTTTATATGATACAATGTAACTTTCCAAAAAATAAATGAAGCAGAAAAAGCTAGGCTTATCAACAACCCAAAGAACTTGTGTTACTGGGTTCGGGAATCACCTCTTCATAAGAGCACCATATTTGCAAGACGTTGACAAGCTCCTTAGATCTGTCCACATAGGCTATTTGTCAAGCCTGGAGTTTTAGGAAACCACAGCTGAAATAAATATCACAAGTTGTCTGTTCTTCTATACTGAATACAGAGACATCAAAGAACAAGAGGTAAGTAATATTTTGTGCTATTGCTAACAATGTTTTCGGAGATGTCAACACCATCTGAGATTACCAGCCTAGTTAGTGCTGCAATATGGAGTAACCCACACTACCTGTACAGAAGTATGCTAAAAATAATGCCTGCCTGTCCATTTGCATGCCAGTATTGCAATATAGTCAATGTACTAGAGATTAAAGGGGGATATGATCAACTTGTATAAATACATAAATGGTCCATGCAGTGAACTCAATGTAGTTATTCACCCTGAGGTCATCACAGAGGACAAGGGGGCACTCTTTACATCTGGATGAAAAAAAATTTAATCTCCAAACACGGAAAGGTTTCTTCACAGTGAGAGCTATGAAAATGTGGAATAGACTCCCTCAAGAGTTGGTTCTGGCCAGCTCAGTGGATTGCTTTAAAAAAGGCCTGGATTGTTTATTAGATACGTAGAATATAACTGGATACTAACATTCAGGGGCGGACTGACCATTTGGAAACTCGGGCACTGACCGAGGGCCCGGGGTCAGTAGGGGGCCCCATGAGATGCCCCTGGTACCTTTTTCATAGCCTTTTTCTGAGTTTGGGCAAGGAAACAGGGGCCCCATGATCCCCTATTGCCCGGGGGCCCATGAGTTGTCAGTCCGCCCCTGCTAACATTTATAGGTAAAGTTGATCCAGGGAATATCCGACTGCCTCTCAGGGGATCAGGAAGGAATTTTTTCCCCAGCAGGAGCAAACTGGATCATGCTTTGCTGGGGCTTTTTTTGCCTTCCTCTGGATCAACTGTGGGTATAGGATTATAACTTTTTTTTTTTTTAAATGGTTGAACTGGATGGACTTTTGTCTTTCTTCAGCAAGACTAACTATATAGTAGGAATTAAGGTGGTGCTAGATCAAATGAGATTGGTAAGGATTGTGGCAGAATCACTCTTGAGTGGTTTTAGGGCTTTATTCAAAGCTGCTCACAAAGAAAGACTGACCTCCCTGATAGAGGGCCTTGGTAATTCAGAATATATATAAGGGAAGGAGCGTTGAATAAAAAAGGTCTGGAGAAAGTTTCATCCTTTTTTGTCAAATTTCATAGCTAAGCAAAAGATCAAATGTACTCTGCAACAATATTCAATGGAGTTAAATAATTACACAAAATAAATAAAAACATATAAAGTATTTAAAAGTTGAGTAAAAGATTTATTTATACAAATAGTATATATTATGAGCTTTTATATATAGTTTTACTTCTTACATATACAGTAAGTTGTTATTAGGTAAAATAATGTAAAAACCCTTTAGACCCTTTATATTTGGAGCTCCTACACTTTGGTATACTGTATATATTCCAACATAGGGTGTCAAAGCCCAGGCCAGACCTCAGGTATATGCACCCATAGGAAACCAGTGCCTTTCTTAAAACCATACAATTTTTGTGATAGTTACCAGTAGTTCCCAACATCTTGTATAAAATAAAGCAATGATGCACAGTAAAAACAGAACATTTTTGTCCATTTGCCTAAATATGAGTGACATGTAAGACACAATATCATGGTATCCTAAAATGTTACTGCATTAAAAGCACTAAACCACTAAAAATAGTAGAAAATATCACCAGATTACACAAGTTAATAATAAGTATGAGCCATTACAGCACAGATAAAGAGGAATGCATGAGCTGTATGTTATAATGTAATTTAATGTAGGTAAAGTCCTATATTAGAGGTTTCATACAGTATATATAAAGTAAATGCATCAAGCATGTCTCTTGTGCCCGGATCGGGTTCAGTTCACAAACATAAAAACATTGCACACATATTGTGCTGCCGAGATCACTGTAGTAGAAAGAGCTACAGATACAACATAAATCCCACTACCATAACATAAATCCTTATTCAAACAGATACAATGATTTTTGGCCCCTAAAGCAAACATGATTTTTGCAAGATGTAAATGGTACAAAAGTCCAAAGGGTAAGTGTACCACTTGAACAATTTATAACAGGAATGAAGCCCTCAGCCAAAAATTGCTTATCCACCAAGATTGGTAATATGATTCTTGGAATGCAATCTTACTCTAACCCAAAGTACTGTTCAAGAACCCATGAAGCAGTTAACGCACAATTAAAATCCCATGAGAAAGTTAAATCGTATATATTTGTCTGCATGTGTTGATCTGAAGGCCTTTAGCAGGATCCAGCATGTGTAGCAATCTTGGACAAAAGGCTACTTGAACATTGTTCCTATAAACAATTCTATGAATGGCCAGTTACAGTTATCTGGTAAGATTCACTCCAAATTTTTTTTTGTTGTTTTATTAGCTTTGGAAGAACTTTTTAAGAGAAGCTCAAGATCGGATATGTCAAGAGAAGAAGATGATGCTATGCCTGCAAATCATGTCATTATGAAGTACAAGCCTGGGAACATGATTCCAGTTTCTGATGCCCTGAGCAGGCTCCTCTCATAGTCAAATACATGCAACTATGTTGAGCTTTCCCATCTTATAAAAATAAGGAAAAAAAGACCATCAAATGCAAACACATTCCAGTCCTCTGGCAATGGAAGCATTTTGGAACTTATGTAAAGTTTCAGTTAGTTAATTCAATAGTAAAAAAATGCTTCCATAACTGCTTAAAAAGTGTTAGCTGGAGTTACACTTTAATTTGTTAGTCACAAATGAAAAGCCCATCTATATCTATTGGTATATATAAAACACTACCTTATCCAGACCATGCTGCTGTCCAAGGGTTTTTCTGTTGCTCCTCCATAGATAAAGGAGCCACCCTAAGACAGGAAGTGTGTTACTGGCTGGATCACCAGGTGAAAATTGAAACATAAAAACATTAAAAAACTAAATAGAAAACTATTGCAGCCATAACATTTTGGGCTTAGATACTCTTTAACTTGATTAAATGATGCTCAAATGTCCATTTAACTTTTATCACCATGCTTCTGGGACATAATACCCCCCATGCAGCACCTCTACAACCATGAAATAGAGTTGAAATGAATCTTTTGTGCAAATGATGTTGTGGTTATGGAATATTACAGAAGGGTTTTAAATAGATTATTTAAGAAAACACCTTGACAACCTCAGTTACTGAGAAACTGAAAACATATTTTAAATGGAAGATTTGCTAAAACTAATGACTTTTAGCATATAACTTCCAGGTCAAATGCACAGAGGCATTTCCTTTAAAGTCAAAGCAAAGTGGAAGGGTTCTATACCTTGCCATGCCATGCCATTTGACTATAAGCATACACCAACTCATAACATAGGATCACTAGCTAAACTGCATATAAGCCAGTGGTTGAGCGCCCCTCTAACTCTGACAATCGACCATCTACAACCAAAGGTCATTTCATCTGCCATGGACATACAAACGATGCAAGCTACAATTGGAAGCTTGTAGGCAGGTTGCCTAGTATCATTAATTAGTTATAGCTGCCCTAGCTAGGAGGAAGGGGTTAATGTTTTTACTGCCTTCCCCAGGCTAGTTCACATGGCTTTTCTAGGTCCAACCCACCGTTCTGGTAGCAATATAAGGAAAAAGGGTTCAGATCCCCGGGGGGGGGGGGCAGAAGAAGAGGAGAGAAGAAAGGAACAGAGAGAGAGAGTAACTGAGAGTATCCTGCTGAATTTGGCTCGGTGGAATTGGAATCATTATGGACTACCGCCGTCTTGGATTGCCAGTGTTGGACTTCACCTATGCAAATATGCTGTGGAAGTCACAGTTAGTCAGTTATGGAAAGCCTTTTTTTTCTGTTTGAACTGTTATGCCGTAGTTTCACAATAAAGCCTTTGAAACATTGTTCCGCCTGGTCTGAAGTTATTCAAGAGAGGTGTATGAAAGTAACTGACACACTTCACATTTACATCTGACATTTGGGTCAGTTAAAGCACATTGGGGTATGAAGTCAGCCTTTGCAAGAGTTAACATGGTGCAGAGTAGCATCAAGTAGTTGCCAAGAGTAACGAGAGACTAGTATCCAGTACAAGCAGCCTGTCATGAAGCGTGGTACCTGTGCTAGGTGAGGTTTCCAGTAGCAAGGGGGTAGTTTCTGGGGCTCCCTCCCCGTGGTCCATCTCCCATAGCATCAAGAGCAGATCTCTGTCACATAGACCATTGGCTTAGCCGCCAGGTACGGGAAAGCAAAAGGAACAAAGTGCACTCATGAGGTTCATGCTATGTGCATGGCGGGACACCATTCTGTCACTGGCAGTGGCACTCTGGATGGGTGGAGTGGGAACAGGCTCAACATGTCCCTCCTAAATGCAACAGTTACAGCCAAGGAGTGCATTAACACAGAACCAGAGGAGCCCGGTTTATTCACTCAATGTAGACTGTGCACGGCGCATCTCTAAGTTGGAGGATCGCCTTAAGGTTGACTTTTCCCTGAACGTGGTCCCCGCCTTGTCCTGGGGCATTGATGAGCACCACACAGCAAAGGTACACCATGTGTAGAACAAGTGACCCTGTCCATGGTGCCTTGCATAGCACAGAAGAACCCACCCTGGGGAAGTCCTACACTTGGCGTGCTCACCTGCCTACCCCTGCTCAAAAAATTATTACTACAGATCATTAACTGTTTTACTATAGTAGATCAGGTTATGATGCAAAAATTCAGAGGGAAATGGCTGCTAAACTGAATAATGTCTAAAGGATAAGCTCAAGGAGCAAACTGAGGGAGGTGGTATTTACAGAAAGAACAGAAAGCATCTGATAAAAGCACATACATCACTGCTTTCAGATAGAGTGTGTGAGGCCTACAGCCTAAATGAGGTCAATCTACCATCGTATCCATTGCTGGGCCCTCAGGCATCAGAAACAAAAAATGAATTCAACAAACATCAATATAGCCACACTAAAACATCAACCTGCAAAATACAAAATCTGGTTGATCACTGAAGCCATCATAATAGAGTGATTTATTCACATGCATAATTATATGGTTGGTAACTATCCTATAGCTTTCTCTGCATATTGGTCTCTGTTGCTTTGCATTTCCTTTTGAAAAATAGAAGAATTAACATGCCAGCATACCAGGTGACACCACAAATTATTGTGTACGATTTTTAATATCTGGACCTGTTGGTTAAGTTTTTGGCCAGAGACACTATTGTTAAATTGTTAGATCAGGGACATTTATTCAGATTAGATTCAGAAAGCATATCAGGTTTGTGTAGCTCTCCATCAATATAGCTGAACATATTTGTTTTAGGACCGACGTGTGTAAGGAAGGGGGGTCACTTTCAAGAGAAACATGGGAGATCCCATTCTTCGGTCTTCCTGTTCTGACAGTCAGCTCTTTGGTGATTGTCAGTCATCCTTCTTCACGACCCCCATAGTCCTATAATGATTTGTACACAGACAATATGGTTAGAATAATCAAGGGTCTCCTGACACAGCAGGTGGGTGTACAATCCCTGATGTTCCTGACATTTACAATCTTTTTTATCAGTGGATCACATAGTTCACATTTTTTGTGGTTCACCTTATCTTATAATATGAGAAATATCTCTTTAAATCACTATAATTATAGAATTGTATGGTGTTATCACTAGCAAGCAATGTCCTTAAATTCTATTAAGGCTCCTCTCTGTTTTCCCTGCATTCCA